>NC_142582.1:85485391-85788421 GCF_965207765.1 Zootoca vivipara | reverse complement strand
ATTATTTTGTTCTTGAACAAACTGTAAACTTATACCAATAACTATTGTTCTCATTTTTTGTATATTTTAACCACATTGCGTTACTTGTACCAAATGTTGCACAAGTGAAGTCCTGAATGCACAGCAGGACTTCCTGTGCACACTCAAACTCTCTGCAGCTCATTTGGAAAGAGGGGGAGCAGAAGTGGAGGGTTTGCTGTGGGAATGGAAGTCTGTTCCCCTCAAGTGAGCAAGAGTAAGCCAGGCAAGAGTGGATTAATCCCCTAAGCCAACTACACCAGGCAAGATCACAACACAGTAATAGTGATGAATATCTCAGCAACACCTTCCTCTCCCCTTTAGCAGTTATTTTTACCCCTCACTGCAGTTTCAGTCATGCATGTTCATATCTTCTGAACTGGGAGCAGGATATTCATATGACCACAACTAAATAAACCATGTCATCATATGGTTGTTATGTTTGAGAAATGTTCTGTAGGACATGGAATAAGATTTTGGGAACCTTCTGAAAACATTGGATCTGCAGAAAATGAGTGTACTTGTGTCTATAAACAGGGATTCCTGTTTATATCCAAGGTGTATTGCTTTCTGCAGAATTAAGGGGTTTTTCTTTTCTCCCAGCTTTTAGGTTGGCTGGCTGATAAGCTGCCCACTCTCCGCTCTGTTCCATCGGACTTGGTTTTATGTGTGCCTCACCTATACTCTTGCCTTGAAGATCGAAATGGAGATGTCCGTAAAAAGGCACAAGATGCTCTGCCATCCTTTATGATGCATCTAGGCTTTGAGAAGATGGCCAAAGCCACTGGCAAGCTGAAGGTATAGCAAACAAAACAAAATAGCTGAGTACAAATGGTGTGTGTGTGTACATATGCACACATGTCTCTCTGTGTGTAACATCATGATTTGCTTTATGGGAAATTAAACAATGGTGAAAATGTAGTTCAGTAGTAGAGCATTTGTTTTACATGCCAGAGTCTTGAGATCAATCCCTGGTTTCTTCAGGTAGAGCTGGGAAAGAATTCTCTCTGAAAACCTGGGGTCAATATAACCAATACTGAGCTAGCTGGACAGATTTTCTGATTCTGTATAAGGCAACTTATAAAACTGCAAATTAACAACTTTGTACGTACATTGGATGAAGTATATTCACAATATCGTTGGTACTGGGAATGTGATCGCTGTCTTCTTTCAACCATGTTGACCCCCAAATGACTATTTAGAAAAAACTATTTTCCATGTACTGTAGTGACTTGCAAAATAGGAGGCATGTGCCATTAGGTGCCTTTTAAATTCTTTCTTTTGCTTTCTAGCCAACTTCCAAAGACCAAGTACTGGCCATGCTTGAAAAAGCCAAAGCTAATATGCCTGCCAAACCTGCTCCACTTTCCAAGGCATCTTCCAGAGCAGTAGGAGCTGCTGCAGCCAAATCTCAAGTTGCATCAGGTAATCTTTCTTTATTCCATTGACATCCCACATTGAGCAAACCTGTATTTTAAGAGGAATAGAGGTTCCATTATATCTATAAACCAGGTGTGTTATAGCTAGACACTACAAAATTTAGGAGATTATAAACAGGATCCTACTGAAGTTCCGTGGGTCTATGGAATAGAAGCCTGTAATCACAATCTTAGGGTCATGATGTGCTTTCTGGGCAAGGAGCAGTCATTTTAAGCATATTTTTTGTAATTTTAGACCTATCTGAATTATTTCCACAGTGGTTTCACATTGAATAAAATGGAAAAGGCTTTAGTTTTTCGCCTAGCATGTTTCTTTCCATAGTATCTGTGAGGGACAGGGGATATCGCGAAGTCCCTCCCCTCCTGAGTTCAAGCCCATCCCCGAGCACAGGGGAAAGCAGAGGGAGCTCCGATTCCAGTGAGGAAGCAGGAAGTCGTGTCCGAGGCTCAGGCAAGGTAGCGGAGCCAGGGTCCCAGGTGGGACAGGAAGGGGCAAATAAGGGGGGGAGACCCATCCCCCCAACTCCGGAATTACGGAGAAAGAGGAGGGGAAAGAGGATGGGTCTGCCAAGGCTTTTGTGTTGGGGAAAGACGCGCCAAAAGCCATTCGGAGGTTCTGCAACGCAATGACCCCATCGTTCCGTGTAAATAGCAATGACTTCAGCACTGTAAATACGCAGCACCAATAAAAGAATAAAATGCAGAGCTGCGTAGCGTCGTTACTCTGAAGTAGCCTGCTCCGGCCACTGTGACAGCAACCTCCGAATCTTTTTTTGGGGCTACTTTGGAGTTGCCGGGATGAGTGTGTCAGAGGCGGAGAAATGGCGGCAGATCGCGGAGAAAGCCCAGCAAGACCTGCAGCAGCTGGCGCAGCAGGCGCAGGGGGAATTAAAGGCAGCTAAAGAAGAAACCAAGAAGGTCCAGGACGACCGGCTACAACTTGCGGAACAGGTGAGAGCGCTCCAGGAAAGAGAGCAGCAATTAAGGGCGGTGGCCGTAGACCTCCAAAACAAGCTGGATGCAGAGAAAAACAAGGCGGGAGGGGCACCCCAAGTCCAAGTGCTGCCAGGAAGGAGAGCCGGGACCCTAGTAAGCAAGTTCAATGGAGACCAGAGGGAATATCATGGCTTTGAGACTGAGATTGTGTATGCTCTTGAGCTGCACCATGATGACTTCCCTGATGATGAGCACAGGGTAGCGTTTATTGTGGAGCACCTTACCGGGGCAGCCAGGGAGTGGCTAAGACCGTTAATAGCAACAAAGAATCCTTGCATGAAGAATGTCAAACTATTTCTAGAAGGTTTGAAAACGATGTATTCGTCCGATAGTCATATGGACCAGACTAAGGAGGAACTTCATAATTTACGCCAAGGAAATATGACAGTTCGCGCATATTGGGCGAAATTCACCATGCTGGTGCACAGACTGGGGTGGGAACTAGAGTCAGCCCCAATGCAAGCGGCGTTCTACTTGGGTTTGCATGAGGAGGTGAAGGATGAGCTCTCGAGAGGTCCAAAGCCCAGTAGTATGGATCAGCTGAGCAAAGCGGCTCTGGCGGTGGGGGGGAGACAGGAATCCCGATGGAGCGACAAGCAAGCAACGCGCGCAAAGCGGGCTTGGTTCCCACGGTCGCAGGAGAAGCCACTCCCCCAACAACCCTTTCAAGCCACGCCTGGGGCCAGCCAGGACCAGGAACCCATGCAGATTGATAGCGCGCGCGCGCGCGGGCTTTTCAAACCCCAGCGGCGCCAAGACGCAAGGAGGGAAGGGGCGGGAATTGCTTTCTCTGCAACTCCCCCCAGCATCTCGTCAGAGACTGCCCACATCGCAGGGAGTGGCAAGGAAAGGCGGGAACGGTTGTGCCCTCCCCCACTGACGCAGCACCACAGCAGGGAAACGGGAAAGCCTGGCTGCAGGAGACAAGGGGCAGCAGCCAGGCGCAGTCAGCAGACAACAGCCCCAGCCCGCCCACCCGCACAGAGAGGAGCAGAGCCAGCCCACCCCTCCCAGAGCAGGAGTGGTTCTAGAAGTGACGCTAACGCTCCCAAATGGCTATCCCCTGACGGTCCTCGCCCTAATTGACAGTGGGGCGTCAGCGAACTTCTTCTCGAGGAACTTTGCAGAACAGCACCAGATCCAGCTTCTGCAGCTGGATTTTCCTCTGCACGTGGCAACCATTGACGGCAGAGAGTTGCTGGGAGGGGCCATCACTCATCAAACCCCCCCCCCCATGAGAATGACGGTGGGAAGGCACTCAGAGACACTGGCATTCAACGTCACCACCATCTCAGACCCCCCCATCGTCTTGGGCATGAGCTGGCTGGCGCGCCACGACCCCTCCATCAGTTGGCACCAGAGATGCATCACTTTTGGGTCGGACTTTTGCCTGGAACATTGCATGCAGCACCAACCAGGGGAGGGCCCTCCGATAGCCACGGTGGCCACCATGCACGTCAAAGGGGGTGAGGCGATACCCAAGCCGTACTGGGACCTGCAGGAGGTCTTCAGCGAAGCGGAGTCCGACCACCTACCCCCGCACAGGCCTTTTGACTGCCAGATCAACCTGGTGCCAGGGGCAACTATACCCCCAGCCAAGCTGTACGCCATGTCAGACCAGGAACTGGAGGATCTGCGCGCTTTCATCGACAAGAACCTCAAGCGGGGGTTCATCAGAGAAAGCAAGGCAGCAGGGGGCAGCCCGGTCTTCTGGGTGGACAAGAAAGACACGCAACAGCGCCGTCTTGTGGTGGATTTTAGACGGCTGAATTCAGTGACAGAGCCAGTGGCTTTCCCCATGCCCAGAGTGGATGATCTCCTGACAGCGGCACGCAGGGGTAAGATTTTCACCAAGCTAGACCTGAGGGGGGCGTACAACTTGATCAGGATCCGGGAAGGCGATGAATGGAAAACCACGATGTTCACGCCTCTGGGCTCTTTTGAATATCTGGTGATGCCCTTCGGGTTGCAAGGGGGATCAGCATGCTTCCAGGCCTTCATGCACCACGTCCTGGGGTCCCTCCTTTTCAAGAACTGCTTGGTCTTCCTAGATGACATCCTTATCTATTCCGCTGACCCAGTGCAGCATGTGAAAGACGTCAGGGAGGTGCTGCAGCGCCTGAAGGAGAACCACCTGTATGTGAAGCTGGAGAAGTGCAAGTTTCACACCAAAGAGGTGGACTTCCTGGGCTACAAGCTGTCAGACAAGGGGTTAGCGATGGACAAGGACAAGGTGCAGGCCATCCTGGACTGGCACAGCCCCAGGACGCGCAAGGATGCCCAACGCCTACTAGGCTTCGCCAACTTCTACAGGAAGTTCATCAAGAACTTCTCTCGCGTTACGGCTCCCATCACTGACTGCCTGAGAGGCAAGCAGAAGTTCAGGTGGACGCCAGAGGCGCAAGCAGCGTTCGAAAGCCTCAAGAGGGTGTTCGCCTCGGACCAGAACCTGTTCCACGTGGTTCAGGACGCGCCCCTACGCGTTGAGAGAGATGCTTCTGATAAAGCTGTGGGCGCCATTTTGTTGCAACTGGACGCCAACAGAGAGTGGAGACCCTGTGCCTTCTTCTCCAGGAAGTTGACCCAGCCAGAGCGAAACTACACGGTGTTTGATAGGGAACTTCTTGCGATCCACGCTGCGTTCCAGCACTGGAGACACTTCCTGGTGGGTGCAAAGCACCCCATCCAGGTGTGCACAGACCACAAGAACCTGGAGTTCTGGAGAAATGCCAGGGTGCTCAACCAGCGGCAGATACGGTGGGCAGAGTTCTTCTCGAACTTCAACTTCTCCATCCACTACATCCCGGGGGAGCAGAATGTCAGGGCGGATGCCCTCTCCCGCAAACCGGAGTACATGGAGGAGGAGGCGCCACCAGCACCCAGGCACATTTTCCCCCGTCAGCATGGTCCTGCGGAGCAGCAGTGGTGAGCGAGGCAGAACTCACAGCACTGACGGCAGCGGATGAGTTTGCCAACCGCATCTTCAGAGAACTGAGAGGGGGGAGGGAGCAGGCAAAAGACTTTGCAGAACGCAGGGGGCTGCTTTTCTACAAGGGTGCACTGTACCTGCCCACCACTCAGCTTAGACGTAAGGTCCTCAAGCAGATGCACGACAACCCAACTGCGGGGCATTTTGGAAGGGACAAGACCGCTCACCTAGTCATGAGACACTTCTGGTGGCCAGGGGTGCGGGAGGATGTCAGAGACTATGTAAGGGGCTGTGACACCTGCCAGCGGGCAAAGGTGGTCAGAGCAGCGCCAGCAGGATTGCTGGAGCCCTTAGCCACACCACACAGGCCATGGGAAGTGGTGTCCATGGACTTCATCACAGACCTGCCTTCTTCCAGGGGCAAGACCGCAGTGTTGGTGGTGGTGGACCTCATGTCCAAAATGTGCCACTTTATACCGTGTGCCAGAGCGGTCTCTGCAGAAGAGACAGCCAAACTGTTTGTTGACCACGTATTCAGACTGCATGGATTACCTTTAAGAGTTATTTCGGATAGAGGCCGCCAATTTGTGTCCAGGTTCTGGCGGCGGCTCATGAACCTCCTGCAGGTGGACGTCAGCTTGTCGACGGCTAGACACCCGCAGACCAATGGACAGGCGGAGAGGGTCAACGCCATTCTGCAGCAGTACCTGAGATGCTACGTCAGCCAGAGGCAAACGGACTGGGTGGATCGCCTGCCACTGGCAGAATTTGCCTACAACAATGCAGTGCACGTCTCCACAGGGGTGTCGCCCTTTAAGGCCAACTACGGGCGCGACCTCAGATCTTTCCCGGAGAGGGAGGTGGAGGAGGTGGAGGAGGAGGGCCCGCAAGCTGAGGATTGGGCAGAGGAACTGGAGACGGTGCACCAGCAGCTCAGAGAACACTTGGAGAGAGCCAAGGAAGCATACAAGAAGGGGGCAGATCGCCACAGGCGACAGGGGGAGGTCATCAGGGTGGGGGACAAGGTTTGGCTGTCCTCGGAGGGCCTTCCCACCAGAGGGAGGTGCAAGAAACTGGCACCCAGAAGGTTGGGCCCCTTCACGGTCACGCAACAGGTCAACCCGGTGGCCTTCAGACTGGCACTGCCAGAGGACATGAGGGTGCACCCAGTGTTTCATAGATCACTGCTGTCGCCGTACAGGGAAAGCAGCAGGCTCCGAGACAGCGAACAAACCCCCGAGGGAGGGGGGGAGAGGGAAGGCAGGGAGCAACTCAATGAGGCCACAGCCATCCTGGATTCACGGAGAGGGGTGGGGGGCCTGGAGTACCTCATGGCATGGGAGGATGCTCCGCAGTCCCAGAATGAATGGGTCCCGGCCACTCAGATACAGGAGGAATTCTTGGTGGAAGAATTTCACGCCCTCTATCCCCACAGACCCAAGCCCTGGCACATGGAAAGGGAGGGGGAGGAGGAGGAGGCACGGGAGAGCAGCTCACCATGGCGCTGGGAAGCGGAGTTTGAGGAACCGGGAGACGAGGTATGGGTGTCACCGAGATCCACCCAGTCAGAGGCAGAAGCAGATTGGCAGCACATTTTTACCCCCACCAGCTCGGACGCCACGGACTTTTTGGGATTCCAGTCCTCCCAGGCGGAAGGGGGGGGCTCGCAGGACTGGGGGGAGGTGTTCACACCAACGGGCTCGGAAGGTACTGAGTTCTTAGGCTTCGAGTCGTCCCCGACACCTGGGGGGGACTTGGGGAGGGGAGAAGGAGAGCTTGGGAGGGGGGTGGATGTGAGGGACGGGATATCGCGAAGTCCCTCCCCTCCTGAGTTCAAGCCCATCCCCGAGCACAGGGGAAAGCAGAGGGAGCTCCGATTCCAGTGAGGAAGCAGGAAGTCGTGTCCGAGGCTCAGGCAAGGTAGCGGAGCCAGGGTCCCAGGTGGGACAGGAAGGGGCAAATAAGGGGGGGAGACCCATCCCCCCAACTCCGGAATTACGGAGAAAGAGGAGGGGAAAGAGGATGGGTCTGCCAAGGCTTTTGTGTTGGGGAAAGACGCGCCAAAAGCCATTCGGAGGTTCTGCAACGCAATGACCCCATCGTTCCGTGTAAATAGCAATGACTTCAGCACTGTAAATACGCAGCACCAATAAAAGAATAAAATGCAGAGCTGCGTAGCGTCGTTACTCTGAAGTAGCCTGCTCCGGCCACTGTGACAGTATCCGAACAAAAGACTTGGGAGACTTACAAGTGGCTTGATCCTATGTTACCATCAGAATATGTGTATTTTGCAGGAGGTCTGTTGGGGTCAACTGACAAGAACAATTTCTTTGCCTATCTTGGGATATTAGCTGAGTAAACCGACACTAAAGGAATGCCCCACCCCCCCCCACCCCGCTATGGAAAAGGAACATTAAGGGTAGAGCAGCTCTAAGCATTCAATCAATCTTAGATACTTCTGGATGTACAATTTGCTGCTTTAGCAAGATCCAGAAAAATATAATAAGTTTATATTGTGTCTTAGTGATGGTTTCCTTCCTAAAAAGAACCAAATTAATGCCTGGATTCAAAGGTACTTCTCAAGGGTTTGAGCATGTCTAGTGTGGATTAACAATGTGGATTCTTTGTAGGAGTGCATCAGTTCAGGGAAGAATGGGGAAAGGGGAAAGAGACAGGCGAGCTTTGACCAGCAGAAGCTCTGAGGAAAAGTGGAAGAGGGAGAGAAGAGCGCTTCCCCCCCACTTCCCCCAGGCTACCTTTATTACACAAAAGAATTGCCTCAAATTCATCCAGCACATCCCAGAAGGTTCCACACAGTTCCCAGGTGGACAGAGTGAAGTATCAAAGAAGCTTTTGAAGAAAGCAATAAACATAAACAAACTTCCCCAGGTCCTAATCTTCAAAGTCATGCATATGAAAGAGGTAGTAGGCAAGAGGATGTTAACCAGGACCTCAAAGAGCATCCATATCAAAGGAATGTACTTAACAGCCATTATCAAAGCCAATTGTGAAACTCAGGCAGCCCCTGGCTTTACAGACCTCAGACCTGAGATGCTGACGTGACTTTTCCGCTTCTAAAATATGGAGAAATGAAAACAGCTAGATGCAGAGCTTGTAATATTATATATGAAAATCATAGTAATAAACTGCCGTATGCTAGGAACACATTCACTCAACCAGACCACATTTTCCGGATCTAGGAATGCAGTTGTTTGACCAGCACCTGTCCTGTCCAGTTATGATTGTTCATATTAATTTTATGAATGCCACAATTCTTTGAGCAGGAGACATATTTTTCATATGTCTAAGAAAGGTGATGTCAAAATTCTAACATAAACAGAACATTGCAAAGCATTTGTGAAAGTTGCTTTTAAAAGTAGTTTGCAATATGACATGTGGTGCAAGCTGAAATCTGCTTTATGTGGGGGGGACTTGTTGCATGCTGGGTCTGTTTCCAGCCTTATTGTGTAGTTAAAATTATGTTGATCTGAAGGTTCTGGTGAAGATTATTCGTCCAGCACCATGGAGTCCAAGGCTGATGCCAAAAAAGCCAAAGCAGGAGGAACAGCCCCTAAATCCAAGGTAAATTCTCCTTCAGCACAAAGGAAGTGGTCTACAAGTTTGAAGTCTAGGAAGTTTCATTGTGTTTGTGTATATTTTACATTTAGTGTAAACGATATGGAGATTTGATAATTTAGAAGTTTAGCAATCCTGTTCTATAAAATAGTGTAAACAGTTTTGTGGTATAATGTGCTGTCTGTCTGAAGCAAAATCTCAAAATATATTGAGGGTGGGGTTTGTTTTAAAGGGGGGGGGAGGACTGGGTAGCTGGGATAGCCAGAGTTTTTGAAGAGCCACTACTAGGAATAATAGATATTATTGGACTGAAAAGGACCCATCTGATTCCATGTTAGGTCATATTTGTATGTCCATTTACGTTCATGCTACTTTTAGGAGCTGCTTATTGCGAGTGATGGGAGCTCAAGTTGATGGGCAGAGCCAGAGCTGATGGTGGAGCACTTTTTTGCTCTGTCTCTGCTGCCACCATCACTCTCTTCCTCTTCCTACCCTGCAGCAGCACTCAAGTAACCTTCCCCCCTAAGCCTAGTGCTTCCCCTCTTCACCCCACACTGTAGTAATGAGAATAAACAATGAGTGAGAGAATGGGAATTTTATCTCCAAGTACAATTGCCATGTCAGGGAGGGTGATTTGGAAGTGGGGAGAAGGATGTGGTGCACAGGGAATGTTTAATCCTCCCTTCCCTGTAAATCCCATTTACACAAATGGGTCCCTTTTTCTAAACCTAACTGCCACGTGGAGCTGAGGAGAGGAGTCTGTGGGCTGACTGTTCCCCAGTCTTACCTTTAGATGCATTGTAGTTCCTATTTAGAATTTTTAAGCAGGTACAGCAGGCTTGCACATAACGAAGAATGGTCCACATTTACCTTATGCAGCACTCAGAGAGATTAAAAATATTGCTGATGTGGCATACACTATAGGTATAATGGTATGATTTGGAGCCTGCTATTAACCACTGAGCATTTTATGACTTATTTCAGCATTCTGATGCTAATACAAGCCTCACCAAAGGCAATAGCAATCTGACAAAGAACAAGCCTACCAAACAGGTAATAAGTGGGTATCACCTGTGACTAGTGCACTGACCAGGAAGGAAATCTTGCTACACTAAAAACTTGCGCACTGTGGTGGGCTTTTTCTTCATAGTACTAAAATATACACCTGAAGGCTTCAGCACACATTTTAACACAACTTATGAGTGGGCAATCTCTTTCTCCTGCATGCTAGCGGGATAGTGTTTCTTCCGAGTAAAACATACTTGGAGTGCAGTGCTACACTACCTGCTCAGAAGTAAGTGCTATTGAGTTCAATGTAGCTTACTCCCAGGTAATTGTGTAGAATTGCAACCTAGGAGATTGTGATTTTGAAAGAGTGTACTCAGTGATGTGGTTTTTTTAGGGTATACAGGGGAAGAAAGTACCAAGCAAATCCAACTTGAAGGAAGATGATGACAGATCTGGTCCAGTTTTTATCTTAGTACCAAATGGGAAAGAGCAAAGGATGAAAGATGAAAAAGGATTAAAGGTGAGAGAAATTAACAACCTCTGATCTCTAGGGCTATGCTGGAACTTTGATTCGAGCATATGCTGGAAGGGTTATAAGAGTGCTTTTGCAGACAGTAGTATTTGTATGTAGAAACTACTGTAAGTTAAATGCTATTCATTTTAGGAGTAACATTTTAATGCTTTTTCATTAAAAAAACACAACTGTGTTTTCCACTGCACTTTGTGGTAGAGGACTGCTTTACTCTACCACAAAGTGTTACGGCTAGAGTGGCCAATGTTGCTTTTTTCCGCTTTTCTGGCTGCGTGGGCCACTCTAGCTGTACCACAAGAGTGGTCTGCATGTCAGGTAAATGGCCACTCTAGCCACGCCACTTTGTGACAGATCCACTTTGGTGGGTCATGCCAAAATGCCTCTGGTGGTGGGAAGCAGTAGTGGTGGAGGAGGAGAAAGGCAAAAGGGAGGGGGTGCATACCAGCACCTCCTTTTTTCAAATAAAGCACTGCTTATTAAGTATGCAACGGGTCGATGCAATTGGCGTAGGTTCAGTCTAATCCACTTCAAAGGTTATCGTGAGGCTAAAATAATATTGTACTAGGAATTGAAACAAAATTTATTGTATCCATATTTAAGTCAACAGATACATTTGTGAAGGAAAATATTTTCCATCTCTTTACAAACATGAATTCTTTTTATATCTATATACCGTAATTAGAAGACTGGTACTATTTACATATTTTTTGAACCTAAACCATCTAACACCAGATGTGTTACCAACCAAATAAATCATTATAGGTATATTTTCTTTAAAATAAGCAGTCTCCCTCTCCCCTTCCTAACCTTGAGGTGAATTTTTTAGGCTCAGGGATTGAAGTTAATGCTGTTCACACCTCTTGAGCAGGGTGCTGATATTGTCCCCCCCCCCTTTGCAGGTTTTGAAATGGAACTTTACTACTCCTCGTGATGAATATATTGAGCAACTGAAGACTCAGATGTCCAGCTGTGTTGCCAGGTGGTTGCAAGATGAGATGTTCCATGCAGATTTTCAGCACCACAACAAAGCTATTGCTGTTATGGTTGAGGTGAGAAGACTGTATTTGTGGTTGTAGATGAAGAATTATAGTAGCAACACTGGTGGTGAAAGTATAAAGGAGGTTTCCCAGAGCATGCAAGCTTTGGAAACTCCCTGTTCAAGTCAGAGCCCTACATTATAGTCTCGTAAGAATAGGGCAATTAGTATCAGCCTCCCAGTTTTCTCATCTAGGCCTTGTGCAACAGGTGTATGCAGTGAAGCTAATTATAGGAGCTGATGCAAGTAGCTATTATGCATGTGCTGGCCAGCAATCTTTCAGTGTCTGATACCAGGAAAGCTTCCTAGTTATTGTTTGGCTTTTCAGTTGACTCTTTAATTTTATTTTAAGTGCTGCCTATTTGTCCAAACTTGACACTGCAGTCTGCTTTCTCTTCTAGCACTTGGATAGTGAAAGGGATGGCGTGATCAGCTGTCTGGATCTAATCCTGAAGTGGCTCACACTGCGATTCTTTGACACCAACACAAGTGTCCTGATGAAGGTCCTGGAGTACCTCAAGCTGCTTTTTGCCATGCTGAACCAAGAAGAGTACCATCTAACTGAAAATGAGGCCACCTCTTTCATCCCCTACCTTGTTTTGAAGGTATTCAAATCTGGCAAAAGTTTTTGAGTCGCATCACTCACAAAATACGCTAAGCCCACCTTTCTCTGGAGCCTGCAGAACCAGAACTGGAAAATAGTTACCATTCTAGCCAATAGGAATGAGTATTCCAGTTTCCATCAGTTCTGCCTTTCATGGCATTTCCCGCTAATGGGGAATATGAACCTTTCTCTCTCCTTGCTGTATCTAGTGGTCCAAACACCCAGGGTATTTTTTTATTATTATGGATTTTTACAGCTCGTATATATATCATAGAATATCCATCATATATCCTTTATCCTCATACTTCCCAGTATTCTTTTTTTCCAGTCACTGGAAGGCAAAATGGTTGAGAGAAAGACTTGGCTGGGGTGGACTAGGAGCAGGCTCCCTCCAGAATAAGCATACTAATGGCTTCTTCCAGCTTCTGTAAATCTGCAAATATTTCCTCCTCGCCTTCCAGGTTGGGGAACCAAAAGATGTTATCCGCAGAGATGTGCGTGCCATTCTAAACAGGATGTGCCTTGTCTACCCAGCCAGCAAGATGTTCACTTTTATCATGGAGGGAACAAAGTCAAAGAACTCAAAACAGCGGGCAGGTGAGATGCTTTAGCACAGAGGTTTCCAAACTTTTCATATTGGTGACACACTTTTTAGATATTCATCATTTAACGATGCAGTAATTCACTTTTACTATCAAACCAGAGACTAAACTAACCCCTTTCCAGTCCTGGGAGGAGTCCAAGGATCGTTCATGCAACACACCTACACTGCAGCCGACGCACTTAACATGTTGTGACACACAGTTCGGAAAGCTCTGCTTTAGCAGAAGCTGTTTTGCACTGCACTACAGAAACAAAGCCTTGTGGTTCCTTATACTACAATAATTACAGCATAAGATTTTGTGGACTTGAATCCATTTCAACATAGGAAGCTGCCTTATGCCATTGGCCCACCTAACTCATTATTAGTTACAGGTAGGTAGCTGATGTAGTCGAAACAAAAAATAAAACAAAATCCTTCCAGTAGCACCTTAGAGACCAACTAAGTTTGTCATTGGTATGAGCTTTCGTGTGCCTGCACACTTCTTCAGATACACACGAAAGCATGCACACGAAAGCTCATACCAATGACAAACTTAGTTGGTCTCTAAGGTGCTACTGGAAGGATCTTTAAAAAAAATATGTTCTAACTCATTATTGTTTTGAGGGATGGCTAATGCGTTGCCCTCCAGATGTTGCTGTACTAAAGCTCCCATCATACCTGACCATTGGCAATGCTGGCTGCAGCTGATGAGAACTGTAATCCAATAATATCTGAAAGGGACCGCATTGGCTACCCTGATCTACACTGACTGGCAACAGCTCTCCATGATTTCAGGAAGGTGCATCCTGATGCCTGGATATGCTGGCATTCGTAAGCTAATTTTCACCCATTATACAATTTTTTTAAAATATCATTATTTCTATTCAGCCAAAGGAAACTGAATTTCTTGATTCAGAGGCTTTATGCTGGGAGTTTTGGATTTAGATTTTTCAAGCAGTGCTTTCTTGAAAACTTCTAAGCAAATGAATGAAGAAATGTGAACTAGCAAATACTTAATTCTGGGTTACTCAGCATTCTTGAAGACAAATGATTGCATCCATTATTCGTCATATACACAGTAGAGCAATTGAAAGTAATGTACATTTGCTAGCTAACATAGGTCTATTAATTTCATTGATTTTGTAACTTAGTTGGATACTACTCTACCTTTCCCTTGCAGACACATGGGGTTCATAAAATTACTATAAAAGATCCTATTTTTATTCATAATAAATCAGATTTAGAATATACAGAAGCGTCAACAAGTATTTTGTAAACCAAATGGGTATAGCCTTTTGTTTTCATAGATGTCCATTTCTGTTTGGTTTCTCTGTAGAATGCTTGGAAGAGCTGGGATGTCTTGTTGAATCATATGGCATGAATGTGTGCCAGCCAACTGCAGGCAAAGTCTTAAAGGAAATTGCCATTCATATTGGTGACAGGGACAACACTGTCAGAAATGCTGCACTCAACACCATTGTAACAGTTTACAATGTTCATGGAGACCAAGTGTTCAAGCAGATTGGGAATGTGAGTAAACAGAAATGGACAGACAATATTTAAAATATTGAATGTTTAGTAGTGTGTCACTCAGATAATGTCATGAATCCTCAGGTCAAGTTCCTCAGGTCAGTTGCGATTAATGTTCAAAGCTCTGTTTGAGTGTCAAGAACAAATATACTTTTTTAAAAAATGATGAATTCTGCACTCTAGAACAGTTATGAATTGTGAAGCAAGAATAAGTGCTGACTTCCTTGTAAGGAATGTGTATTTATAAACAGCAACATACAAAAGCAGTTTGGCTTCTCTGTTTGCTTTGAGCCTTGTAATTCAAAATACTTTAGGACTATTAGAGCAGGGAGGAGCTGAAGGTAATTGCATCAGTCAGAGGAGAAGGCAAATGCCAGCCACTCATCCTCATCTCACAAACTGGCAGTGGCATACTTATATAGTGAAACAGTTTGAGACACAAAGCAGAAGCACATAATATATTCCATGATTCTTGTCTGCATTGAGAGGTGCACTGGGAGTAATAGGAGCACCTGGAATGCACCATAGGTAACTGCAACGCAAAAGAGAATAGGTATGGCTTCCAAAATTGACAAGGAATTTGGGGGAGCAATAGCCCCTTCGTTTTTTTACATACTTGTGCTTATAGGAGAAGATAAAGTTGGTCTCAGATCTTATTGAAAAGTAGCTTCACATGGTTGTCCTCTGAGGTGCCATTTGACAGAGGGGCGGATTCCTAATCAGGATTATATGGGAGGCTATGAAGCTTTGGCTTTTCCTTCCTTCATGAATACCTGATTTCTCCAATTCCATCAAATTCTTCATAAATAGATGTTGCTTTTTCAGTGGTTCAAACTAGATAATTCTTCACTAAGCAAGTATTATTGGAATCAATTCCCCCCCCCAAAAATTGCTGCTTCTCCAAATTCCTTTAGCCTGTTTCCCAAACTGGACTATGTATCCTTCACAATGTTGTAGAGGGTGGTGTTGTGTTGGTATTTTATTTAATTAAATGCCAGGTTTTGCCTGTTCCTACTTGATGCTAGAATGAATTTTGGTACACTTTATAACTAAACAGGCAGTACAGCAGTAGGCATAATTGCTGAGTACAGGAACTAGGCTAAGGGGTGGGGTTAGCTGTATTGTAAGTCTAGTAGTACATAGGAATAGCAAAGGTTTTGAAACACTCTTAATGGCATTGGAGTCTGAACTAAGAAGCATACCTGTCATGGCCCTGAAATGTTGCTGCTCTTGTACAGCTTTCGGAGAAAGACATGAGCATGTTGGAGGAGCGAATAAAGCGGTCTGCTAAGAGGCCAAATGCCACTTCAGCAAAGCAGGTGGAAGAGAAACCACAGAGGGCCCAGAGTGCCAGTGCCAATGCTAACATGCTGAGGAAAGGACCGGCTGAAGACATGTCTTCCAAACTCAAGTATGTAAAGTGGGGAAATGCAATGTTTGCCTGACATTTCCACAGTCTGTGCAAAAAGCATACCTTGCTGTTGCCTTGTGTTTTTGTCTTTTGTTTTAATCATCAATGTCTGCATGTGTCGCAAACTTCAAAAAATGCTGCAAATCAAAATGTTTGAACCTTACTTCATTTGTTTTGTCGTGTCTTGAATGCTTTCTAAATGGTATTGTGCCTTTTTTCACTGCTTCTCCATGGACAGAATTATGTATCGCACTTATAGGATGTAAGTACTGACCACTAAATCCTTGGTAGCAGGGCTCTTATAGCTTTGTCTTACCTTTCCTGTGCCCTAATCCTAAATATACTTGAGAATAAGTCCTATTGATTTCAATGCAACAATTCATATTAAGTGTGCTGTTTGGGAAGCCTGGCTTCAAGTTCCATCTTTGCTGTGAAAATCATTGAGTGGTGTTAGGCAGGTTGCTGTCTCTTGGCTATGTTTTTGTTTTTATAATAATACTGATAATAGTGGCTTACCTCTCAGCTGTAAAAGAGCTAAACTTTGCAATTTTCAGGAATCTGACTAGTGTTAGTGTCAGCTAGATAAATTGTAAGACCAGATTGCTTTAACCCTTCCAGTCTTGAGTCACTGGTAGAAGATTTGAGATACCTGGAGCCTGGTCAGCATTAAATGTAATGCAACAACTATTATTTGGGAAGCTCATAAAAGGAAATTAAGAAGTAAATCAAAGCTTAAAACCACTTCTGGAAATGTAACACTTCTTGTTCCTAATGCCATGTGCTTTTTTTCTTTCCAAAAATGCCCTTTTGTGTAGGCAGGCTCTAGCAAAATAGGCATAATGGGGAGTTGAATTTGGAGAGTGCAAAACTCATTCTAGGGCATTTTGTGCTTGCTGGGCTGCATTTACTGTAATTTCTTTCCCTTATATGGGAAGAGAGCTGAATAATTAATCTACCAGGATTGTTTTACTGTCACATTCAGTTTAGCATTGTGCAGTAGTGCATGTCTTTGCTGCTGCCCCTGCTGCAAGGCCTATAGGTGTCGAGGGGATGCCAGCAGCACATTATCAAGAAGTTCTGGGTTCCCAGCACCTACAGTAATTGCTGATGGGGCTGAATAGATTTCCTTATCTATGTTGATATGATAGCTTAGGAACTAGTGATAGATGCTAGCATGGATTGTTGCATCAGCCATAATAATTGGGTCCACAAATGTTAGATTGACTTAATAGCCAACCATTACTTGTGATCACTATGAACTTTCCCCCGAATCCTGCAAAAGCCCAGAGAGAAAGAGAAACCTATTTCTCTCTGTGAACTGCAAAAAAAAAAAAAAAAAAACTTGGAGAAAGGATGGGTAATTGATTTGGCTGTGCCTCTTGCAAAGTCCTATCAGGAAGGGAGAAAAGGCACCGTTCTCCAAGTTAGATACTGCTCATGGAGAATTTGAAAATGTTTGTGTGCTCTGGGGGTGTGGGATGGAGGGGCAGTCACCATGGGTGACACGTTGGGTAGGTTTGTGGAACGCTGATAATAAAAAATGCTTTTCTTGGTTTCTGTAGCCAAGCCCGTAACATGAGTGGCCACTCGGAGACGACACATGCAGTTCCACGGGAGTTTCAACTGGATCTAGATGAGATAGAAAATGATAATGGCACGGTGCGATGTGAAATGCCAGCACTTGTCCAGCACAAACTGGATGATATATTTGAACCAGTTTTGATCCCTGAACCCAAGTGAGTGCAGATCAAGGGCTGCTAATGAGGCAACTCTGGGACTCTCTCTCTCTCTCTCTCTCTCTCTGTGTGTGTGTGTGTGTGTGTGTGTGTGTGTGTGTGTGTGGTTTATGTATATCGATCTCCTAATTGAAGCCAGGTTCCCTTATATAAAGGAAGCTTCAGGGAGAAGCTTAAAAATGTGGAAACTGTGTGTCAAACCAGGAAGGCTTTCAAACTGCACTTTATATAGCTACTTATTCTTTCAAATAGCATCTCCCTTCCCCAAATATTTTTATTAGCCACATGTTCATTCACATTTCATACTAAATTCTTATCAGAAGTATGTTCAGAATAGTGTGCATTAAACATGGTATATCTGTGCAGCTATGGAACTTGCATGTTGCTACACTGACCATCCTGAGAATGGTATGGTTCCCATTGAGGTCACAGGGCATATTTTTTCTTACAGGCTAAGGCAAAGGTTGGAGGTTGGGGTATGGAATCTTAAAGCTTATTGTGGACAGTACTATCTCCTGTTCATAGCCTTTGCCAAAATGTTCAAATTCTTTGAAAGCCTGGATCTTGGAAGCAGAATAATGATGGAAAGGGTCAGATATATCAACATTTTATCTGCATAAAAGGTTTTGTGTTTTACTTTTCCAGTTATACACAGCCATTGTTGTTATGTGACAATACTCTCTGGTACAGAGTACCATCACCCCTCTTTTTGCTGCCTACAGCATCATTTTTCTGCTGGCACCCACATGTCTTTATCAAGATATGAGTACCGGCACCTTTCCTTAACCCCACACTCTACACAGCCCTAGATAAGAGAGATCCAAACATAACTTTGGGGACAACATACTGAGTTGGGTAGGCTTGCCCCCATTAAAGTGGCTTTTGTGTAATACTTCAGACATTAATCATCTTGCTCCATCCACTTTAAAGAAAATGGGGTGCTTTTAATCTGAACTGCCTGGAGATGACAATTTGCTTCTAATCTTTTAACCCAGGGGCCTAAGTGACTTACTGAATCTGCTGCCCTTTAAGCTATAACACTCTTTCTCCACCCAGGATCCGTGCCGTCTCTCCACACTTTGATGATATGCACAGTAACACAGCTTCCACCATCAACTTTGTCATCTCCCAGGTAGCCAGTGGTGATATCAATACTAGTATCCAAGCTCTAGCACAGGTGAGTGAAGGTCCCTCTAGTTGGCAGCTGCATAACACTGATGGGGTCAGCAAGTAACATGCGAGAGTGATGAGTTGCACATTTGGTGGAGCTGAGTGTTGGTGACACAAGTGCCACTCAGAACCTCCCTGGTGACAAGACCAAGTGCACAGGGGCCATCTGACTCGCTGTTCTCGATGAGAAAGTAAAGAGGGTGTTAGTGCAAAATGTCCTTTTCCATCTCCCAGGTGGATGTCTGATGCTTGCTTCAGCAGCACATATACTAAAAATCTCACTACCATAACATAGGCTGGTTTAAGCTGATGGGGCCTTGTTGCCTGTTGATGAGACACAGGCAAGATTGGGCAGCCTCATTGCTTGCCTTGCTATGTGTTGCAGTAATGGAGCAGATTTCATGCATGAAAATGAAACACCAGAACACCAGAAAACATTATAGAATCATTGATAGGCTCTTAATTAAGCTTTGGGTAATTAAACTATGGTCTGGCGTACTTGGGTTGTAAAAGTTACAGGTAGGTAGCCGTGTTGGTCTGACGTAGTCAAAACAAAAAAATAAATTCCTTCCAGTAGCACCTTAGAGTCCAACTAAGTTTGTCATAGGTATGAGCTTTCGTGTGCATGAAGAAGTGTGCAACCACACAAAAGCTCATGCCTATGACAAACTTAGTTGGTCTCCAAGGTGCTACTGGAATGATTTTTTTAATTTTTTGTTTGGGTTGTAAAAGTGGGTTTTCTTAGGACGTAAACAGTATGTCTGTTGGTACAGTAGATAACAGGAAACTATGGAATAATTTCTAGAGTGATGGTCATGTTAGTTTATTGCAGCAAAAGCTGAGTTTTATGGCAGTTTATATATTTGCTATACTAAATTGTTAGTCTTTAAGGGGCCACAAGACACTTTATTTTTCATGCTCTTTATGGAAATGATACCATTATTAAAAACTTGCTGTACTGTTGTTTTTTTTGGAAAACCAACTGTTGGGTTTGTCTGCAGATTGATGAGGTTTTGCGACAAGAGGACAAAGCAGAAGCTATGTCAGGCCACATTGACCAGTTTCTAATAGCTACCTTCATGCAACTGCGACTCATTTACAATACGCACATGGCTGATGAGAAACTAGACAAGGATGAGATAGTCAAGTTGTACAGTTGCATCATTGGAAACATGATTTCGGTAAGGCTTTTGATCCGGGAAAACGTGGAGAAAGTTTCAGCCAGTAGAACCAGTTAATAGTGTCTTTAGTTTTTGTTGCGCTATACAATTGCCTCTTAAAGTACTGTAACACTTCTGTGCTACAAACTATTTTGGTATCTAGGTGGTTTACAGCCTTGGTATCTAGGTGGTTTACAGCCTTTTTCATCCTGCTTTGTGAAAAAGAAAAAAAGTTGCAGCCATTAAAAAAAAATCCATTATAAACAATAGAGCTGGGGACCTCTTTGGATTTAACCGGAAAGACACAAGAGCAGTTCTGAAGCATATATGGTTTCTTATAGATACAGATTAAAAGCAGATCCTATGCTGGTGCTTATCCCTAACTTTTATCAGTATTTTTTTATCATTCTTGACAATAAAAAGCTTCAGTGAGATGTATGAATATAGCTATTTGCTTCCCTCAAATCAGTAAAAAATGTAGGTTTTTCTCTTGTAATTTCTAGGTAGCAGCAAGAAGTGGAGTTTTGGGGTGCTAATCTAGACTGTAGTGTTTTATCCTGAATATATCCTGGTATCTAACACTTGAATTCCATTGGCAGTTGTTCCAGATTGAAAGTTTGGCCCGGGAGGCCTCTGCAGGAGTGCTGAAGGACTTGATGCATGGCCTCATTACCTTAATGCTGGATTCGAGAGTTGACGATCTAGAGGAAGACCAGCAGGTTATCAAATCAGTCAACCTCTTGGTGGTAAAAGTTCTGGAGAAATCTGATCAAACAAACATATTGAGGTAAATAGATTTTTGCTAAGGGCAAACATCTAACAAATCCCTCATCACTGCAGCCTTTTACCACAAGACTTAATATGCTACAATTTGAACACCTGCTTGATGAGATATTATTGGTCTTCCTTGTTATAGTCTATTACTGCATTGTCAGATCTTTCTGCAGTTGCTGATCAAGTTACACTAAACCCGAGGAGTCATTTAACCTTGAGGTTTGTTCAAATCTCTGTGCTCTATGGGTACAAATCTGAGATCTGATCCAGTCTTATCTCTAAAAATGCTGAATGATCTCATTCCCTTTATCAGTATTTTGAATAACTTGAGCAGCCTGGACCTCTGTTTAAGTCTATTTTAATTTTGATGCTCCAGCAAGTTTTGTTGTATTTATATTGGATTCTCTCCCCACTCCCTTTCCTGGTTTTATGTTTTACAGTACTTTGTATTTCAATAATTTTTTTACCTATTTATTGTAAGCCACCCAGAAAGCTTGATGTTTTAGAACAGCATGCAAATGTAAATAAAAATAAAAAATACATTAAATTATAAAATAATAATAATGAAAATGTTGATATTGTGCAAGAAATTGCATACGGTAGCACTGTGTTAAGAGCTAAATTGGCCAATCAATTTGTGTTGTCCCATGTATTTCTGGAGATACTTGTGGAGTTTGAATAGTTAATGCTGCTGCATTTTTTCATCCTAGCGCCCTGCTTGTTCTTCTCCAGGACTGTCTATTAACAACAGCAAGCTCTCCCAAATTCTCAGAACTAGTAATGAAGGTGTGTATTGCTCTTCTTTTGTTTTTTATTTCAGTTTCCTATTGCATATTGATTGTGTATTAGCAGACTCTCTCATTACACCTAATCTACAAAAAAGTGTGGTTATTGGCTGTACTGGAAATGACTCTAGCATGAATGTACAACTTAATATTGCCTGATTTGCAAATCACATTAAACCTCAGTTTAAAACAAACTATAATTTGATGTGAATGCAGAGCATGCTTGTTTGTGCTGTTGAAAACTTCTTGCTTCTTTTCTGCACAGCTTCTGCTCTTGCCATGCTTCTGGGGAACAAGCCAGAATCTGACTTGTTGTGGCCCCTGGGCTTGTGGCTTGTCTCTCTCCAGCCAAATGAGTACTAACCAAGGTTTGTTCTTTCCTTAATGCCTGTGATTTGTTTGGGAGAAAACAAACTCGGGCTCAGACATCACAACATGTTAGGTTCCTGCATTTACCTAGACATGTGAATGCTTAAAAGCATGAATGGGGACATCTTCATAGCCATTGTGCCCCACTCCCCAACCTTCCCTGCATTGTGTGGGAAGTCTGCAGGGGGGCTCTGCTCACAATTGCAGGATGAATGAGTCTACTCCTATTCAAGCAAATGCAAGTAGAAGCCCCCTGCAAACTTCCCCACACAATGCAGGGAAGGCTGGGAACTGAGTGGGAGGTCGCAACATTTACAAAGACATTGCAGGACTTGGCATTCTTGTGTTTGGGCAGGCACCTGAACAAGCCCATTGTGAAGGAATAATCCATATGTAAAATCATTTTAAGGTCAAAGAACCAAGTTCAGAGATGACATTCTTAGATTACTGTGAGGATTTGCTTTTGTCTTAATGTTTCTCAAAGAAACCATCTACCTTCCCACCTCCCCCACAGTGTTTATGGAGAATGGTAAGACTTCTCCCTGAAACTATCAACACTATCAATCTGGACCGAATCATGTTGGACATCCACATCTTTATGAAGGTCTTTCCAAAAGAGAAACTAAAGCAGTGCAAGAGTGAATTCCCAATACGGACGCTGAAGACTTTGATTCACACGTTGTGCAAGCTGAAGGGACCCAAGGTGAGAGCAGACTGCTTCACCCCAAGGTGCTTATGATCTCTGGAATAACAAAAGGTTTCTTAATTAAAAGGTATCCCACTTCTTCCTAGCTTTTGGATCATCTAACAATGATAGATAACAAGAATGAGTCGGAGTTAGAGGCCCACCTGTGCAAAATGATGAAACACTCATTGGACCAAACCGGAAGCAAGTCTGACAAAGGCACAGAAAAAGGAGCTTCTCGCACGGTATGTATTCCATATTTTTTAAAATTGTTAAACATGACACTCAGGTGTGAATCTGGTCAGTTTGCTGAGCACACAACTGGAATCTTTTCTGAATGGTGTTGTGCTTTTACCTTGGACCATTCAGAAGACTGTTTAAGCTCTTCAAGTATCTGTGTTCACTTTTAAAGGAAGGAGAATGCAGCATGATCTGCCTGTCTTGCCTTCCTCTTCCCCTTGATCATGTGTAGCCAACAGAAGAGAAAGCTGTGTGAAGAGGGAGTGGCTTGCTTATTGGCAGAAACTTTGTCTCCTCTAGAACAGTAACATTGAAATTCAAATCCATACAAACTTGGTGCAGCACAACTGCTAGCAAGTACTAATGTTAAAATGTACATTTTTAATTTAACGTTGTTGCTTCTTGTGCCTCTAATTACAAGGTTAACGTCTTATTCTTACTGGTGTGTGCTAATGCTAATGCCCATTGGCCTCCTATTATCTCAGCTGGTTCCTAGGACCCTCCCCACCACCAGGTTAAAAATGTCTATATTCTGTCAAGAGGTTCATCTGAAACAGAACGTGGAAAAAGTGATTCTCCCCACCCGGTGTGTGTGTGTGTGTGTGTATGTATCATAGATTGTAGCGCTTCAGAGCAGGATAGCCAAGAGGTGGAAGAGGACACATCTGTTTCTTCGCCACAGTACATCTTTAATCCTGCTTGGGGTTGGATTCTCACACAAACCTACAACTGACCATAAACATGTATCATTGCATGGTGGTTGATGCAAGTTCTTCCCATTCCAGTAATCCTGTGCCTCCAGGTCACCTAGTCCCTTCATGGTTGACCAGGGCTTGACTTGTACTGCAAGACCTGGTACAGTTCTTGACTATTGAGCACCCTGTCATTGCATAGACTTACTACTTGTTGGTGTTGATGGAGATTCCTAATTGTGCAAAATCTATGGAATATGCAGCTGACCTCTTCCAGTATGTGAATAAACCACTCTTACTCTAATAGCAATAGCAACCAACAACCTTCTAGTTCAATCAGGACAACTTATCTGCCCTTTATTATATTTATAGAAATGCTTCAACTGTCTAAAACTGTCACCCCCTCTATTTTGGTAATATGTTTCAATTTCTTTTTATAGGATGAAAAGACACCAAAGGCCAAAGTGAATGATATTTTAGCAGAGATATTTAAGAAAATTGGGTCTAAAGAAAACACTAAAGAGGTGAGGGCTTTATTACCATGGTGGGAGGTGAGAAATTAGGAACATTGGTACTTATCATGAAATCCTGGTGGAGTGTTGTAACAAGATTGGTCTTCACTCCTTCTGTTGGATCAAGAGGCAAGAAAAAGTTAAGTGGTTCCTTCTGGAGGGAGAAAAACCTCTGATGGCTTAAACAAAATGGATTAGAAGTTAGAGAAGGAGGGACCCAAAGGGCTCATTTGGGAGTGTTGTCCATCGTGAAATAAAGAATATAGTGAATCGGCTTGAATTTTATTCATGAGTCTTAATGAAAACCAGCTGTTGGTTGATTAGCAAAGAAGAGTGGATCCTAGATGCACTCTGCACTCCAGCAGGAGGTAATCTTCACAGTAAGTACCAGACCTCCTTTGCCTGTTAGAGTGGGAGTCTTTCCAGATTGGGATATTTTTTAAAAAGTGCTTTGTATCACCTGGATGGTCTAAATCACTGTTCTCTCATGGCCAGAGCACTTTCTGTAGCGCTCCAGTGCTACTGTACACAGAGATTGGGACTTCTTAATGAGAGGGATGCTAAGGTGGCAGCTGCTTTGTTGGAAAGTGCTATGATGCATAGTGCCCCAGGGTTACATTGTGCCTTGCATGCCAGTTTGATGTATGCTGGCTGATTCACCTGGCTAAGGTAAAGATAGATATGATTGTTTCCTCATCTGGATGGGTTAAAGGATTCAAAATGCTCTGTTGTTGAAAAGCAAATATCCGTTGTGTGAATGTCATTCTGTGGGCTAATTCTAATTATTGTTGACAGTGCTCTGGATGGTGGTAGATGTTAGGAGTGTATACCAACCACAAGTTTAGGTTCAGACCCTGATATGGCACTTGGGAAAACAGCCTGCCTCAGTCTGAGGTGCCGGGTCAGTCCAAAACCATTTCAGATTTCCTCGTCCCAGTTAATTATTGGGGAAGTAAAACACACACACACACCGTTTGACAGACATGGATAAATTTTGCTGGCATATAAGCCCCTCCAAAGCAAATAAATCCTGCCAAATTACAAAGCAGTTTGGCCCTGGGCCTTTTGTAGTGGACACCTTCAAACTCAGTTGTGTTTGCCAGTTTTGCAGCACACTCACCTTTAACCCTAAAGTTGGTGATGATTTTGTAAACATGTAACTTTTGAATGACTGAAGCTCTTCTTTCTGCAGGGTCTGGCAGAGCTTTATGAATATAAAAAGAAGTATTCTGATGCAGACATTGAGCCCTTCCTAAAAAACTCCTCACAGTTCTTCCAGAGCTATGTGGAACGAGGTCTCCGACTGATTGAAATGGAAAGGGAGGGCAAAGGGCGCATTCCTTCTACAGGTAACTCCCAGAGCACTGTGACAGCATGGACTAGAGGGAGCCAATGGCTGCCATCCTAATGCAGCTGTCAGGCTTTCTCCGAGTTAGTAATTGACTCCAGGGGGCTTCAGAAGTAATTCACCTGTTCTTTTGTAACTGGTGGTATGAAATATAGGCATGAAATTTAAACATTATAGGGCAATTGCACAATAGTCTCTCACCAAGCCATATTTCTGTTGGCCTCAGGAGGTAATTGCATTTGACTTTCCCCCCTAAGAGCTGTTTCCTGGGCTACGTAGAAGCAAAGAAAATTGTATCTCCTTCAGATCAGCAAGTCCCACCATCCCATGTTACAATGCAAGAGGGGAAAGCAGCAGCACGAGTCATGGGTCACTTGCGCATTGCCTTTCCTAATTGGTTTGTAACATACGTAAAGGCTTGTTCTCAGCCTTCCTATCCACGAAAACATTAGTAAAAGCAAGTAGTCTGCAAAGTCACAGCTGCTGTGAATCATCAACAATAAATGTTACTCCCACTGCAGAAGTAGGCATATTAACTAAATGCAAAGATGTGTAAAAGACCTCTGAACCAATAAGGACCCATCCTGGCATTATCCAAACCGCACTGGGGCCACCGCAGCGTGGCTCATTTTCCTTCACCTCTTAACAATCATCAGAAGCCTCAGACTGCTACATAGGAAGAACCCACATCTTGGTTCTTTCCCATAGCCAGCGTTGCTCCTGTTTCGGGAAAGGCAGTGCTGGCAGGAGGAGAAGCCATGCGGTGGACTCATGGTCCAAGGCTTCTGAGGTTATCCCAGGAGCGCATAAAGTGCAGCAGCTCCTACACCACATGGACCCTGAGAAACATCACAATCCTCAGTTGGTGTCTGCTTGGACTCATTTTTTGTGTTTGTGTTTGTTTTTTGTTTTTGTTTTTTCCCATATTCCAGGGGTTTCTCCACAGATGGAGGTATCGTGTATCCCTACTCCCACCAATACAGTCCCTTCATCTATAGGAAATGCCAATGGGGAAGAGGTGGGGCCTTCCGTCTACTTGGAAAGGCTAAAAATCCTCAGGCAACGATGTGGTCTTGACAATGCAAAGGTATTCTCTCGATTTACGTATGCGGCAGTGTCTGTGTTTCAGCATCCTCTCTCTTTCTCTAGTCCTTGGTGAATCCTTTTCTCTCATGGCATGTTTGCTCTTGGGGCAGAAGGCTTGACACGTCTTTGCTTGCAGACTACTTGCTTTTGCTAGACTCCTTGGGGCAGCCAGTTGGGACAGGAAAGCTACTTCAGGAGCTGCACAGAACTGAGGAAAGACAAAGCACGAGTGATATCACTTGAGCTGCTGTTTTCCCTGTAACATAGGAGGGGCTTGCTGATCTTGCCTGTCATGAAACCATTGAGCCTCTTGGGTGATGGATTCTGAAATTCATTGATCTCTCAACCAATGATACACGTTTTTCTTTGTATGTAGTGCATGAACTGTCTGATAGGGGAAGGCCTAATGTATTTTTGCCTCCAAAGCTCTAAATGTCAGGCTTTTGCACTACTGCTTATTTTTCTATGAGTGTGTGTAGGCTTGGCATACTATCATATCAGCATAGATGGGCAAGCCTGTGTATAGACTGCACTTGAAAAGAATGGTTTTGTGGCAATAAAATATTTGATTTGCAAAAAAAAAGTGTAAAGGTTACAGAATTAATCAGTGCATATTGAACTGTGACAACAAATAAAATTGTAAAGAAACATATTGTTTATAAGGGGCAGAGATGCTAGAACATTAATGCCTGATGAATCACTGGAGAAACTGACCCAGGACTACAGCTAGATAAACTTTGGAACAGTGTTTAGTGGTTCCTTAGATGTGTGAACCATCTCCAGTTGAGCACTTTCTAATGAGTATGGGGAAAATGGAAGCTATCAAGTTGTGACCTGATTTTTCACACTGTCTTTGAATTGTTAAGATGCTTTTGGTTCAGTCACAAAGGTATTGTTAGATGATCGTTTCTACAAAGACTGGCTCCCTCTAAAATGGAATAGCATCGAAGTTTCAGCTTTGTGTCTGATGTGGACTCAAACAAATGTCATGTGTTAATTTATTATGCATCAAGCGTGCTTGAGCAAATTCCTTTCCAGCTGACAGGTGCTGTATGTGGTGAAAACGCAATTGGTGGAGGAGCAAGCCAAGATGCTGGATCGTTCACTTTAGCAATCCCATAATCAGGATTGCACTATAAGCACAGGAATATGAATCCACTCATTATTCTAAACTCGTAAAAGGATCAGCACACCACCTTTTTTTGAAGGGTTTCCAAATAGTAAGCAGAACAGAAAAAGTTCTGGTAGTGATAATTTTTGCTTTAGAACAAGTGTTTGAGCATTGTTTCTGTCCACAGCAGGAAGACAGAGCACCCCTGACCTCCCAGCTGTCCAAGCCATCAGTCCCTACAGTTGCATCCTCCACAGATATGCTCCACAGTAAGCTTTCACAGCTCCGTGAGTCACGGGAACAATTCCAGCACATTGATCTGGACTCCAATCAGACCTACTCCTCTGGCATTGGAACCACCACTTCCTCCTCTGCAGCATCCAATATTGATGATTTGAAAAAAAGACTGGAGAGAATAAAAAGCAGCCGCAAGTGAAATTGCATCAGACAGTGTGGCTGTTGAAGAGCTGTCCATCTTTAGTTTACTAAACTAGAAGTCTTCATAGTTAAGTGGCCTCATGTAGGCCTTCTGTATACAAACTGGTTTATGTGTATAATACAGCAGATCTTGGAGGAAGATCCAAGTCATTGTGGCACAAGTCTTTGTACATACTTTGCTTCTCTGTGAGCATTTATTGACCGTAGGAGACTGTCTGTATTAGTTTTAGTGTACAGAGCTGTAAACAACCATTCTCTTCAATCCAGTTTCTCATAATTTTATTTGTAAAGTTGTCTTCTCTTTCTTAGTTTTTACCTCTTAGAAGCTCTTCAGTGGTTTTACTTTTATTGTTAACAACTTCTTCTCCATATAATCCTTGAACAGTTTCTGTACGGACGCATGGCATGAATTAACTAAGTGTCTTTTTGTAAATAAAGTTTGCATTAACTCTTTCTGGGAGCAGCAGTGGCTGTTGGTGAGAAATGTCCATCCATGTTCTTAGTTACAAGTGACTCGGCATTTCTAGTTGTCTGTGAGCTGCTGTCTAAACCTTAACAGCAGATTAACATTCATGGAGAAGCTGAGACGCTAACATTGCAAGCATGCTTCAGGTTGAAGAAATCTTGGATTTCTATTGAGAGCACTGTTAGTCTTATCATGGCTTCCAGAATAGCGTGGGGCAGAGGCAGAACATTTCACCCCCTAAAAAACCACTTTCCAAGCCCTTCTCTGTATTTTAATCTAGTCAGCCTACAAGTGCTAGAATGCTCAGGTTCCTTTTAAGGATTTAGTTTCATCCCTTTTGAGGACTGATTTTTTTGACATGGTGGATGATCGATATTCTACACTGAATACATGTTGGCCTTTCCTCATATGTCAGTTGCTATACATGCTGGAGCCCAGAATATTTTTCAATGTGCTAATTTGCTCTTACAGTAGATATATTTTTAGCTCTGCTGTTAGCCTGAAGGTTTTGTAGTAAATGTATGATCAGTGATTGCTGCTATGGTTGAGAACATAGTGTTGGGGGCACTGTTTCCAAAATTCATGTCTTCTCAGAAGGTGAAATTATACTGTGGCAGTTGAAGGTCACAATGTGGTTGTGGGGAATTGTTCTGGAGGACTTGCTGCTTTTATGTATGAGTTATGCATTTGTGTGCCTCTTAAAATCTGAGACTCAGAACTGCTATAGCACACAGTTGTTGGAGTAATTTCTAGGTTAATCTTCCCTCCTCTGACCCTGCCTTGGATATTTTGACAAAAGTGGCATTGCACCTGCTTTAACATGCTCCCAGAAATACCAGCTCTTTCCTGTGGCTGACAGAGATTTAATTTCATTTGCATTTCTTCGTGCTTGTTAGACGTTGATTAAATAGCATTTACTATACACCATAGTTTAGTGTTGCATCAAATCAAATTGGTTTTCTTTATAAACTTCGTTGGTCATTGTGTACACATGATGTGTATGCTGCTTTGGAAGCGATGCCCGTAAGAGGGCTCATCCCAGTGTGTGCATTATCTGCCTTCTGGGAGGACTCTGCACACTTCCTGTTTTTAACTTGCAGTTTTTTCAGTGGATGCCACTTCATATTGAATCAGCTGCCTTAGCTAGGGCTATGAAAGATTGAATCAGCATCTGTCAGCCACATCATTCTATAGGACTTTGGTGTGCCTTGCGGTGGTGCAAAATGCATACAGTTTGTGGGGCTCTGAGTTGCTGCTTCTGCACATCTAGCGATAGCCTCCTCTTGTAGCTTATGCCCTGTTCCTTACTCTTATGTTGGAGCTCACACTGGTATAGTAAGTGCAAGGAACGGTGAAGTAATGGCCATTAGAAATACAATTTGCGGGGTGTGTGTGTGTGTGTGTGTCATTAGTGAGATTTGGAAATGCAATGAAGTCTCTGGCAAACTTTGTTTTCTCTAAAAAGATGCTCTCCCCACCACTAGGTGTGGCTTTAGTTTTGATACATTCTCCCCTTTCAGTGCTGGTTTCAGAAATGCCCTATTTAAGCCACGTTTAGCTTAATCTAGAGCCAATGGAAATGTTTCTACAGTATGTTTGAATAAATGTTACATTTTACTACTAAAATTCTCTGTACTCCTCAGTCTTGGTGATCTACCTATGATAAGTACTCAAAGAGAACTAGCTCCTTTGCCTACCTGTGTATTAAAGGACATCTAATCAGTATTAGTATAAATAACAGGGTTTTTTATGAATATATACTACCTTAATGGCATATGCACCATACCCTTATAGCACATCCAAAGCACATTCTTTCCTTCAAATAATTCTGGGCAGTGTAGTTTATCGCTTCCAGATTTACAATTCTCAGCAACTCATAACAAATAGGGCCCAAAATTCTTTGAGGCGGGAACTGTGCTTTAAATATATGGTATGTATGCAACCTTTGTCAATATTCATGGAATTTGACTGGTTTTCTCCATTGTATCTTTTTATGATGCCTCACTTAGAAATGGTTCCTGCTGTAGAAAAGGTTCAATTTAGCAGCTGTGGCAATGGTGGGGTACATTTCTTTGCTTGCGGACATACTACTGTTTTTTGTTTAATGGGATTGAATAAAACTACATCCCACAGCAACCACACCAAAGAACACACAAGCTGCCCTTTGGTTTGCTCCCATGAATATCATTGAGTGGTGCTTGTAGTTTCACTCTGAACTTTGAACTATACTTTTTGTATTGAAATTACTGAAAGAAAACATACTTCAATCAAAATATATCTGCTTTCTCCCCAGAGCCCTGAAACCGATGAACTATAGGCAACTTCTTTTACTGTCTCCTTTTTGAAGGCAAAAATGCGGGCTAAGTGTGATCCTACCTTTGTTGCTCTAAGATAAATAAGGCCACATAACTTGCAACTTCTTATGCTAAGGTTGTAACCCTAGCCACACTTGAGGATTTCCCATTGTATATTGTGAGGCTTGATTCTAAATGATCCTGCGTTGGCTTATCCTGCACAGCTATTTAACTTGCTCATTCAACCAGATACATTCACATTAGTCACAGTTCTGCTTTGCTAACTTGTCAAGTAGTACCTATACTGCTAAGTTCACCATTTTTTTTTTTTGCAATTGACAACAAAGGAGATTGAGTACTTGGTCCAGAACCTTTATTGAGGTTTGTGCCAAGATATATTTCCTTCCTTAGGCTTCTAGTTACCTGTCATGTTTGACCAGTATACATACATCTCTAAATCATTGTGCAGGTGCTGAGCTTAAGTTCTTTAACGCCCGTGTTTCTCAGTAACCTTTTGCAACCATTTCTTCAGGCGGAACACATGGGTGTAGAATCCATATTTGCCATCACGGTCACAGCCTTCTCCCCATGAGACGATACCCGCCTGATACCACCGATTATCTGCTGGGTTCTGGAGAGAGGAGAGTGCAAGAGCACCAAGGAAGAGTCAGCATACTGGGAAAGAGCATATAGGTCAGATAAAGAGGGCAAGCAGCAGCAGCAGCAGGACTCTGTATTTCAAGACTTTCAGAGCCCATAGAAGGTCCAGATCCAGGTATTACAGTGGAGCTTTATGAGTATCTTTTCTAAAAGGAAATCTCACCCTTAATAGCAAAGATGTGGGATGGGGGTCTTGTTGCCCAACAATGTGTGTGAATATTGACTTGTCAATATAAATCGGTTCCACAAGCTTGTTTCTATGCCAGGTGGAAAGCTTCCGCCCCTCCACGGAGGGTAGCATTCACTCAGGGCTGTAATGAGTGACCTGCTAGCAGTGGGAGGGACAGAAGCCCCTAGTGAGTAGGGCCAACCAGTCTCCATCCTGACCAGCAGACTGCCAAATGACAAAGAGGTTTCTTTTGCCAGAGGCTGAAGTGATCGCTTTGCTTACTAGGCTCCCTGTGTACATACATCCTCGCTGAAACATGAGCACTGTCCCTCTCTCATTGATCCAGTATTTTAAGCTCGGGGCCTACCTAAGAAGTCATGACATATGTCACCCTTTTGTTGCCACTTGAGATTGATGTATTACGTCACTTTGAGCATTACACATACCTTCATGACAAAAGGGCCTCCACTGTCGCCTTCACAGGCGTCTCCTCTTTGAGAATCTTCAGGACTGTACCCTAAACAAGAAAAAGGCATTTGAGGTTGACAATAGTGAATTCAAAATCTCTTTTCCTTTTGCTGCTTTTCACCATCTGATACTTAATCTTTTAGAAATCAGTGCCTGTGTACTGCCTTCTCAAGCGACCAGAAATATTTTTCCAGAAAGTGGGGATCAGCTCTTAGTTAACTAAAACTGTGACCTATCTCCATAAATTTCCCTGTTGCTTTCACTAGTCTTCCATTTATTGTCATTTCAGTGTGAATTGGGATCAGACTGAGTGCGTCTGTACAGCAGTGTGAGGTAGATCAGATAATGCTAGGGGGACCCCATTATGGATCTCTGAGGCCTGTTTTCATCACTCCATGCATTTGCTTCACCATGTGTGTATCTGCCTCTCATGTACAGGATACAAGCAAATACCTGCTAAATGTATGAAGCACTCCTGTCTCACCTTTAGAGTTTCAGCCTACTTGGTGTTTCTTCTCAGCTGAGCTTTGTCAAAGGCACAGCCTGGTGCCTAGCCTGGATTTTCATTACACTGCTCACACAAATACATTATTTCCTCTCCCCACTCCAGGCTGGGAGTTCCTGGCCTGTTGCAATTTTGCTCAGGGCCTGATGCTGGCTTGCCCAAGTTTCTCACCTGACTGGTGGTGCCTTTCTTAGCATTAAATTAGAGGACATCATGTAGGCTTATGGGTCTTCCTATGTTGTGCAGCAGCTTCACTCGGGGAACAGTACTAGCCAGACCAAAGGGAAATATCCCTCCCTTAGACACAGCTGGAGGCTTCTGAGGTATTACCCAGTTTGTGATGGGAGGCCACTTGTCAAGATTCTCCAGTCCAGATTGTCACCAGCCAAGGGGATTGGGGGTAGGAGTATTTATATGGCGAAGGAGAGTTCCGGCTGTCTTACAGTGGTCTCTCATCCTAGTTCAGATTGGCTCATACTCTCATTCCCTTGAAACTTTGGCTTGGGCTCACTTCTAGTTGAAATCGTTAGCTTTTACTTTAGTATTCCCAACCACACAGATAAATAACCTCACCAGTTTCTCCCTCAGTTGAAAGAACGTACCAGATGCTAAGGAAAACATACCTGCACAGAACATGTTGTCTGTGACTCTAATCTTGGTGGATGCCTTGCAAGTTTCCCGTGGCACAATAGGGAGGTTCACCTGCTGTAGTATGCCAGGCAGAGGTGCCCTGCCAGTGGTCCATGTCTCTTGTAGGTTTCCCCAACCAGTCACACGCCCTTTGTATCCTGTTAGCATCAGGCTACAGAACAAAAAAAACGACACAAACCCCAGTAGCTTGGAATCATTTGCCTACATTTGTAGGCAAAACATCTTTCCTTTCGTTATGCATATGTAATGGTTTGTCTTGATCCTAATTACACTGCTCCAAACAAAAAACTGGTGTCTCCTGTGTGCGCTGAATTCTTCAGCAGAGACCAGGGTGCTGGTAGCTACAGGAAGGAAGGCTAGACTCCAGCAATGCAATGGCAAGTTACATCAAACAGCATGTTTCCATTTTGCTCTTTGCAAAATCCCGAGTTTTCCAGACTGGTTGTGCTTTCATTGTTTTTCTGCAACCGTGGGAATAGAAACACTCCTTAAACAGTCTGTCTCTCGTGTGTGTGCATGACCCCTGGCCTACAAGGTGCAATGGCTGTGGGTGTACAGTCCACGCGTACTTTACTCTGCACTTGGCCTCTTTTCCACACAGCTGCCACATGTGCATTCTATTAGGCAAGAAGAACAAACACCATCCCTACCAGTAAATCCATCATTTGTCTTAAGGTTCAGATTTTCCACCCCAGGTCTGCATACGGGGCTCCTTTTGCAATCAGTACTTTGGACTAGGCACTCATGGTTAAGATCTCTCTAAACTTAGGCTCCCTATTCATTTTCCACTCTTTGCCCATCTACTTTTTAATTCAGCACAAATGGCTGGGAAGTGTGTGTCCAGCCAGCTTCCTAAAATCCTTCAACTAGGAAATCAAGTGTTCCACCCATTCTCTTTAGGCAACCCACCTTCTGTTGCAGGCAACTCACTTCAGGAAACAGAACCCTTAAAGCAGGGGAGGAAAAAGCTTTTCAGCTTGAGGGCCACATACCCTCATAAACCGTCTTCTGGAGGCCACATACCAATGATTGGTGGGACCAGAGGCCAAAGTAGATGAAGCGATTGAGTTGTCACCTTCTGCACACTTAAATGGGAAGTAAGCCAAAGTGGGATGAGTGGGACTTGTTTAAGGTTACTTTTAAGCTCTCAATATCATGTAGGTTAGCTGCACCTTTTCTGTTATATTGCATGCTGTTTTCTAATAAAGAACCTATTGAATCTACTGCTACTACTGGGAAAATATGAACAGTTGTGTCCTATATATAAGAGCTCCAGCTTGATTTGTCTACCTTATTCAGTTCATGGCAACAGGGCCCGTCCAAGAAATTTTGCTGCCTGAGGCAAAGAACCAAATGGTGTCCCAAGTACAAGACCCGACTGGACTAGTCTTTGGATGTTACTTCAGCAATGGCAACTGGACAGGGTCTTCTACCATGTTTGAGGCTAGCTCAGAAGATGCAGGGCAGCTTGCGTGGTACACAAACATCTTGCTGCTGCTCCCTACCACCCAGCACTCACTGCCTCAATCTGCCTAATAGCAGAACCAGGCCTGGTGGCAACTCGCATCCTGCTAGTGAAAACTACCCACCTTCAGTGGAAGGCAGAAAGGGATTCATTAGTCAATCCCAAGGTTGCCTTTTCCCAATGTCGCTCCCATTCCAGATTTTATCAGTGGTAAGACTGGGAAGATGCATGTTTGAGGACACTCACAACCTACTTAGGTGATGAGACAATGTCTGGATGGGCCAACTGTCCCCCTCACCAAAGGTTTACAAACCACTACCGGTAACTTAACTTGACAGGTTCCCTATCATTTTGAATGGGGCTGCTCCCATTACAACCATAACATTCTGTCTCCTTACCTTTGAACAATCTCTTTAGTGGGTAAACAGACTGGATGTATATAGTTGCTGAACTCAACGGGCTTCTTCAGTAGTAACAGTGCAATGTCCCGGTCTAGATTCTCCTTCCAGTTGTACTTGGGGTGAATGATGACTTTCTCTATCATCATAATTTTCTCCATAGTCCTCTCATAGCTGCAACATTTCCAAAAAAGAGAGAGAAGCAATTGACATATTTAAATACTGTCATCAAGATGCCTTCAACTTGACTACAGATTACAATAAGCCCAAGCCAAGTGGATGGTGAAATAGGACTTCTGGAGGCTCCTTAATTGTGGCAAGGAAAAAAAATACAAGTTGTATGTTCAGGTAATATGTCTCCATGGGAACTAATTGCTAGGGAATTACTTTTTGTTACAGGAACACTCTGGGATGTACTGGATAGGAATGAAAGATCATAGAAGTGGGGTCATAAGCATAACTCCTCCCCTAAGTAAGAATGATGTAATCTAGGTCTGTGTTTTTTTCTGGGCAAGGTAATGAAGGAGACTGCAGTTTTCGTGTGACAAAAAGAGATGACTTTATGGGCTATTCAAGTTAAGAGAAATTCCCTTCATTAGAGTTGCCTCTCTCTGGAGGTCAGGCAATCAAACTGGCTTTCTGTTAGTGTGTTTTCCCTAAATCTATGCTCAATCTGTATATTTGTCACTAAACTTTAAAAACGACATAACCTTCCAGAGACCTCCATACAAAGGAAACCAAAGCTGGGTAAATGCTAAGCCCTGGGACTTCTGAATATTTGGCACAGTGGGGCAAGCCTAAGAATGATATATAAAATGTGCATACTTCGAATTTAGTGTGGCTGCATGACACCTTTGATCCTTGGCACCAAGAAGCATGGTTAGTGTTCTGCATGCCCAGAATCAATTTTGACTAAACGTCAGGAAGAACTGACGACAAGAGCTGTTTGACAGTGGAACAGGCTCCCACAAAAGGTGGTGGACTCTCTTTCCCTGGAGGTTCTTAAGCAGAGGTTGGATGGCCATCTGTCACGTATGCTGAGATTCCTGCATTGCAGGGGGTTGAACTAGATGACCCTCAGGGTCCCTTCCAACTACAATTCTAGGATTTTGTCTGTGTCCCCAAATGGTTTCCCTTTTCCCATATTGACAAGAGGCATTTATATAGCGCTCTTATGGCCTATGGTCAGTATGAAATTCGAAAGATTCATAATTTCCTTTCCAATCTCTTACACCTTCCGGTCGTGCTTGCCAATCCGTACAATGATGTCGTCTTTAGTGAAATTCTTATCCCAAGGTGGGTAGAAGATGCAATGGGCAGCAGTTAGGATCCAGCGATCACTGATGAGACTGGCTCCACATAGCAGCTCCTGGGGGCTCCTTCTGAACAGCATCACTTGCCTAGAACAAAATAGGCAGGGGAAGAGAGGCAAGGCTCAGTGTCTTAGCCGAAATAGCACATGACCAGAGCACAGGCTGCAGAGAACAAAACAGACCAGCATCTTTCTACTGTACTGACAGGCCATTCTTGTGCTTCAAAAGAAGAACGAGGCAGAAACACAAATTGCAAAAGTCTCTTCCTAGGGTTGCTAGTGCCATTTACGGAGTTCCCGAAAGGTCACCTGTCCATGCAAAACAGGCATGGGAAAGGAACATAAGCAAGCCTCAGTTATGATGCTTACCACGGGGAACTGCCTTTTTCAGCATCGGATCCCTTCACAATTCGGCCTGCCAGATAGGAGTCCAGCAGCTCCTGCTCGGTCTTATCAGATACATGCTGCTTCTCAAACAGAGGGCGGGAACCACAGTCTGGAAATACAGATCCATTCTTCTGTAACTACCCAGTTCTCAAATATGAACACATCTTTCATAAGCTAGCATTTCTGCTACAAGAAAAGAATAATTGGTGGTGACTAAGACATTGACCCGGAGCTGGAATTTTATCTCATTTTGTTGGAAAGGTGAATAATGGGAGTTGATTTGGAGCATAGGTTTGGTCCTGGACAGTCTATATAAAATGCTGTTTTTATTTGTTTCAAAAGTAATGGCACATGAGTGCCAGCTAGATTATCGGACTTATGCTATGGTGCTATTCCACCCTTAAGGGATGCTGAGAAACTCTGGCTGGATAGGACCATGTCTGAATGGATGGGGAGAGCACCCCATTGTAGCCCACCTCCTGAACGTTCTGGGGGATCTTCTGGTTAGATTTTTCTGTTATAGCTCTGATCTCGCTGGGGAATGGACAGGGTCATCAACAGTATCACTCCTAAGTGCCCACTCTGGCACTGCGGAGCCTGAAACACACTTGGTTCTCCAGTGAGCTTTGGACAAAGAAACAGGTCATGTGACTGCAACAGTACAAGTGGTGTCTTTCACCAAGGCCAACCAAGTACAGGTCAGAGCATGTGATTCCACTGTGTCCTTGGGTAGCCGTCTGGCAGAGGGGTTTGTTTGTTTGTTGAGCTAGTGAATGTTGGCTACTATTATTAATTTTTTTATTAATTTTGTTTACCGTTCTTCATCCGAAGATCATTGGGCGGTTCACAACATAAAAATACAAAATGAGAACGCAAAATACATAATAAAGCAAACACAAACCAATAAGCCCACTCCCACAAACACACTTAAAAGGATAGAAGATGTTAATCAGCCATAGGCCTGGTTGAAGAGGAATGTTTTCGCCTGGTGCCTAAAAGTGTACAAGGAAGGCTGCGAGTGCTTGGAAAGTTTCTAATCAACTAAAAAGGCGCCACTGATTATGGGAGGGGGAGATATACTTGAAGGAGTGTCTCCACCCCCATCTTTCAGCTTGGACGCTGAGGTCCAGTGCCGAGGGCCTTCTAGCGGTTCCCTCACTGCAAGAAGCCAAGCTACAGGGAACCAGGCAGAGGGCCTTCTCGGTAGTGGCGCCTTCCCATCAGATGTCAAAGAAATAAAGAACTATATGACATTTAGAAGACATCTGAAGGCAGCCCTGTTTAGGGAAGTTTTTAATGACTGATGTTTTAATGTATTTTTAATCTTTTGTTGGAAGCTGCCCAGAGTGGCTGGGGAAACCCAGCCAGATGGGCGGGGTGGAAATAAATAAATAAATAAATAAATAAATAAATAAATAAAATAATGCCCCCTCCTACACAATGTGGTAAGCAGCCACCATCTGAAAAGCTTCTTGCTTCAGCAAAACTGGGTTGAGCCATTCTCAGGCAGTGTGTGCTTGAGAAGAAGCAGGCATTGAATTGACACCAGTTTCTTTCATCAGATGGCATCTCCCTCACTGAGGCACATCAGGGCCACAGGAGAAATGGGATTTCATCAGGTCCAACTGATGCCACAATTTCCCAAAAATTAGATAAACAAGAACATTAACACCAGCTAGGAAAAAAATTAGCCTAAGTAGAGTTTGGAGAGCTAACAGTCTAAGTGGCTGCTTCAATGAAGGCAGGAAAGCAAACTGGATTCCAGAAGAGCCTGCTTGCTTTTCTGCCTTTGACCACAAGGTGGAGCCAGTAACCACAATCAGCAAGAAGAGAAACCATTCCAGCCCCTGTGCCAATACTGTATTAAAAAAAGGTCTGATTATTCAGCAATGTGTTGTACGAAGAAGCTGTGGCTTAATTAATTGTTATTTTTTCTTTCTTTTGACTTTATCTTGGCCCTCTCACCTGCTTCGCCTTGACCAAACGTCTTAGGATCAAAGAAGGTTTTGTGTTCTTGGAGAGTAGTCCGGCCTGCAATTTGCTCTTCATCCTCATATTCGAAATCATCCACAAAACTTTCTGAAAGAGAAGACCAGGGTGGAGAAGAACTTAATTCACAGAAGTGTCAGTCTCCTCATCCCTGCTAAATCTACTTTCTACAATGACCAGATACCAGCAGGGGGTGGTGGTGGCAATCTTCAGGATATTCCTGCACTTTTAAAAGTGATGTAGGCGGGGGTGGGGTGGGGTGGGGTGTGTTCAGCAGGTGTTGCCTGTATGGCCATCTCATTTCCTGCAACAGGGGTAGGCAGAAGAAAGATTGGGATCTTGGGGTGATTCACAATCTCACTCTCAGTTGTCTAACAATAGCAATAACTTAAGCTTCCCATGCCATGTCCTAAAAGGAGGAAAAAGAGTGCTTGGGTGAAAACCCAGAGCAGGTTTATTCTGTTTACTGATCACAACTTCCTGGGCTCAGCATGCATTCTTAGCATATGTCTGCCTGGCTGAGACATTATTTTGCAGTTGGCTCTGGCTGGTAGACCTCAGGGTTCAAACAAACAACCATGGACCTCAGGGTCCAAACAATCAAACACATGGCACTGGTAGATCCTGCAAGCCTGCAATCTGCCCATTGCAGCTCTTCTACTTCCTAGCTGCAGGCCACCAGAGAAAGCAATTAAGTTAGTGGAAGCCCATCATATCCGTGTGAAGCTTTCAACATGTGCACAGCAACACCAACATGCATACACGACTCCCAGCATGCATCTGGCTCTCCCACATAAACCACCATCTCATCTTAAGAGACTCCTCTTTGCCACAAAAAGCAAAGGCTCGCCTACTGCAGGCTCCTTACCGCAGTAGTTCAAGTCACAATAGTCAAAGGTCACGTTAGGATGGTTGATGTAGCACCAGACGCCTTCATCGTCCTCATCAGGGTTGCGGCAATAATTCTGCACCAGGTTAGGATTGCCCTGGAAGGGTTTCCCGTGGCTCATTGCTCTCGCTTGTTCTGAGGCCCATGGCAAGCACTGGGCCCCGGAAATGGTGACGGAGAGGGTCCCCGTATACTGCAGCCCCTTGTTCGGCACACAAGGCCCTTGCTTCTTCTGCTCTTGCCCTGGGGTCCTTGGGGAAATCGGAACCGAGGTCCGGTTCTCACCTGAAAAAGGAGGAGCAAGGGAACCATGACCATCATTTTGTTTAAGAAGTTATAGAATCGTAGAATCATAGAGTTGAAAGAGACCACAAGGGCCATCCAGTCCAACCCCCTGCCAAGCAGGAAGTTCTCTTTCACCATATCTAAATTGGTTTTAGAAGGGAAGCTGTGCACACATGCCTGGAATTGAAAGGAGGGACATAATCAAACTCTACTTCAGACATCTTTAGGCAGCCCTGTTTAGCAAAGTTTTTAATGTAAACATAATGTTTTATTGTGTTGGGAGCCTCCCAGAGTGGCTGGGTGTCCGGGTCCGTGCTGAGGAGGGCTGCACTGAGGAGGAATGGTGGGAGCCTCCCCTTCCCTCTGCTCCTGATCAGGATCCTGAATCATCCCAGGAGCAGGAGGGCAGTATAGATTTGGAACAGTGGTTTGCAGAGGGACATAGTTCAGAAGGCAGAAGCTGGGAAATACTGGATGGAGAACAGCTAGGAGAAGAAACACTGGGGGGGGGAGATTTAACAGACTCCCTTTCACCGGAAAGCGCCCATCCGCTCAGCGCAAGGTCAAGGAGAGCAGATAAGGTGGCTGCTCAGAAAGCACAGTGGTTGCGAGATCAGGTTGCAAGATGCAGAAGTGACGTGGGTGACGTGGGAAGTGGGTGGAACCCTCAGTTGGGAGCACCTTCATTCCTGGAAATGGATTCTTTGTTCTCTCGCTGTGATCATTAAAAATTATAACTGGTAAGAGACTCCTTTTGCTTTGTTCTGCTTATCTACTGCCAAGGGGGGCGGGGAAGGAAGTTGAGTCCCTAAAGCCTGGCACTGGGGAAACCCAGCCAGATGGGCGGAGTATAAATAATAATTATTATTATTATTATTATTATTATTATTATTATTATTATTATTATTATTATTATTATACCTGAAGCATCAGCACTGAGACTCACCACACACAGGTACAGCACATTCCTCTGCGCGCACGACTGGGTTTCGGGTGTAGCACCAGGGGCCCCTTGTGTCGTTGTTTGGATTCCTACAGTAGTTTTCAGTGAGGCTGGCACCTGGATGGGTTGTCGTGTTGAAGCTAAAAGAAAGCACAATACAGTAGATAGGTACAGGGAAACAGAAAATCCCTCCTCTTATAGTTGGGCTTGCAGTAAGGGAACTCTGGATCTTGCATCCAAAAGGACTGCACTGCAGTTTTATGGCTTGTTCTACAAGAAAATCAATCCCTCGGAAGAAGAAAAAAACGTGAAGCCCAGACACAGATAGTCACGTATAGCAATCACGTGTCTGTATTTCACTGCGCACGTACATCAAGAACAGCTATGACCGGCTATGGCTTCCCACCCGGCATGTGCACACCGCATGTTCATGTACACAAAAACGCACATATGCGTGTGCACAGATTTCAGATTCCACCCTCCCTCACCTGATGTGATTGACTGGGCATGTCCTCCATCAGCTATCTTGCAGCTCGCGGCTATTGGCCGCTGTGCTTATCTGAAGACATTCAAGCTCTAACTCAATTGTCCCTGTCGTCTGTATTGTTTTCATTTCCCTCAAACCACATTGCTGACAATTCCCCCTGCTGAGGATAACTGAGGTTAACATTCCATGCATTTGATGACGTGGATGCTAGTCCTTGAAAGTTTGCTTTACGTGGTTAACTCAGTGATTCTCAAAGGTTTCGTCTCATTTCCTCAACAATTTCTCTTCTCAGGAACTGCCATAGAGATCTTACATATTTCAAAGAGGGGTTTTTTTTGGGGGGGCAGGTGTCTCAGGGTTCATATTTATTGTCATGCTACTCACGCCTGCAGATCCCCCTTTTTCTAGAGCACACCAATATTTCCCTGTACAATATTCCCTTGCACTTTGTGCTTCCAATTAAAACCCAAGATGCACAAGATGCAATGGGCATCCACTGGATCCTTATTCTCTGCTCAGTCTCTCCATCCAATGTTGTGTGAAGGCAAGTGGAAGTCAGGCTTGAGTTGCCTCCAGTGCAGACGGTGGCCCTGCCTGCCAGGTTCTTACAAGCAAAGGGTGGCACAGACATGCCCCCCTCCCCAAACAAACAAGCAAGCAAACTTACTCAGGCTTGTGAGGAAATTTGCTCGACCAGTACTGGCATTCAATTCCTGACTTGGTGAACGAAATGGATCCCCTATAATTCTGCCCCACATCTTTGACACAGTCACCTGTTGGAATAAAAAATACAGGATGCAGTGAAATGGAACAGCTAGCGGGATATTCAGAGAGTCAAGACATCTCAGTGGCTTGGATGTGGGCTGATACACATAACAAGCGCTCGTTCAGCGATGCTTCTATGTCCCCTTCATTGCTCTACACTTCAGAAGTGGCAGCTGAATCTGGGAATTGACTCCATTGAAAAGCATCGTGTTTAAAGGGTCAGTAGAAAGAACACAGAGAGAAAAAACTGTGCTTGAAAATACATGTTCTATCAGTGGTGAGAGTTTGGGATAGACCATTCACGTAGGCAATCATTCATTGATCAAGACACATTTGGCACCCAAGCCAAACACAGGCCTTTATATTATTGTATTTATATCTGATTGTATATTTTAGGTCACCTTTCAGGGTGCAACTCCTTCTGAAGATTATATCAACATGGAAAACCATTGTACTATGTTCAATATATGTTTGCTCCTAGGCTGCCCTTGGTACTGAAAATAAAATGAAGAAAGTGCTGGGAAATTTTTATTTTGTTTACATTTCTCTATTTCATATGGGGAGGAGGGCTGGATCCATGCTATACTCTGGTACAGCTAAAATGCCCCATAGAAGGACCCCAACTACCGTAACTTCTTAGGTCAGTGCAAGGATTTCCATGTGCACAGTGGAGCATCCCCTCTTCTCCTTTCCCCACCCTCCTCAAATCCCCCTCCCTCCCCAAATTGTTCTGGAAGGATGGGGGAAACCCCAAAACAGGTTCAGGAGTGGGGTGGACAGAGGAGAGGAAGGGGAAGATACGTTGAATAAACAGGAATCCTTGTACTGGTGGAATTAGTTGGATATCCCTGCAATGGGTTTGTTACAGAGTATTATAATGTTACACATTTATTATATTTGCTAATTGGTTTTCTTAACATATAACCCAAAGTGATATTTGGGCACATCACACATTGCAGGAGACAAACATGTTTTTGTTTTTAGAGATACGCATTACACATGTGCAGCAAGGAACCAGGCTCTGGCTCCCTATCTTTTATATTACATTTGTGAATTTCAAGACCCATCCTGTCTCTCTCACAAGTTACAGTATTGTTAGTGTCTACATTAGGCAGCCCCGCTCTGCCACCAACTGCCCTGTGGGCAAGATTCCTGACGACTTGTTCTATCGTCATATTGTTTATTGTGAAATTAGGAGTGCAGTTCAATGTTCCTTTAAGACACCTTGCAAGGATTTGTATCCTGAAAGCGGGGGGTGGGGTGGGGGTGCAAGTAACTGCAATGAATATAATACATGGTATATAAATCACGCACATCTGCTAAAATGTTGTTTGCAGCAGTGTCCCTCTGCGAGTTTAGGAAAGAGACAGCGACTCTTCTGAAAGTAATGCTTCTCAGTGATTGTGCCTTATTTAGAATTTGCCTCCAGTCTCTTCAGAGAAAGCATATTCCTTGTACTCACCACCACCAGGGCACCACAGACTCACTGTTAAACTGCTTACCTTTCAGGCACTCATCGAGAGCTGCTCTGGGCTGCGTCTGAGACTTACATACTGGGGAGAGAATAATACAATTCAGCTTAAAGGGATCTTCAGCTCGTAAGAACAGCTCTGCTGCATCAGACCCGCCAAGACCCACCTAGTCCAGCTTTTGGTCCTCAAGAGGATTGGCCATGGGAAGCTTGCAAGGGGGACTGAATGCAAGAGCCCTCTCTGCACTTGTGATTTCCAGCAACGGGTACTCAGAGGCATGCTGCTGCCTCTCTGATATTGAGAGCAGCACACAGCCATTGGGAGATAGTAAAGCAACTCTCATTTTCTGGCTTCAAAAGCCCCCAAGCGGTGATATCCAACTCTGCCTGTCTGCCAGGGTAACTGACTTCCGTTTGTGCAGCAGGAGATCTCCTTCCTCTCTTCTCCACTCCCAGTCCCACAAATCTGCTGTGGAGGATTAGGAGACCACCCACAGCAGATTTATGGGGGCTTCGGAAAAAGAGAAGCAAAAATTCCCATTGCACAGATGTCACATGACACTGGATTTCACCCAAACCTTGGGCAAGGATGAATTAGGGAGAAGTTTCTGTTTCTCCATTTTTAAAACAGATGAACGATCCACCCTTGCCAGTAAGAAACCTTTGGCAGCTGCCGTCAGTGCCATCTTCATGAATATGATGTGATGCTTAGGGATAGGCAAATAACAAGGGAGAGAGCACTAGTGAAAGGATCGATCCTATACAGAAAGAAGGATCAGCCAATGGGTGGGAAGACGTTGGCAGCAGCAAGAGATGCAAGTTGACCAAGTCCAGCTGACCAAGAACTAAACATGAATGGATGAAGAGCAGCAACATGAAAAACTTTGAAGCTTGTCATGGTGATAGGGACAGGAAGAGAGATAAACTGGAGGACAGGGCTGGAGGAAATTAGTTGATACAACTGTGGGAAAAGTTACAGGTAGTTACCGTGTTGGTCTGAATCGAAGCAAAATAAAAAAATTCTTTCAGTAGCACCTTAAAGACCAACTAAAGAAGTGTGCATGCACACGAAAGCTCATACCAAAATAAAAACTTAGTTGGTCTTTAAGGTGCTACTGAAAGAATTTAACTGTGGGAAAAGTATGTGTGTGTTATGGGCAAAGTAGCCCTTAATAGTTGAGTCAATTTAAATGGTATGACTGGATTAGTTTGTGCAATTGGACTTCCATAGCAAGAGCTCCAAGATCAAATATGGTAACAGAAGAATTAAGATATGCTAGTATTATGCTTGCAACTTTATCATTCTATGCATGTTTACTTGGAGATGTTCTGTTGATTTCAAAAGATTTAACTCCAAATAAGTATTTGCAGAAACCGCTGCTCTGGGATACGCAAGGCAATACTGGACATTGACGTAGAGACATAATTCTCCAGAGCCTGTGAAAGCCAGATCTTGGAATAAGGTTCAGTGGTAGATACCATAATATACAAATAGCAAGGGTGTTTGACAGGAGCTTCAGACATGCATACCTGAGTATTGTGTCCAGAACATATCCTGCAAAACAAAAGTGCTCACTTAGAAAGAAATACCTATGAACGAGTAAGTCAATTGATGCAGCTCTACTGCTGATGCTAGAAAGCTGTCAGGATGAGACACCACTGTGAACTCTTTGGAGGCAGCGTGAAATATGATTGTCATGACTCAACAAGAGAGGGGACACATCTGATTTTGCTTCTGCCATCAAATTAAATCTATTGCAATTATGAGATGCATATAGCTCTAGGGAAACTACTGCATGAATTAAACCAGCCCTCTACCAGCCTTCCATATGTTGTTAGACTCCAGTTCCCATCAACCTCAGCTAGTGTGGCCAGTGGACAAGGGGTGATGGGTGTAGTAGTCCCAACAACATCCACCCATTTTAGAAGTACAAATTTAGATCTTTGACATGGCTAGCCAATATATTTTAATATAACAAGGGTGGTGGCATCTGCACCGGGCCTGTCCCCACTTATCATCCTACAGTCTTTAGGAACAAGGGGAAGTCTTATGATAATTCATCTTGGAAGGCCTGTCAACTATATTGCTTAATGGATTATTATACAAAAAACTGTTCCTGTTGTTTATAGCATATATAAAAACATGGGGATAAACGCTTTCCCTGGTTATTGGGCTGCCAAGGGAGGTCATTTCTCATCTGTTCCTCTAAGAGAAGAGATGCTACCAGACAACATAATACCAGACTCCTTTATTAATGCCTCATTTGGGGCCCAAAGTAAAAAATCATGATGGGAATTTAATTGGGACATACAGTTAGATGATGAGAAATGTGGTGGTGTAGGAGAGCTGGAAAAAAATGTCACATCTGGCAACCATTGTACCCCTTTAGTTTCAGATAGCACATGGGTAAAAAGGTAAAGGTAAATGATCCCTGACAGTTAAGTCCAGTCGCAGACGACTCTGGGGTTGCGGTGCAGACAGTTTTTCTGGGTCATGTGGCCAGCATGACTAAGCTGCTTCTGGCGCAATGGAACACTGAAACCAGAGCAGCAATGGAAAGGCCGTGTACCTTCCTGCCGGAGCGGTACCTATTTATCTACTTGCACTTTTTTCGGTGTGCTTTCAAACTACTTGGTTGGCAGAAGCTGGGGTAGAGCAACGGGAGCTCACCCAGTCACGGGGATTCGAACAGCCAACCTTAGACCATAGCGCCACCCGTGTCCCTTAGTACATGGGTAGATGAGTCTAAAAAACCCAGGACACAAATTTTCCACGGCCTTCTAGCAGCTATGGTGGCTCATATACCAGAAGTAACGTATTTAGTGTTAACTCTGGAAGTGTACACTCGATTCTGACCAAACTAAGCCTCCAAGATTTATTTTTATAAATATTATTTGTAAAGAGTATCTTTGTTTGAACCATTTATTATCCCATTAGAGCTGCACTGAGTCTTTGTACTTTGTCCTTTCCAAGCTGTGATGCATTGTGGTTTAAATCCCTTATTGTTTCTTTTCTTTTCGTTACGCTTGCACTTTTTGTTGTTATTAAATTAATACATTTTCTATAAAATAAAATAAAATTACAACATCTGGAAGGAGACTGGGGAATTAAAGAAGAAACCCACTGTTCCCCTAGGACACCAGGTACAAACCTCACATTGGTTGCTGGGCCCCTGCATATGTGACTAACAGGCCTTGTTATGCAGGAAGGAAAATAGAATGATACCTACTGTTTGGGCATTAGACTCAATGGCTTCACGGGCTTCTTCATAGCTGCATATTTCCTCCAGGCACTCCCGTTCTAGATTGCCTTTGCGCACCTCTTCTAGGTATCCTTTGTTGGCTCGCCTTGAGCGCGTCAGCAAAGAGAGTGCTTGCTTCTGATCAAGAAAGACTATCAAGAGCAGAACACCCATCAGTCAGTCCTTAGTGTGGAGGCTCATTCACTGGGGCAATTGTCATTCTGAAGGACCATTGAGCGGGAAGGACCCTACAGCCAGCCCTCTCCTCCAAGACATGACTAACCACCACAACACAAACACAGACAGATCAGACAACACAGCCTGGACCTCAGTGGCCCAGAAGCAGAACTGGGCACCTGCAAAAAGCTGCTACAAATAAAATTTCCACATGATTCAGCCCATGGAGCTACACCATACATGGTGGAGAAGGGCAAGCCATTGCCATGTTTTCAGTATAATGTTGCATGTTTCTTTCTTCTTCTTTTTTAAAATTTTTATTCATTTTTCCAATTAACAAAACAAACCAATAATTTTTATACAATTCCTCTTAAATTCCCCCATCGCCTTGCTCTGCCGAGCTGAGACTTTCCTCCCTCCCTTCATGCGGTTTTCTTATTAAATCCTGTTTTGCAGTTCCTTATTATCTTTATTTCGGTCAATTCGTAGGATTTATTTCAATCCTGCGAGTGTTTTTAAACTTCTACAGTTTTTCTCCATATAGTCCACAAATTTACTCCAGTCTTTTTGGAACCTTGTCTCTCCTTGGTCTCGGATCTTGCAGGTCAGTCTAGCTAAGTCTGCATAGTCTATCATTTTCATCTGCCACTCTTCGATTGTTGGTAATTCCTGAGGTTTCCATTTTTGGGCTAACAATGTCCTAGCCGCGGTTGTCGTAATGTTGCATGTTTCAGGATATTAGCTCTGCATTCCTACAATGCTCTTCCCTTTGTAGGCTCCAGCTGCCTGTTTGCCCAATGTAATGCATTGCCCAACCATTGACAGTCTTGTGTTACCACAGACAAAACAGGAAATTGGGTCAAATGCCCAGTTTTCACTTCTAGATCTCAATGGGTTGATCCAACACTACTCTGTCAGTGGAACTCCATGTGTGCAGCGCTGGATTCAACCCAGTGTGAATTCCTCACCTAATCTTCACCTATATGGCATTTATTTTTTTCAACCCTTTGCATGCCTCTTGACTGCAGTCATTTCTAAGCAGCATGCAGGAGACCCAATACAATAAGAATAAACATACGTTTAAACTATAAAATCAGAATGCAATAAAAAAGACTGCTGGAATAAGAAGAAAAAGTATTCACTAAGCACCAAACAGAAAATAATATTTCTAGTCTATTCTGCCCTTATGGTGGTAGAACCAAGACTCTTGTTCAGTTTAGTATCAGGGTTGTGCCCAGAACTGACCACTTCCAAATGGCAGGTCTCTTTCTGCTCTATGGACACTTACCCTATTCCTGTTTGCACAGAAAAACATATTTACTCAGCCCTTGTTCTGTGTGCCTCTTTGCTGGCACGTGTGCCGGTCTCTGTTTGCCCACCCCTGAATCTGAACCTTTGTAGTCCCCTCATTTCCCTTTTTCACATTCACACATTAGAACTTTCAGTCTCGGTCAGGGGTGGGAAATGTCTGGTCTATGAGCCTAATCATTAGGCTATGTTGCTCAAGCCATGCCTACCTGCCAGTCATCTGATGCCATGTGTGATACTAGGTTTGAGCAGGTAAAAGGGAAGCTAGGCTGGAACAATAGGGGCTCCTTAAGATGATTGTTCAATGTTTCTGAAGTCCTGCCAGCCAGCTGATTGGTGGGGCTTCAGAAGAGCTGAACACTTGTCTTCTGGAGCGCCAATAAACAGCTGTTTGCTGGGGCCTCAAAGCACAGTGGATGGCTCTTTGCCAGCTCCTTGCAGAGGCTTATGTGAAGCTTTGAACACCCAACAATAAGCTGATTACAGGTGGTTCAAAGCACCATGTAACCCGACATAATTGTAACCTCAGCTGATTGACAGGTATGTCCCCTACCCACCCATCAAATTTGGTCTGTGGGATAGGTAGGGGTATAAATCCCCCCTCCATCTGATTTAAGGTCTAGCAATGATTTCTGCAAGATGAGGGGGGGGGGAATCAAAGAGCTACCCTACAACCGAGAGCGTCAAGCTAGGGTGCCCTCCACCCTAGCTTCTCCAATCTGGTGCCCTCCAATATTGTCAGACTCCTACTCCCATCAGCCTAACAGCAAGTATAGCCAATGGTCAGGGATGATGGGAACTGTAGTCCAGCAAGATCCGAAGGGTATCAGGTTAGGAAAAGGTGAGACAGGATCTCTGTCTCCTCTATTGAAGAGAGAAACAACAGGGTGCCCTGTGGCAGCTTGAAGGCCAACAATTTAGCAGATGCTTTCATGGACTAGAGTCCACTGTGTCATTATTTAAGATGCCACAAGACTCTGCTGCTTTGGCTGCTGCAATAGACTAATACAACTGCTCCTCGGGAAGCTGCCATTGCAGGCAGAAGGCTGTATTCAATGCAAACCACTGAAACTGATGGACGTGAGCAATGTAAGACAATTCTTTTCAATGCATTACTTAATGTAATGCTTACCCAGAGAGCACACCCTGCTTCTGAAGTGGTTAAAACGTATACACATGCCCCTCCTCAAAAAGGCACTTGAGGAGTACATTTTAATCTTTTGGTAAGTGCCATGTTTCTGCTAACTCGATTAGGAGTAAAGAAGAGCCTTCCTGTTAAGATAAAGAACTCCAACAAAGAGGCGCCCACTGGGGAACCTCCCCTCTCCTCCCACCCTGTCCCATCAATCTTCCAGCAAGAACCATGGAAAAAGAACACTATTATGTGATGTAACTCCCGTGTGTTCTGTTATTCAGGTGTGCATACTCAAATACAAAAGCTAAACGATAACTGGTCTGGAGAGAGAGTGTTCTGGCACAGCGCTGCCCTGCCTCCATCATCTTTCCTCAGTTATCACCCAAGATCCTTCCTGCTCCAAATCTGGGAGTCTCTGAAACATGGAGTGACGTGCCTGCCTCTCTCTATAGCTGCCACATCCTCTCCATCTCAGCCATGCCATGACAGTCTCTTTCAATGGGGCTGCTGCTGGGATTCAGGGCTGTAGCTCGGTTGTAGAGCCTCCCATAGCATGCAGGCGGTCCTGGGTTCAATTGCTGGTATTTCCAGATAGGGCTGAGAGAGACCCTGGAGAGCCACTGCCAGTGAATGTAGACAATAAGAGATACTGTAGATGGAACAACGGTCTTAGTAGAAAAAAGCTTCCTATTTTCCCTGGATGCTTGATCTGCCACACTGAACTTCCAATGTAGGAGGCCAACAGAATGAGTATTGCTATCTGCTCTACTAGTCAATTGCAGCAGAAGCCTACACGTTTTCTCAGAAACCCCAGTTGCAACATTCATCCCCTTAGCACATGTTCTTAGGATTGCTGCCTGTTCACTGCTGAGCAGGCGGATTTTTTCAAACTCACCCCTTCCTTCCTTCCTTCCTTCCTTCCTTCCTTCCTTCCTTCCTTCCTTCCTTCCTTCCAATGCCTTACCTTGGTTGTAGCTCAGTGAGAGGTCCAGAAGAAAGGCAAGGAGAAGGGTCCTCAGCATTCTGGTTCTGCTCTGTCCCATTGCGTGTGCGCCTGACTGCAGGAAGATTGCAGAGGAAATGGATGAAGAACGATTGCAGCCCAGCCTGGGTTAATGTTGAACCAGGATGAAGAAACAGGAACCAGGTCACAGTGTGTCAGGGACAGTAAGTTTGAGGATCTCACTATCTCACCCACCCTGGTTTTTCTCTCCCTCCCTTGCATTTTTGCTTTCAGGTGCCTTGGTGGCACAAGCAACCAATGGAACAAGAACAATTCCATCCATACGTTTAGATTGTTTGTGGTCTCAGAACACCAAATAAACATGGACTGACATTAGGAAACAATATGCATGTCATATTATTACGTCATTATTTCATAAAGCAGAGGACATTTGGCTATCCTGGCTTAAAATAAGGGAACTGCCATTTGTTTAGGAAATCCTCCTGTTCTAGATATTTAATCCAGATGCCAAAAGGTCTATTCCCTGTCTTTACTTCTGTGATCCTGTTCTAGAATACATTGAGTGACTGAATGAGTTTCTTCTCCCTTCCACAATTTATAATTCTTTGATTCTTGGATGTCTCTCAGCAAAATATCCAATGAGATCCCCATGACTCCTTTCTGAATGCCCAAAGAGAGGTGCTTGATTATGTGTGTGCTGGAGAGGAGTCCAAGAAGTCAGAACAGATGGAAGACACCAAGGAGTCAAGTCATTAAATATTTGCATCCTGTTTCGGTTCATTTGTATTTTTTTAAAAAATTTCCCATTTAATTGTGGTTTGGACATACAGGTAAATGAACTTAAAACAAATATTTGGTATATTGACCAGCCACTTTTAATGAGTAAACGTAATTTTCAAACAGATGCATGTCATAAACTCTTCAAGTTTGTAGTGCAAGTCCTGTAAGGTGAATACAGATGAATAACTATTGTATTCACTGAACACGATATTCAATATTCATTGAATACAATATACAAAATTGAATACAAAAACTTCATTGGGTTCAAATGAGTATGGAAAAGCAGCTAAACTCAAAGGCCCATAGCACCCTTCAATGAAGAAAGGCTTGAGAACATAGGGTTTTACTTTAAGAAGGAATACAGAAGTTTGTAAACTCATGAAAGCTTGGAGCGAGCAGCTAGAGCAAAATGTATTCTGCTTTCATTAACACTTATGTACACTCAGTGCAGCTGACTGGGACTAGGTCCAGGACTTAAAAAGGAAGCACTTCTTCACACATAATGTAAGACAATAAGGTGTGGGGAGCTAGCAGCTTGGCACTTCTGAAAAAGAGATGCCGGAACTCACCATGAATGCCTCCCTCATTCTCTTAGTATGGCAAAGGCCTGACAGGTGCCAGAACTGAGTTCGAGTGAGTTTCCCCTGAAAATAGCCCTGGCTAAATAGAACCTCCATTTTAAGGGGCAGCACAGCTCTATCAGATGAACAAAACACCACAGAGTGTCTATTACCTTGCTTATGAGCTCTAGAGACATCTGACTGGCTACTAGAAACAGAATGCTGGACTTGATAAATCCAGCAAAGCAATTCTTATCTTCAGATTTATTGAGATGAGTCTCATTGATAAAATAATTAAATTAGGAGCCAGTACAGTTAGATCTTGAAATTCTTAGTAGTAGCCTAAGGCCATAATCTGAGCCATATACTCTTCATCAAAAGAAATCAGCAACATCAAATTCATCACTTGGAATTTAGGTCTTTGGAGATTCCAAATTAGTCCACCGTTTAGTAAAACAGGTCCCTACCCCATCCTCATCTGAGACAAACTGTAAGTGTAGGAGGAGCTTAGAGAACTATCAATCTCAGGCCCCTTTCTCTTGCTCTTCTCTGTCTCTCTTCTGTAATGGTCTTCTAGTCAGTATTTGTTATCTCCATCGTAGGCAAGTAAATATTAGCATTAGGGTAGCTGGGAAGTGACTCTTTGGCCACTTGTACAAAGAGCAATTGCACAGTCCCCGCCTCCAACAGATTGCAGAGTTTGAAGAACACAGAGTCTCTTTCTAACACACAATAAAGCAAAGAGATTTGAGAAATGTCCAGTTCTGGGTCTAGCATACTGGGATATTTAGGCAGAGCCTGAGTTCAGGAGAACATCCAGACAAAGAGTTCTGGCCCATGTATGAAGGGAAACTTTTGGAGAACATTCACAAGCTGTCAAGACTACAGCACTGCTTCCTGTAATATCTTCTCAAACCTGAACCTTTGTGAAGGCTGAGATCAGACTGGTAGCCCTCCTTAATTCAGCATTTCTAACTTCCTGAACAAGTCCCCTTTCCACCTTATAACATCTGCTACAATCTCTTTCTAGTACAGGGGTCAGCAAACTTTTTCAGCAGGGGGGCCGGTCCACTGTCCCTCAGACCTTGTGGGGGGCCGGACTATATTTTGAAAAAATATATGAACGAATTCCTATGCCCCACAAATAACCCAGAGATGCATTTTAAATAAAAGAACACATTCTACTCATGTAAAAACACCAGGCAGGCCCCACAAATAACCCAGAGATGCATTTTAAATAAAAGCACACATTCTACTCATGTAGAAAAACATGCTGATTCCCGGACCGTCCGCGGGCTGGATTGAGAAGGTGATTGGGCCGCATCCGGTCCCCGGGCCTTAGTTTGGGGGACCCCTGTTCTAGTAAATATTAATAACTGCCAATCCATCAGGTTGCAGCAGAGAGAAAGATGGGAAGCAGTGCCACTCAAATATCTCAGCTGAGAGGCTATCTCCGTTTGGCTCTACCTCTCCTTGACTTGTTTACATTCAGGCTGGTCTTTGCAATAACTTCGTAACTTAAAAAACTGGTACCCAAGTCTGCTTAATTCTCGCCACCTTCTAAACATGTGACACAAAAGATAGTAAACGATCTTGTGCGTTCATGCTCTTACATGAGTGGCTCAGAGTGTCTTTTTGTCTGAGGCATTATCACAGGACTCCCAACCCCTTGTTATCAAACCATGTGCACCATGCAAACAAGTGCATATGCTTAAAAGACTGGCATAAGACACCTCCCTCTAATCCGTGATTGGTTGGGATCAGTGCAACCAACAAACGTGCTTGACACCACATCAGCAATGACGGAAGACTGATATTTTGACTCATGCGCGGATTTCCTTGGTTTTGGCATCAGCAAGTCACTTTGCAGCTGTGTCAATATTGATACATGCAAAAGCTGCACCACTCTCTTGGAAAAGACAAAAAACATACATGCCAGCCATTCTAGATCACTGCTCAAAATCCTACTGCCTCAAAAGGCTGCTCCCTTTGTGACTGCTTGTAAATGTACCACTGGGTGAGCCCAACAGTAGGAAGTCAGTACTGTAATCTCAAGCATCTGCTTACTTTATCAAAACATGTGGGGGTAGCAGACACATAGGAAAAGCAACAAGTGTAGTTATGTGACCTATTGCTACCAGCACCAAATGACAGCTGGCCCATCCTAAGTATCCAAGAAGGAAGCATGTGGTAAATGAACACCACTTTGCAGAGACTGTAACTACAGTATATAATAAATTATGTTGTTGACAATGGGAGCCACCTAGCGAATGAATAAACCCAAGTGCAAACCTCAATGTATTTTCTGGAAATAGCAAAGCACTAAGGAAGGACTCTCTTAAAATTCATATTGGACCACAGACACTCGCAATCCAATTTCTACCCAGCCGTGAAGTTTTGATTTGGCTTTGGGCAATTCAGACTCTCTTGGCTCAGTTTCTTATGTGTTAAAATACCCGGCTGGCCTATCACCGCAGGATGCTGGGAAGAAGAAAATTACTCTCAAGTAGTGAATACAACTAAATAAAGTGATACAAAAATGGAAAAATAAAAAAAATCCCATCCAATATTAATTCAAATTAGCTTGGCCCAAAACTACTAACTATACATTGCAACACTATGGTGCAACATGACCTCCTGACGGGAAGTCTCTGATACTCACTGTCAGGGAAAAGCTAAACAAAAGAAAAGTAGAAAATTTGGCAAAGTACTATGTTAAAACAAGACAATGTAATTAAGCACCATTTTCATTTGTCATTGTTTTTATATAATGAAATGCATTACAAGCATAGCAAAGCTCTTCCTCACTGATTTACTTCCATGTGAATGAAAACTGTCACCATTTGAATCTTGCTCCTGCAGTATGAAGTGGTCTAATCCAGCAACACAGGTATCATATGCAACTGCTGAGATGATATTTTACCAGATCCAATGAATTGGTTTGATTTTAAAAGCAAACCTTTGGACTATAGTTGCATCCACCCTGGGATCTACAATTCTCACTCAGACTGCAATGTGTTGACTTGGGCAAAACCCAAACACTGTCTTGGTAGGTATCAAACAAATGTCTCTGGGCAGTCAGGACTCCACATCATGGTAATATACATAACCAACAACCACAATTTGGCTAGATTGCATGGTGACTATCACAGCATCACCAGCACAAGCCCATGGAGAGGTATAACTGGCAAAAGAAGCACCTATATGTTCCGTCTGAGTCACACAATTGACTGCATGTGCTACCACCACAATGTTTTTGAGAGCTGCTTACATCACCAAGATAATGTGGGAGTTGGATCTTAGCCAATGCTGTCATTAACTGTAATTAAAGCAGGCATCTGATGGCTTCCATCCCCTACTCAGATGCAGCAAGTATCAAGTTAAAGCACATCTAAGCACAGTTTGGGCAAATGAGTCAGGAGCAGTAGCTTCCTGTTATTTATATCCTTGAAGCTAAAGAACTTTGAACCCTCACTGGTGTTGACACAATCCTTGCACACCTCAGAAAACTGCTCTTTTACTTTAAAAAAAGATATACTTCCATACTTTCTATTGCATTAATTCTTGGACCATATGTGCATAACCATGTGGAAGTCTGCAGATTCTTCACCACTCACTCAGTTTTGCCAAGTGTTCACTAAACATATGTAACACACAAGCAGAACCGGTGCAGTTCCTGACACTGGATCAATTTGAAACAAATTTTGATAGTATATAAGAGATGCTTAGTGAAGGCTTTCTTCCAGGCATAACCTGATCTACCAGGCAGACCCTTTTGCCCAGGCTTATGGGCTTTGGAAATGATGGTGGAAATCATCTAGCTAAACTCGTGGAAGCTGTCAAGACCAACTACAATGAGAGATAAGATGAGATTCGTCGTCACTGGGGTGGCAATCTTCTGGGGCCAAAGTCAGTGGCCTGCATTGCTAAGCTTGAAAAAACCAAGGCTAAAGAACTGGCCACTAAACTTGGATAGATGTATCAGATTTGCCTCAAGAAGTTATTCCCATAAAAATAGAATACTGCAAAATAAAAATAATAATAACCCACATGCTGTTTTCTTGTAAGCACATAGAAAAAGCACATTTAGATTTCCAAAGATGTTTTAATGACATCTGCAAAAAGATTGACGGTCATGTCCCCACCTCCACCACCTCCGCCACTGTGCTAAAACTGACACCCTCTTGAATAATGAACATGTCACTGGCGGAGCCCTGCTCCTGCACAATGATGCATTCTTTCTCCGTGTCCGAGACAGCAATCTCAATGACATTCTTGTGCTCGGCAGAGCTCTGCTGTGCAGTAACATAGTGCCCATCATTGGTGATAAGGAGCTCTGTGTGGTTTCCAGGCACTGCCGTGTCCACAGAGCGCACTACCAGCACAGCTGGCTGCTCTGAAGCTAGCAGCTCCTGGGGGGCTTTCGTGCCCCTTTTGGATGGATCTCCGTCTAGGTTTCCTTTGTGCTCAAGCTGGTGACGTCGCAGGCTCTGGGGGAGGGTGTAGCCCATGCCACAAATTTGGCACTGGTGTGGTTTGTCAGCGTGGTGGGCTTTCTGGTGGCGTCGCAATTTTGTGGCCAGAGGATAGGATTTGGGGCACAGATGGCAGCGGAAAGGGCGCTCGCCTGTATGCAAACGTTCGTGAGCCCGTAACGTGTGGGGATCACGCAGTGCTTTCCCACACACTGTGCACAGGTGAGCCTCACCTGTGTGGGAGATCAGGTGACGGCGCAGCTCAGGGCGCTGCGGGAAGGCATCTCCACAGAAGTGGCAGCAGTAAGGGCGCTCCCCTGTATGCAAGCGAAGGTGCCCACGGAGATTGCCCTGCTGTCGGAAAGACTTGGGGCAGTAGGGACAGGTATATGGGCGTTCCCCTGTGTGCAGCCGCATATGGTTGCGCAATGACCCAGGGTTGGCCAGCTGCCGCTCGCATATCACACACTGGCAGGCGGCGGCAGCAGATGGCCTTGGCTCCTTAGCCTGGTGAGTTTTGCGATGGATCCGGAGAGAGGGCCGACGGGCAAAGGATTTCCCACAGTCAGGGCATACAAAAGGGCGCTGGCCTGTGTGCAGCACCTGGTGTTCTTGAAGGTCCCGTTTGGTGCCATAACTCTTGTGGCACTGTGGGCAGGGGAATGGCCGCACCCCTCGGTGGCCCAGTGTGTGCGCTTTAAAGCTTTCTTCTGAGCTATAGCTCTTGCCACACTCTGTGCACAGGAACGGTTTGTGATCAGTATGCACAAAGTGGTGCTTCTTCAGGTGGCAAAGCTGCAGGAAGGCTTTGCCACACTCTTTGCACCGGTATCGTCGCTCGTGGTCTGCCTCCTTGATCTGTGGAGCACTACCAATGTTGCTTGGAGACACTTCCTCCTGCTTAGGACTTTCACTCTGCTCCTCCACTCTGTCCCTGGGTGTAGACATGGCACATCCACTGGGGGCTCCTTCAGCACAAGATTGGCCCCTCAACACCTCCACCTTCTCAGCCAAGTGAGCACTGGGTTGAATTGCACTGGATGGGGGTGGATGTGAACAAATGTCAGTTGGTTTTACCTTGGATAGTGTCTCATTCACTTGCTCTGTTTGAGGATGCAGCACATCATCCTCTTTACTTCCACCCTCCTCAGCCACAGAGCAGCTCACAATGGGCTGCTTCTCTCCATGCTGCTCCTTGGAGTCCCTGACCTCACGTTGCAGGGACCCATTTCCAGTCCTTTTCTTGTGATCACTTTCCAGGCCAGGAGGCTGCTTGACTGGCAGCTTCTTATCCAGCAAAGGAAGACAATGGGCTCTGGCTTTCTGCTCCACAACCTTGGGGATATCAAGAGCACCTGCAATTTGAACCAGTAACCATTAGCTCCCTTAACAAAGAAAACAAAGTAATTATTGACACTTCAAGGTGAGACTTGTGTTTCTATGCACTGCTCTACTCCCCACCTACTGCCTCAATCATGCTGAACAGAGATATTTTGCTGAGCACAGAGGCTCGAGAAGTTCTACTAGTTATCAAAGCAGTGCTTCTGAGAATTGAAACATAGCTGGGTTTTAGCTAGGTAACTCTGCTTGAATTTAAATATCCAAAAAGTTTAGAATTTGGGGAGAAATATTTCAGTAACTTCTGTAAGCACAGCTTCCTTAATCTTTTTGACGCAATTTGGATTTCTCTGAAGTGCTTTACCATATAACTTAGAATGAGGTTACAGAAATGTGTAGAAACAGCAAATTTCAACACTCTTATCATGTGTAATCTTTGCTGTTTTCTTTAGAAAGCAAGAATTGCAAACTACAACAGCTTATCCATACAGTCACAATATCAGGGACCTGTGTTTCTCCCTTATTCATAACAAGCAGAGTTACCTTGAGCAGTTAAATTCACCTAAGAAAATTAAGGAAACAGACATGGATATAGAATGCATAGCTGCCAAGTTTTCCCTTTTCTCGCGAGGAAGCCTATTCAGCATAAGGGAAAATCCCTTTAAAAAGGGATAACTTGGCAGCTATGATAGAATGTCACAGGGAAATGAAGTTGTGTGCGTGAGAAAACCAAGAGAGTAAGGCGCCTGACTGATTCCAGCATTATGGACAGGAGTTGCCCACATTATTTGTGGGTGCCCATGATTTGTTAAAATGGTATAAAAATAATGTAAGCTTCTAGTGCAGACATACCTTCAGATATTTGATCAAATGTACTCTGGCATGATAAACATTCTGATTCACCATGTGCACTTCTCAAAGAAATCACCTCTTCCAGCACTGCAATAAGATAGCAAAGCACTGTTTGGAAGGATGGGACTGGCCAGTGCTGTTGAGCAAAATAAAGGTCACTGGCTAGAGGAGTGGACACTTCTGCCTGGCTGTGGGCTGATTGAATTGTCCTGGGCAAGAATATGCTTCCACACTTGATTCCCAATCTCTGTACTTGGGATGTTGAAAGGCAGCCTCTCAGGGGATTGTGCCTTGAAAGCACTGCTGAAATATTCCTTATTCACAGCAAGCGAGTGTATACATTCTGAACAAGTTGCCTCCCACAGTATCATTTGAAGGAAAAAAAGGAGCCCCTAACTTTCAAGTTAAAATATTACTATCAGTCTGAGTTTCTTCACAAACAGATGGCAATTTAGGTCTGTGAAAATCAAATCATGCACCATAAACTCTTTTTGTGAAAGGAAGGACAAAACACAAGGTGCTTCAACTACAGTTGCCTGGGTGTGCAGAGTTTGGCAGTGGAGTTCTTTGCTTAAGGAACATGCATGTTTCTATTACCAAGTATGTTAAGTCAATTTTTTAAAGAATAAAAACCCTTCCTGTTTCTGATGCTGCTTAAATCACCTGTGATACCCCCTACCCCCTTCTAACTAAGACTCTAGGAATTCATGTACAGTACCTGCAAAAGAATCTATTGCATCGCCATCTAGGGAAGCATCTCCTTTCTGTGTCAAAGTCTTTGCTTCCACAGTGGTGGTCTTAGCTAGCTGCTCCTCTACCATTTTCCTCTGTGCGACAAATACCCCATCTGATATATTTGCTGGTGCATTCTTTTCCAGGCAAGCAGGACTGGCCTCTGTGAACCAGTACAGCAGTTCAGTGCCAGCTGCAACGGGACAGCATACTCGGATGTGGAGCTCCCCATTGATCCATACTAATGCCACATTTGCCTCATCTTTATCCCGGCTTTGCTTCACCAAGCTGTAAGACACGTTATGCCAAGCATCAGTATCCAATATGGGCTTTGTCTGAAGTATAGGGGCATGACAAGGCTCTAGAGAGGCAGTGCAGGTGGGTGTTATGTGAGACGGAAGGGGGCCTCAGTCAGGTCTATCAACTAATATGTCTATAGATCCTGACGGTTTTTTTGAGTAGCCTCCTAGGAAAAGTCAATTCAGAATACTTTTGTTGAGACAGATTTATGAGTCGATCTAACTCAGCATTGTTCACACTGACTGGTAGTAGTTCTCCAGAGTTTTAGGCAGGGGTCCTCCTTGGAGGTACAGTGATGGAAAGCTGTTTATAAAACCATATAGGTAACAAAACACCTAGTTCATATAAAATGGATTCTGAGAGTGGCCACACAAGAGTACTGATTAAGGGTGCAAAAGACTTGCAGCTGCTTCGTTTGTTATATTTAAAGTCACATATAGGACGTTTAATCTGCACAAAATTGCTGGCTCATGACTGATTGGTCAAATTGCCCTCTCCAAAGGCTAAATGAATATATTTAGATTTACCATCCTATTTTTTAGGAAGATGAATAATTATTTAAGAGATCTTTGTTAGACTAAATAGAAATTTATTGCTAGCTGTAAAATATTGAGTTGTATTCAATTAAATCCAGGCAGAATAGAGCCAATGAAATTAATGAGCCCAAGTGAGTCAAGTCCATTAATGTAAACATGTCTACTCAAAATAAGACTAGCACCGAATATCACTTACTGATTTTATTTATGTTTTTAAGGGTGGAATTCATCATAGTGATATTACAATCCTATCAACACAGGCATTTCAGCTTGCTGGACAGAACCATCTCCCCTCTCCTTCCCCTGAACACTCTTCTGGGGATTCTCCTGACCCCCTCAGAGAGAATTTGGCATAAGAGAAGGGAGGAAGTTCCAGTGCACTGGTTCTTATTAGAACACCTGCTTAGTCGAATATGTCCCAATTTTTCTTCTTGATTTTTATGACTTTAGGTTTTTTTCTATGTAAATGGAGTTAATTTTTTAAAAAGCTATAATCCACTTAGTTTTCTTTCCAGGGGAAACCATGGAAGGCATGTATTATAATTATTGATGAGAGGCAACTTAGATGGATTAACACAGAGCTGTTTTGACAATATAACCTAAGAAACCAATAAGCCTGACATTTTAGCTCGCTCCAGAATGCATTGGGAGACAAATTTATGTGCTGCCATACCCTGTAGCTGATTTCCTTCAGCATTAGGAAAAAGTTGCAAGATGAGAAGACAGACAGCAGAGGAGCTACTCAGCTCCTAGGGGTGACAAAGGAAAAGAGCAGAGAGCTAGTTGCTATTAAACAGGCCAGTTTCAAAATCTGCAGCAAAAACATTTATTGATCACACATGTATCACTCATTCTTCAGTGGCTAACATACCAAAACCTATATATCCTCTAACAGTTACTTTTTGGATTTACAGAGGCAAACAGAGTCATCAGAAATAAATTCCAGGATCACATCTGATTTATCAGCAAAATTTATCAGCAAAATGATTTATCAGCAAAATTTATCATCTCATTGCTCTGTTATATATTTGTTATATATCTGGATTGATTTTTGAGATGTGTGAGAATAAAGTCCTTCACATCATCATATGCTGAAAGTTCATCTGGCTGCTTGAAGAAACCATCAAGTGATTGCTGCACTACAATTTGTGATAACAAACACTGAGTTTGTGGTGCAGCCATATCTGCTTTTCAACAGAAATGGCCCCATACTGGTTGCCGGAAAAATGTTAAGTGCTGTTGGTGAGATAAATACTAAAGTCTGATTCTCACAACTTACATAATTTTCAGGATTGACGGTAAAACATCTATGTGGTTTACAAACAAGTTAAAAAACAGTTTGCGTGAATTGACCCTAACTTGTTCATTATGATAAAAAAATTCCTTCAGTAGCACCTTAAAGACCAACTAAGTTTTTATTTTGGTATGAGCTTTCGTGTGCATGCACACTTCTTCAGATATCTGAAGAAGTGTGCATGCACACGAAAGCTCATAACAAAATAAAAACTTAGTTGGTCTTTAAGGTGCTACTGAAGGAATTTTTTTATTTTGCTTCGACTCAGACCAACACGGCTACTTACCTGTAACTTGTTCATTATGGTTTGAATGATCGTAGCCAACAAACCACTTCATTAGATGTATGAAGTTTGCTGAGAAAGTTGTAAAGCAGAACGCAAGTTACCCACATAGTTTTGCTGTTCTCACCTTTTCCAGCTTGCTATCCTGTTGCAAGCAGAAGCCTCTTTCCAGCAAGCTGGTGGAAGTTCCTGAAACACAAGAGTAAGGGGAGTCCCAGTTAGAGAGGTATTTTAATTCCCATGGGCAGATCTTAAGCCCAGAACTAATGGGCTAGCTGTCCTTTTCACCTGAGGGTCAATTCAACAATCAAGTTGGCATATTATGAATGAGTGTGGTGGCCTATGCTCTCAGGGCCAACATACATATAATGTAGGCAATATGCCGTTAGGTCTTCCAATGTCTTTTTATTTACTTGAGAGCAGCTATGCACCCTTGCCTGGATCACAGCCTTCACACTGTTTCCTCTGTTGAAATTACCATCCTAAGTTTAAATGCACAGCTCACATCCTCTAGCAGCTGTGCATTCAGTACTGTGGGCCCAATTTTATGGAACTCCCTTCTATTTGAGATCAGACAATCCCCCTTCCTGTTGAACACTGGGTGCCTACTGACGACTTTTCATTCTGGCAGACATTTTAATGAAATCGACTGATTTATGGTTTCAACTTATTTTTATTTTCATTGCATTGCACTATTGTACATCATTTAAGAGACTGCCATAATTAAGCAATATATAAATTGTCAAAAGAAAAATAAATGAATGAGCTGTTGTTTGCCCTACAGGAGGTGGGGAGGAAGTTAGGTAATGTCATCGGCCCCTCGGTCCTATCAGGATTGGGCACCTGTAATGGTGAATGGTGTGGGTCTTCTCTTCTCCATGCAACATTAGATGTCAGAACAGGGGAAACAAAGCTACATCATCTTAGCTCTTGTCACTGCTCCTCTTAAGAAGAGCAGAGAATCATTGGGGAGGGGGGAGGACTCTGACTAGCCAGTGGGAGGAGCTGAACAAGAGGAGCTCGAGGTAGAGGGGCAGGACAGTATTGTGGCCACAAACCTGGCACCACTTTTGTAGCTGCATTTGCATACATTTGCATACATTTGTGTGCACAGCAGGCTAGTGAGGCAAGAGAGTCTCATGAGTGAGCATACTCCATTTAGTCTTTTAAAAACTTGGTGGGAGGGGTGTGACAACCATTGGGACATCTTCTAGCTTCCATTCATAGAATCAAGAATTGTAGAGCTGGAAGGGAACTTGAGGGCTATCTGGTCCACCTCTCTGCAATGCAGGAATCTTTTGCCCAGTGTGGGGCTTGAACCCACAACCCTGAGATTAAGAGTCTCATGCTCTACCAACTCAGTTATTCAGTTCTGAATCACTTGTCTTGCTCTTGTAACTTGAACTCTTTACGACTGAACCTGTGCTTGCTGCTAGCCTGAGTAAAGATCGCTTCCTTACTCTGAAGTAAGTACTGTGTGATTTCAATCATGGAAATAAGGATAGTTAATCATCTTCCCTAAGCACTGCTTCACCAACCCATTATCCTCCCTCTGCAGTATGTTTTTAAGCTATTAAAAAATAATCCCAAGATACAGTGATTGCTACTATATCACATATAGTTCAGCCCTCAGATCCACAGTAACAATTATTGGTACTTACTGTAATTCAACACATGTTCAACTGAGTTGTCAGAAATAGGAGGAGCTTAGATTATTATTTGTAATACTACTACTACTTGTAAAGTCACTTTGGGAAAATACAGCCATGTGGTGAACTGTTTGCCTATAGAGCTTCAGCAGCTACAAACTATCCACCCACTTTCATTCAGTTGTAGTAAATACTTGCCTCACTAGATGGCCTGATACTACAGATGACCAACTCTCCCTACACTGTTGCGGTCACTTTGCAATGACCTTTTAAAGCAGCTGGGAGTAGTGCACAGTAGTGGCTAGACTATGTAGGAGACCAAATGTTAAAACTGCTCAGATAATAATAGAGGAGTAAGTGGCCTTGAGCAACAATAACTTTCAGTGCTCCTTCACAGAATTGTTGAGTGGATAAAAATGTGCCTGACTGTAAGTTGTCTTGAGTACTAGTAAAGTGGAATATAAACTAAGCAGACATCATGCCACATTCAGTCAGTTTCAACCCATGCAATGAGCAGGGGTATGCCAAGTGAGGGCTGAGTTGTGTGCATGATCGAGCAGATACATGACTGCTTCATGAGAAACAAACTTCACCTTTGAAGCACATTCTCAATGGGACAACTAGGTAACATGAAGTGACTACAGTTCAGACTTCTATAAACAGAAAGAGGAAAGTGCGGCACCAGAGCTAGGTGTGTGTGCAATTACCTTCTTACATGAAAAACCTTGCTAGTTTGGACAAAAGGTAAAGGGACCCCTGACCATTAGGTCCAGTCGTGACCGACTCTGGGGTTGCGCGCTCATCTCGCATTATTGGCCGAGGGAGCCAGCGTATAGCTTCCAGGTCATGTGGCCAGCATGACAAAGCCGCTTCTGGCAAACCAGAGCAGCACATGGAAACGCCGTTTACCTTCCCGCTGTAGCGGTTCCTATTTATCTACTTGCATTTTGACGTGCTTTCGAACTGCTAGGTTGGCAGGAGCTGGGACCAAGCAACGGGAGCTCACCCCATCACAGGGATTCGAACCGCCGACCTTCTGATCAGCAAGCCCTAGGCTCAGTGGTTTAACCACAACGCCACCTGGGTCCCAGTTTGGACAAAAGGTCCATCTAACTCAGTATTCTAACAAGTCTGATATGGGGGCAATAGCCCACTCTGTCATGGCATTCAGTGGCATTCAGCTGCCGAAACACTGTGGCTAATAACCATTATGAGAGGAGGGGAAATGCCTTCTATCCCCTTTCTCCCACCCATGTGCAGGTGTGTAAATGATACCAGAAACCAATCAAAACTATTTTTTGGCCACCCAGAAGTGACCAGGACAGCTGCACTTTGAAGAGAGAAATTGGGCAAGCAAACTGCTTTCTTAACTGGTGGATATAACAAGCTGCACCTGCCAGAGTCCCTTCTCCCGGCAACCGAGAAGGGTCGGGCGTCTAGATTTGGTCGGCCGGGCAGGGGGTCGCGAGAGGGCGCCCCCCACTGGCCTGAGGGCTCTGACTGGAGGCCCAAACTTGTCCGCCGCCTGCCCATCGCTCACCGCCGGGAAGGCGCCCGCCTCCTGCTCCTCTTCCTCCGGCCCAAGCAGGAGCAGCAGCGCCCCCGGCTGCAAGGGGCTCCCCACACACCACACCCCAAGGCCCCTCTCGGCGGAGAGGGAAGGGCCCAGGGCTAAGCCCCGCGGAAGGCTCCACACTGGGCAGCAGGACCAGCCGCCGCCGCGCGCGTCCGGGGGCCGACCTGAAAGGGAAGCAGAAACAGGAAAGCAGTCAAGGACGCGGGGCGGCAAACGAACTCCGCTCCCTCCCGTCTCCCGGACCACGAAAGACACCTGCTCCCCCTCACTCTGGCCGGGGCTCTGCTCCATAACGGCTCCTGGGCGGAACGTTCCGCGCAACGAGCTGTGTTTGTGCCCGGACGGCTTTTCCCTTTCTCTCGCCGGCCTTTCCCAGAGGAGGAGGGAGCGTGTTGCCACGGAGACTCGTCCTTTTTCCGGTTCGGAGGCGGATGTTTGTGAAAGGGGGGTTTGACAGGCGGGAGTGGCGGCTGCTGGCGAGCGGAGGAGCGCTAAGTGCAGGAACTCCGTGCTGGGTGCGCGTTGTCCGCGTCGTCGGGGCTGCATCTCTTCCCTTCCCCCCAACGCACACACCTTCATGAGATAAATAGTGAGTGGAGGCCCAAGCGGGGCGGGGGTTCCTTCTGGGTTTATTCTCTTGTTTATTGGGGGGGGAGCGGGGGGCTGGGGGCGAAGTAGAGGGAGGGCGCATGCGTCGACTCCAGCCTCAGCGTGACTTTCGGAGGGAAGGAGGGAGGTCTCTTGTCAAGCAGGGGCCGCTGCCAGGCTCAGGGCTGGACTTCTGTCTCCACCCTCCCACCATCTCCGTTGGTGTCGTCGTTCTCAGAGTTGCCAGGTTCAGATCTATGTCAGATTTTGGAAGACGCCCCCCCGCTCCCTCAGCAACCCCAAGGGGCCCCCGTGCCTTTGTTGTTAAGGACCCCCCCCCCTTCCCTTGGTCCTTTCCTGGAGATCTTTTTTGGTGCTGGGGAGGTGGAGGCGCCTACGCAGGGGAGGCTTTTTGGAGTGTGCGCGTGCGTGCAGGTGCTTAAAGGCGGCGGCGGCGGCGAGATGAGAAACGTTCGGTTACATAAAATGAACTGATTTTAGAACCCAAACCCTTGCCACCTGTGCACACTTTTTGGGGGGGGGAATACAGTATTTGCAGTTTGGGAAATACTTGCAACTGAGTTAAGCAGGGGTAGTAAGGTCAAGGTGTGTGGGTTGCTTAAAAGCGAACATATAAAGACTTTCACGCAGCAAAAATTGGTGCCAGAACTCCCCATTTCTATTGAATGGGGCTTGTCACAGAGTAGTGTCGGGTGACTGCGCATTGGCCCCCTGTCCGTTATGCAGAAGGGTGCTCTAGTGAATTGTGATGTCTCCACTGCCATCTGTATGAAGCTGTTGGGTTCCAGTAGGGACCCCATTTGTACCATGGCGTTAAGCTGATGGTACTCCTTTTCTCTGTTACACCAGAATCAAGTGTGACTGTGCAAGCCCTGGGTGAGTATTTGGTATGCACAAGAAGTGGGGGTGAATCCTGTTAAGACCAAGGCCCTGTAAGCAACTAGCTCTGTGTGTGGATTTTGGGAGTTTGCTTTTTCTGGACCAGGGTTCTACTCCCTTTGCTGGAACTGGAATGTCATATGGGGGTGCTCCTTGATCATTCTTTGTTTCTGGGGGTACAAGTGACCTCAGTGGCTAAGGGTTACTTCTGCCACCTTGTACTCTTGCACTAGCTGTGACTATTCTTGGACCAGTGCAGCCAAGCTACAGTGATCCATGCATTGGTAAGCTCAAGACTGCATTAGGGTAGTTTGGTCCATGTGGGACTGGGCCTTAAGGCTGGTTTGGAAGCTGCAGCATGTATGGTAACATCCGTGTTGAGGGAATTGTGCTGCTGAGCAAAGTTGAAGGTTTCATTATACCTACATATTCCTAAACTTAAGAAAAGGTTATTTGAGAGAATGCCTTCTCCCATATAGATGTGTCTGTTCACTAAGATCTTCAGAGAAGGCCCTATCACTTATGCTGTGGCCCACAGAGACTTATCTCATGCTAAGCTGGAAGAGGGCCTTCTCCTTTTTGGCCTCCAGCCTGTGAGATGCACCTGCTGTGGTGAGCGTTCATCTGCTGTTAAAAACACAGCTACCTTATTTGAGGCTTCCCTGGCCTCTGATACCATGATTTGAATGGTTCCTGGTTCCTGTGTTTGTGTTATGCTGCTTTTAGCGGACTATTGTACTGTATATAGAATTGCTTTGTTACATTGAATTATTTTGTTGCACTCCATCTTGATATTTTAAAGAGGTGGTATGTACGTAACTATTTTAATTTAAACTTTCAAAGTTTCTGGAGCCCTTGGGGAGTTTGAGTCTGGTAATTCTAAATGTATGCTTTGCTAGTTTGCATAAATCATCTCACAGAAACTGCTTTATCCTGCTTTTATCAGGATTCTTACACCATGCTTCTGTGGTAAATGTAATCCCACAAATACTTGAGGCTACTGCATAAGGCTTTGTGGCCCATCACAAGATTGTCACTAGGGCTTTGTGGTTTACGTATTTGAGCTGGAAAAAAGGGGGAGTTATATAGTTCTGTAAAGGAGAAAGAGTAGGAAGTATGGGGTGTGGTAGGGGCTCAGTAAAACCAGAGGGGTGTGATAGCACTTGTTTAAGGAGAAATCATTACTTATTGTGTTTTGGTTCATGCATGTCCATAAACAGAGCATTGAACTAGGATGGAGACTCTTATAGGATTATTATGTCTGACTTGTGAAGAGCAATCTGGAGAAGGAAATATGACAGGAATGCCCACTTTCATGACAATTTCTGCTTTGAGATAATGAGTGAAAGAAATTAGAGGGATTATATAGCTTGCTTGGAAGTCTTTGATGTTCAGCTGTTCCTGCTGAACAAAAGCAGACAAATTTAAAGTTCTTTGGTTTAAATGAAATGTTTGAGATTATTCTATGGATCTGTTTTCATGTCCTTTGAGCTTGCAGTAAAAACCCTAATGCAAATAGACAGAATTACCCTGGAAGTAGGGTAGGCATGTGCGTTAAAAATGTGGCACAATTTCCCCCCACCCTGTGATTGAATTTGTGTAACATTTCCAGAGTCTCAGTGTGAGCTCAGCAACTGGAAAAGGTTGGCTGAGGCAGGGTCTAAGTAGTCAGGTTTATGATCTGGCAGGAAAGGTGTGGTGTCTTTTTAGTTCTGTCACCTGACTTGGTTCTGGGCATTCAGCAGATTGCGTTGTTCAGTAAGTGTATCCTGTTTGATTTACCGGTAAGCTGGCAGCTTGAGGGAAGGGGGGATCAGAGGAAGGGACTACCTTGGCTTAACTCTTCTGCTCCCTCCCCTTGAGGTTGACAACAGTGTTGGCTAGGACTGGTAAACATAATGGCTGCCTTTCTTTACCGTACTGAAATATGGATAAAATTAAGTAGATTTCACAATCAATGCAACACTGGAGGCCCAAACAGCTGTAGTAGACAGTTCTATATTGAGTCAGCAGGGTTGTTGACAATATGAAAGAAATAGGGTGTGCTGTTCCTATGAGCTATAAGGAGGAATCTTAACTCACCAGCTGTTAAAACTATAACTAGTTGAAAACCTCTTTTGCAGTTAATGTCTTCAGAGAGATTCCTTTTCCAGTTATCATTTAAGGAAATTTGGTTTATGGAAGTGTGGAACAAGTTGTTGTAACACTGCATCTATGGAATAGTCTCCCTGTGGAGATTTGCTGTACAGCAACACATTAATCAGGGTCAGAGTAGGTTTAAATGGTATTGTGACTAATGTTTTTAAAATGTTGTGAGGAATGAAACAAGGTTGCATTATGGCTCCCACTCCTTTTAGCGTTTATATGAATGATTTGGTGCTATATTGAGCCAATGCAAACGCCCCTCTCCAGTAATTAGGAACAATCTCAATCTTGATGTATGCAGATGATTTAGTGCTCCTCTCTCATTCCCGATTGGGTCTCAAAAAACTCCTGAGTTCAGCATACAATAAATTGGGAAACCTACCCATAAATTACTCTTAAGACCAAGATTATGCTTTTTGGCAAACACAGTCCTAGGCAGTGCTATTTAGAGAAAGAGGTGCAGGAACTCACTATGAACACCTCCCTTGTTCTTATAATGACATTGATGCCCACCTGAGAGGTGTGGGACTAAGTTCTGGTGAGGTCTGACTGACAAAAAAGCCCTGGTCCTAGGTATAAATTGTGCTTAGATCAGAAAGCTATAGAACAAACTTGCTCATTTAGATACCATACCTGGGTCTACTCTTTAGTGAAACCATCTTTTGGAAGTGCCATATGGAGGCAGTGAAAGCCAAAGCACAAAAAACCATAGCAGCATTGATGAAGTCCTGTTATAATAAGGGAGAGAAACTGATTGAACCTGCCATAAAAATATTTGGTAACAAACCACTTATTCAAATCCTCTTTGTAGCATTGAAATATGTGGCTCTGGTTCAAACTCCATTAAAGTTTTGGAAATTGTGCAGAATGCTTCCCCCCCCCCAAAAGCTATACTCTCTACCAACAGGAATATCAGCAGCTCATCCTCATAAAGAACCAATTAAGGCAAGAGTGGATAGTTAAAGTATATATTTAAAAATACTACTATGCCTATTGAGAGTTTTCCTGTACAGCTTGTCAAGATGTTTTAGACCTTGAATAAGTGTCAACTAAGGGATTGACTCTGCTGGATAGAATCCAGAAAAGACTTTCAGCTAATTAGAAATACCAAATTCTCTCCCCCCACCCCCTGGTATCCACTCTTGATTACTATTTCAGCGAAGCATAGATTAGATCTACTGCTAAAGAATACAACAAATGAATGGCCATGGTTTATGAAACTTAAAGGTAAAGGTACCCCTGACCATTAGGTCCAGTCGCGGACGACTCTGGGATTGCGGTGCTTATCTCGCTCCACCAACCATAATTTGGTGTTATGAGAACGTGGTATCATTTTCAGGCAAATGGAAATAATGGTTTTCCAGTTTGGATGAAATAGCAAGCCAGCTAAGTTTCAGTCCTGATTTTCAGGAATCAGTAATGTACAAGGGGAGGAGAATGTGCAAGTCAAAGACTCCTCAGGCATTCTTACATTCCTGAATGTAAACCCATGGTTGAATAACCCATTAAAGTTGTTCAGATCTCAGTGATGTTTGTCACATGGGGCAAAAATGAAGTAGAAACACAAAGTCTATATGGCAAGGCTGTGAAATTTTCAACACAATATTCAGCAGTCAGATTCAACCATAATCTACAGTCCTTTAACATTTCATGCCTCAGGAATGGTGAGCCTGTGACCTTTCAGAAGTTGTTGGACTCTGAAATATACTCTGAGTCGAGAGTGAATTTCATGCTCTTTATTCAGCTTGTAGTAGCAAAGGAGGAGAAGAGAAGAATGGCTCTTTTCCCAAAACGTCTGCTTATATACATTATTTACACAATGGGCCTTGCGAGATTGGCTACTTCAGGGCTGCACCTGTAGGCCAATCAGGTTGCAGATTCACTTCTGCCAGCAGCCTGATTGGCTGCTCCTGCAGGCGAATCAGGTTGTGGATTCACTTCTGCCAGCAGCCTGATTGGCTGCTCCTGCAGGCCAATCAGGTTGCTGATTCACTTCTAACTGGAGCTGGATTGGGTGGCTCCTGCGAACCAATCAGACTGCTGCATTTTGGATCCTATTGTTCTACCGGTAGGATTCAGCTCAGTGCATAACAGAGTCTAACCTTCATCTTATCCAGCTAGCATTGCCTATGATCAGGGATGATAGGAACTGTAATCCTACAGCCAAAGGGTCACAGGTTCACCATTCCTAGAGCATGGAATGTTGAAGGACTTTAGATTATGGTTGAGTCTGAATGCTGAATATTGTGAGTTGGTGGAGTCTTGCACAACTCTCTTTTATTTTGCTGACTTTTGTATAAAAGTGTTTAGATTTAGACCAGTGTTAGCTACCACACTACCTGACACTAGGGAAAATGAGATTTCAAAAAATATTTTTGCTGTGTTTGCCTCCAAATGGAGAACAGACTTAGCTGAAAGATCCAGGTTAAGAGGAGTTATTTCATAATATGATAGGAAGAATTAAGATATGGTTAACTCTCTGCTAGAAGTGGGATCAGTTTCCACTTAACACTCAAGTTTTTGAGGTGGTATGAATTTGTCTATAGTGTTTGTTATGTGGTGGTCATTTCAGCAAGCTTCTCAGTCGAGTAATACCAACCTTTTTTTTTTTGGACCTGTGGGTACACATAAATTGGATAAAGTGTTGAGAGTGCCACACACCTCATTCAAATACACATCACATGTTCTGTTAACTACGATCAGAGTCCTTTTTTTCAAGGTTAACTTTAGCAGGGTAAGGTGCTCCAGGGAAGGCTTCTGTAGGTGTATGTGCACACCCAGGAACCACATTGGTGATCCTAGATCCATGTTCAGCAAGATTCTTCTTTCTGTACATGGGCTGTAAAAATAATAAATTATCCTGCTAAAAAGAATATCAGTAGCATATCTGCCTCATAGAGCTCATAACTTTTTCTTAAGTGCTTTGCTAGTGCAGATCTGGCAAAATTGTAGTCCCCCAACACTGTAATAATCCAGTTGCACACCACGAGTTGAGAATATTCAGAATCCCTTGGTATAAGAAAGCTTGGGGCTGTCTGCATCCTGCTGCCAGGGTGGGTTTTTGGGGACAATTTTAGATAATTGTGAGAGTAAGTTGCTGGAACTAGAGTTGCTTCAAAACGAATGAGTCACGACAAATGCTGGTTAGCGTTTCCATAGAAACTGGGTATATTGCTAAGGGCAGATGGTTGACTGCAACTTAAGCATGGTTACAGCATTAGCTAATAGCTCAGAGGAGCAAAGTGTCTTGCTCTTTACCCCCACTGAGGTCAGGCATCTCCTCCAGCCTCGAGAGACGAGCAAATAATAGCTGAGGCTGACTTTGCTGATCTGCTGTGCCCTGAATACTTCCTGATCTGCCTTGAAGATCATCTGCCCATATATGTCGTGTTTTGGCTGGTTACAGGAATGCAATTTGACTTGCTGCGCAATAAGCTTACAGCCATCTGGAAAATAAGGACAATGAAATAATTGTGTAAGCATTGATGGAGAAGTGAAGAGGTCTTGTGGAAATCAGAGCTCCCTTCAACACTCAGAATTTGGACAAACACTGGTGAATTTTTTGGGAAATGTCCAGAGAGACCCTTAACAAAGCATGAGTGACATTCATTTGCACCTTCTCTGACCATATATTGATTGAAATGCTAATATTGATCTCTGATACCGTATTAGCTGTAGCATTAGCTTTGGTCACAGTATCTTAACTGCTGTTTGAGGGCTGATGTTTTAGACTGGTTGTTTTCGGAGGCACTTTCTGTCTTTTCTTGTTTCATGGTAGAATTGTGTTCATGTCCTACCTCTTGAGAACAATGATTAACCTTTCTAGTGATCTCATATACGTGGTTATTTATTGACCAGTGGTGTGCCTCCTTTGGTGGTGACTCTAATCAGGAGTGCATTGATGTTTAGTGAACATCCAGAATTCCCAAACTGTCGTCTTTCTCAAGCTAATAATGACATTCCTTCATGGAGAAGGTCCAAAAGTACTAGGAACTGAATTCTTCTCAAACTCCAGAACTCATTGGCGGCTGTTTCAGCATGCACCACTCAAGGACTACCTGTATATTGTTGAATCTGCGCCCTCACAGTTCTGCTTGTAGCACTGTGAAGAATCCTCATGTGTCTCTGTTGTTGGTTTGATAGGCTGGTGGGGGAAGGAGTATTTGGGCACCCTTCCAGTGTAACATCTCGCTGTGCAAGCTGTTTGGCTATTTGCCAACTCTTCCAATGGAGCACAGGAAATGGGAGCCTTTAGAATCAATGTGTCAGGCAGGGGGTTGGTGTAATCTGTTGCCTTTGCCTGCCGTTTTGGTTTGCATGCTACAAACAGAAAGCAACCAGGCCGTATTTGCACAGGAGGGGAGAATGGATGGAGTACAGCCAGTGATGTTCCCCCAGTCAGCCCCCTCTCGCCTTTGATATGAGGAAAGGTTCTTCTGGCCAAGACATCTGTGGCAATATATAAAGGAGCAGCTTTGGAAGATTATATTGAAGATTGCTATGTATTTGCTTGCTTGATCTGTGAATCTCTGTGCTCTTCCTTCTGGGGTTTTTAGGAGAGCAGTTAAAGCTTGGAAAACATGGAGCAATACCCAGATCTACAGGAAGACCTGAGTTTGGAAGATACCAATGAATCCCTAAATCAGCTCAAATTGGCCTCTCTAGATGATAAGAACTGGCCACCAGATGAAGTGCCTGTTTTTCCTAAGACAGGTGAGTACTTTTACTAGCAATGAAGTGATGAGTGAAGAAATGGACCCCTACCCTCTCCTTAAAGGAATCTATATCCTGCAGCACTAATCTTAAAATATACCTTTAACAGCTTTTTATTTATTAGATTTATTTATATCCAGACTTTCAGGATAGGCAGCAACCAAATGATATCAAAATAATTAATAACATAATAAATAAGTGGAAAAACAACAAGATTCAGGATTCAGCAGGTTCTTTTTCTGTTATGTTCTTAGCGGCGTCTGACTCTTTTTCCTCTTTAAGATGCTGCAGAAGTACTAGTTAGCCTCTGTATCTAAACTGTGATGTAGATCTTATCTAAATGGGCTGGTGAGAGCATGGAATGCTGCAGACCTTATATGCTAGAGAAGTATCTGTCTCTGCAGTGTAAATAGTTTATTCTAGTGGATGGATGTGGAATTCTGTAGTGGAGAATTTTAGATAATTGATTACTTTCCACTAATAGTGTGTTTATACATTTGAGGCAAATAAGCTAGCACAATTGCTCTGAATGTATGCAATGTTTTGTATTGATCATAAAATGAACAATTGCACAAAACTAATGCTATGCATCAGTTTTCCTTCTGGTTCCATGATATACCTGACCCCTTCTTTGTGTTTTTATATCTTCGTATAGCTGTGCTGGTTTTTATGTTCTCTGCATTTTCCTCTCACCCCATCCCCTTTATTTTAAAATGTAGATGACTTCAAGGGCTCCCCTGACCCTGTCACTCACTTACGATGGGATGACCCATACTATGACATCGCTAGACACCAGATTGTGGAAGTGGCAGGTAATGGGTTCTTTTCATTTCTTTGTCTTCTACTTCAGAAAGCATTTTGATACGGCTTAATGACTTGGGATATAGGGTCTATTTTATTGTTTTGCTGTTTTGTTTTGTTTATGTTCATGTTTTTATCCTGCATTTTATTCTGTGAACTGCCCTGAGATCTTATGATGACGGGCGGTATATAAATAAAATAAATAAAATAAAATAAAATAAATAAAATAAACCAGCAGTGGCCCAGCAGTGGAGGAAGGAAGCAGGGAGGAAGCTGTTTTTGCCTGTTTGCCTTGCAGGTCAAAGCACAACTGTCCATGCTGTGCTGGAGGATTCTTTGACCCGTAGGTGCCGTTCTACCCATGGGTAGTCTGGATCCAGCCAAATAGCTTGATTCACATAGCGGTCATCGGCATATTGAAAATAGCAATTGTACAGAGGAAGAGAACTTTGAGAACCAGGGGCCCATTAGAGTTATTTGATAGTCACTTGAAGCAGCAATCTGACCCCAAACTTACAAACTACTTTTTGAACTCCTGAGTCAGATGTTTCATTGGCTGATAGTACCACGAGTTACTGAGGTTTGGTTGGCTGGGGTCTGGAGAAGGGCCTTTTCTATTGTAGCATCTGCTCAATGGGATGCATTCCAGGGTGGATGGGTTCCAAAAGTGGGATGCTTCCACCAACTGTTGAAGACCTGTCTCTTTCCCCTGGCATTTCCTGACAATGTCACCACTTTCTGTTGTTCCAGTTACTGTGGTTATTGCAATAATGTTTTTACTTGATTTTAATTGTTTGTTTTACTTGATTTTAATGGATTTTGTGTATTGTGAACTGCATCAATATTTTTGCTAATGAAAAGTATCACATAAGCTTTGAGAATACATTCTGATAAATACCAGTAGTGACTATAGCATACTGGACTTAGAGGAGTTCAAATCCATGCTCTGCCATGAAGTCTACTAGATGACCGTGGGTCATTCATTGGCTTGTATCCGACTGAGTCATACTCAGAATAATTTAATTCCATTGATTGCAGTGTGTCCACTGTCAGTATGACATAATCAGATAGAACCCATTATCCCTCAGCCTGGCCTTCCACATAGAGTTGTTATGAGAATAAATAGCAGGGAGGGAGGACCATGAACATGTACTGTACCTCACCTTGAGTTCTTTGGAGAGAAGAAGGTGGGGCAAAAATAGTATGTGCAAACCTGAAAACTCATTCTCCCGAAGAAAAACTTGTTTGCAGGCTAGAAGAGACTCTCCATGTGTGCCTCTAATTTTCCTGAGCCATGGCAAATCCCTCAACTCTTTGAACAAATTAGTTCACTTTAGGTGACTGCCAATTCACACTTGAGTCCAGAGCATCAGTGGGCAACCTGTGAACTTCCCTATGTTGCTGGACTCCAGCCCCAACCAGAATTGCCAATGGTAATGGAATATGAGAAATGTAGTCCGGTATCACCTGGAATGCCACAGGTTCCCCACTTCTCCTGTGGAGCATCCTGGAGTGTGGAATTGTGCCACAGCTGCAAGGAAAGAGTTAAATCTTATGTTACACTGACATTCCTGGGTTGTCCCATATGGCTGCTTCACTTACATTGTCTGCAGTTCAGTTATTGATTTTAGCAAACTTGGTTTCCTGCAAAGGGGAAATTTGCTGTGTAAATGATTGCTGGCAGTGCTGTTCAGAAACTGGAGGCAGGAATAAATGCTGGGAGTTTATTTATCACCAGCTTTTGCCATTATGCCAGGTATTGCAACAGTACATCTCTTGGCTATACAGTGGAACCTCGGTTTATGAACACCTCGGTTTACGAATTTTCGGTTTACGAACGCCACGGACCCATCCTGGAACAGATTCATTCACTTTCCATTACTTTCAATGGGAAAGTTCGCTTCAGTTTATGAACAGAATTCTGGAACCAATTACACCCATGCTTCGGGTTAAGTACGCTTCAGGTTGAGTACTCCGCGGACCCGTCTGGAACGGATTAATCCACTTCCATTACTTTCAATGGGAAAGTTCGCTTCAGTTTATGAACGCTTCAGTTTAAGTACTCCGCGGACTGTCTGGAACATATTAATCCACTTTCCATTACTTTCAATGGGAAAGTTCACTTCAGTTTATGAACACTTCATAAGACTTCGGCCCTCCAGATGTTTTGGACTACAATTCCCACCATCCCTGACCACTGGTCCTCTTAGCTAGGGATCATGGGAGTTGTAGGCCAAAACATCTGGAGGGCCGCAGTTTGGGGTGCCTGCTCTAACCTATGACTTTTCAGATGTTGTTGGACTCCCACCCCAGCCAACAATGCCTGTGGTCACAAATTATGGGGGTTGTAGTTGTAGCTAAATATTAGGCTAGTCTAGGTAGATATGCAACTTCCTTGTTGAACTAGGGATGGTTGTCTGAGGCAGAGAAGCAACCTGAGCTTTGGGGAAATGTGGTCATTTCTGATACTAGGCAGTGTTGTAACTTTGGTTTCAAAGACAATGGAAATGCCATGTGCTTATCCCAAATGATCATTCAGATTACATGCCATAGGCATTTTGAATTTAACCTTTGGGGCGCCTATCTTTTATTACTGTGGGCTTGGGTCCCTTGATATGCCTTGACAATTCTGGGGTTCTCTAGATTCTAGAAATACTAAAGTTGCTGGAATAGCTTGTGGTGGGGAGCGTTGATTAGTAAATCTTTTGGTTTCCTTTCTTTGTTTGATTCTGCTTTTGGCTGAATTATTGGAAATGATTGTTAATACTTTTGAATTCAGTTATTTCAGTGGCTGATGAGAAATTATCATGCTGTACTCCAGTGATTGATTTGGGAAAAACCTCTTAAGCCCATCTTTCTGTGTTCTTGCAGCAGCATTTTTAAAACTGGGATACTGCCATTTTGCATGCGTTTGTGTGTTGTAGTGGGACTTTGGGACACTCTAGGTCAGGGGTAATCAACCTTTTTATACCTACCGCCCACTAATGCATCTTTCTTGATGGTAAAATTTCCTTACCGCCCCCCAGTGCTTTCTGGAAGGAGGATTCAGCTTGTACTGTAGAACCCCCTACCGCCCACCTAGAATCCTGAAACACCCACTAGTGGGCAGTAGGGACCAGGTTGACAGCGATAGGGAGCCTGTGGCCCTCTAAATGTTGTTGGTCTACATCACCCATCAGTCCTGACCAGCATGGCCAATGGTCAGGGATGGTTGGAGTTGTAGTCCCAACAACATCTGAAGGACCCAGGTTCAGCATCGTTGCTCTAGGACCTGACCTGGGGCTGTCCTTTGGCGATGTACATCCTTTTGCCTCAAATGGAGCATGCTTTCTTTTCTGTAATCTACAGGAACTTCACTTCCTGCTTCTGCCTTTGTTTGCTGCCTTTTCAGAGGTATTTACCAAGTAACAAGGGATTTGATTTCCTGAATTATTGTTTTTTTAGTTCTGCCAAGCAAGAAGCAGTCCTTGCTCCCAGAAGTGTAAGGAACTGAAGTTACTTCTTAACCCTGTGACTGGCTACTCTTGGGTCTCAAAATTTGTGTGAAAGAGGAGTGGAACAGGTTGTGGATCTGAGTTCTTAAATCCTAAAGCGTTCTATTTTCTATATATCAGGACCAATATTAAGGACCTTGAAATGGACATGGGAACATTCAGTTTTGTAACTGAAAATGGGTTCACTGACTTTTCAGTATTAGCAATATCCTGTTGTTTAAATGTCTGGTAGTATGAAAAAGCTACCTTTTCATGCATACCTTGTATGGGAAACCTGACATATAAAAAAGCAATACTTCATCCAGATTGTAGCAGAGTCTAGAAAAGGAGGAGAAAAAAAAAAATCAACGTCTAGATTTATCTAGTTAACAGCTAGGTAATCATGTTTTTGAGCTCGTTGTAGTTGTGAGTGTATGCAACTCTCTCTGTGTGTGTGTGTTGGAACTTTTCTGTCCAGCCCTGTCCCGTTCAGTCCTTAAGATTATTCTGGTTAAAGGACTTCGGTTATTATGGTATAATGTAACTTTGTTTCTGTTCCTCCAGGGCAGGGTGCACTTCATGGGGTCCAGCCAGGTAGGTGGAATACCTGGTGTCATTGGCATTTAAAGAATGTGGCATTCTTTAGCATGACTGTGGCCTGTGGCTGGGTTATCTCAGGGGAGCCCAAATTCTGCAAATCTGAGGGTTGTATCCCAGAATCTCAAAGTTGCACTTGATGTGCATTATGTCAAGTAGATTGCAGTCATGCTTCTCTAAGCTGCTGGTATAGCCATCTTGGTAGCTTTCCAAACTGGATATGTGGCTTGGAAATTCCCTGGCAGAGCTCTGTGTGGACTTCAGCTTGCGGTCTTCACTTTGGGTGCCGCAGTTCTCATTTGATGCTTCAGCCTGCCTTCTTTTTTTTCTTGAATGGTGATGGGTGTACTATCCATCAGGACATGTCTCCCAGGCAGTCATTACTGCTAACTTTCCTAATCGGAAATCTTTTGCGGGTGATTTCTTCTGCGGCCAAGAGTTTGCAGGATATTGCATGGCAGTGATGTGTGATTTATCTTATTTGGAAGCTATGCAGGATGGAGCTGTTGTTGCTTTATTCCCACTATGGCATCATTCAGACACAAATCTTTGGCAGAACTTGGCCTTCTTTATCCCCTGTGACCCAGCAGTAGGCTGAACCCGTTGTTTGTGGAACAGCCTATGTAAGTACATTTGCCTGCCATTCTGTTTATTCCGTAGTAGGTCTTCCATTCTTCATCTTCTCTTCTTGCAAGTGGTCACTGGCCTGCTGTATCTGCAGATCATGTCTCTGATTCTATGCTAATCATTTCCCCACCAATTTAGATGCAAGTAGATGGTTACTTTGAAACACTGGCTAGTGTTAGTTCTCCACTGTGCTATTTTTCTAGAAAAAGAGGTGCCAGAACTCATCATGAACACCTCCCTCATTCTCTTATAATGGCAATGGTGCCCACTTGAGAGGTGCTAGAACTGAGTTCTAATGAGTTGTGGCTGAAAAATGCCCCGGTTCTCCATTTCTAAATGTAGCTATTGACTTTTGGCTTCCTCAGGCATCTCTGCATATATCTAGAAGCTCCATGAAGGTCACTTTGATCACATAAGTGGTGTAGGGGAAGCACCTTGAACTGCCACAAACCCTCAATTATTTCAGCCTTGTTTATGATGACAAGACTGTTTCTGCTTTTGTACTTTTTATAATGCTTTTGTACCTTCAGAAATATAAATACCCTAGACAAGGAGGTGCTGGCTCTTAACTATACCACCATTGCTTTCATTTCTTTGCCCGTGTTTGTCTCAGGCCATTTTTCCGATCACTTTAAGGGCCGTGTCATCAACTTGATAGTGCAGGAAAAGGAGCAGCCGTAGACTTCCTGTTTAATCAAGAGATGTGACAACTCACTGTGTTATTTGCAACCTGCAGTTCTCCACATTCTGCATTCTCAGAACTTCTCTGAGGCTTTTTAAACAATCTGTTGTTTCCTTACTCACTTAGGTTAATTTAGATGTATTTTTCCCCCTACATGGAAAGAATCCCTGCTATGGGAAGTGTGGTTGTTAACCAGAGTATTCTCAGAGGAATAAAAGGACTGCTGCACGTCAATGTGACGTGGACATGTTTTCCTAGATCGGGGGAATGTCAGTGTGTATGTGTGTGTCTGTGTGAATTATAAAATGGTGCTTGTTATAACCTAGGGTATTTTACACTTTTTACTGCAATAGCAGAACATTTCTAATTAAATGGGCTGCCTTGTGCAGATGGGTACTGTAATTCCACACCTGAGACATTAATCGAACCATAAAAAATACCTTTTCTCATTTGATTTGCATAGAAACTTGACACATGGGTTATTGTTTCATAGTGTGCCTGAGGTTTATCACACTTCACTTTGGACTTGTTGCTCAAATTTCAAATGGCCTGGACATTTTTCTAGATAATGCACAACATGGAAGGGTTTTAGTTTATTTGAAGATAGTCTTGTAGAAGTTGTTGTCATTGTTAGCTTTGCAGCTGTCCCTGGTAACAACAGGGCCACACACCACAACTGTGCAGTGGAATCTCTAATGCATACATATTTTTACGGTTCAACCCCAGCAGTGGCTTTATTTCAGATTTAAGCAGGAGCTTTTATGATAATTACAGCAAACCCGTTTGTGACAAAGGCAGTTGAATAATTGCTTACTGTTGGGTGCATGCTGAATGCTCCCTGCATGGACTGATGGGACTCTATCTAGTTGTGCCATACAAGAATAGTGTTAGGGCTTATATTTGCATTTAATGGAATGTTATGCTACCTTGACTAGAGCTTAGTCTAGAAGTAGAAGAAATAAGTCTTGCTTAGTCTATGGGGGAAAAATAGAACAATCAGGAGATGAGCTAGAAAGAATCAGTGACTATTAAGAGGCTTCATCACTTGATTTGAGATTGTGGGGCAAGTGTAACCATAATCTGGCTTTTAATTGTCCAGGTCGTGGGGAGCTAGGTTTGACCTGAAGTTGTAGTCTTTTCCAACTTAAGACCTTGAAGTGGAACCATAGTTATGTGTTCTTTTCTCTTGACACTTACAGCTGGCAATTTGAAGACCCATCCTAAATACCACAGCTGCCTGATGTTGTTTTCTGACCCACCAGTTGGAAAATGCTGCTCTAAAGCAGTAGATGTCAGTATAGTTTGATCCTGCATTGTGTTCTATTTATACACTGCTAAGTTTTGAAAATCAGTTTCTCAAAAACATCTGCACAGGACTAATTATCATAAAATGTTGCATTGGTGAGAGTGACTACTATAATTCCACACCTGAGTTATTAATCTATTAATTCAGGTTCTGTTCCCGTTTTCCATCACAGAAATTTTCTTTGCCCAAGGAAGATTCTCCATTTCTTAATAGAACACCCGTGCTTTGCAGAGTCGATAGATACTACCATTCAGGTCTTGCCACTCAGACTTCTTTGGGCAGGAGCATTTCCTCTTCCAACCCCATAGGGTTTCTTTTCACGATACTGTATCATGCGTACCAGGAATTATTTTTGTTCTCCTCAAAAAGGGGTGCAAGGCTGCAAAATATCTCACAGGAGCACCATTTTGGTCACAAGATTGTGACACCATTCAATGTACTGCTAGGAGCATCTGCAATCTACTCCAGTGCATACACTGGATGTGCGTACACACAGTTTGTGGCCATTGAATATATGGGAAGCTGTTTGGAAGTCCCTTGGTTAGGTACATACTCTATTTTTGGGCAACCGTGGGATAAGCTGTTGGACATTTTTGTATGGTTGTTCCAGATGACCTCTGCATTGCTCTTCTTTTTTTCTGTCTCTGGTGGGTGCCATGCTGTCCTGCAATGTCTTCTACCTTCGCATGCTTCACATGTGTTCATGTGATGGTATATCATCCTTGCATCCCCATGGCATTTACCTGGTGCTCCCCCTCTACCTGAAGCATGTCCTTGACTTCCCGTGCTGCAGCTGTTTGCATATTTTTTTGGGGGGGGTGTGGAGTAAGTTTTATAGCTACATAATCTCTGTTTATGTGTAGAAGGAAGTCAAATGAGAAGAGGAAAATAGGCAGGATGAAGGGAAATCTCTTATTACGGTCAGGGTTTTAGGTGGGTAGAGTAGCATACTAGATACATAGCTTAATTGACTCTTTCTGTTCCTGTGATGTGCAGGTTGTCATTCTTTTTGTGTATATACAACATACTAGAGACGGCCACTCCTACTTTCTCTGCTCTGTGAAGCAAAACACTGAAAGATGTATCCATGACTTTTAGTTACTTCCCTCTCATGAAGGCATTTGAGTTGTTAGGATGCTGGGTTGTAGTTGGTATATTTAAAGCTTTTCTACCTTGCTTTTTAGTCAAAAAAAGCTTCTAGAGCAGCTTACCCTAGAGATCAATAAAAACAAGTCTGTCCCTGCTTACTATCTTAGAAACACAGAGAAAGAGAGAGAAAGAAAGGGATATGGAAGGAAGAGGAAAACATGTAAAGTCTGGCACCAGTTTGTAAAGTTACAAAGCTATTATGAAGACTAACTGGGATAGCAAGGGTCCAGGGAGAAGAAGAGTCAAAAGGAGCTACGGTAGTTCCTTAGAGTTTACGGAATGGTCCTGCTTTCCATCTCCCTCATTTGTAACTTAATGGAATGGTTGCTGCTAAGTGACAGTTGCGGGTAGTGGGAAGACCCAAAGGGTTGCCTTCTAAATTAGATAAATCTTGATCACCCATGAATGAGTTTCATTTGCCATCCAGTATGTGTACTGAACAAACTTCATGCTTTTTGTTCTTTTGAGTATGTAGAACTCACAGAATCCTGAGGCAATCTTCCATATTTTATTTTAGTTTTTTAAAAAACAAAACTCTATTCCCTTCTGAGCCTGGATTAAGTGTAAAGTGGGTAATAATAAATGTGAGGTAAAGGTAATAAATGATGGTGGCTAACTTTGCAGCATGGAAGGTTTATATTTTTACCATCTTCACTGTTATGATAGTGAAAGCCCCAAAGAGCTTTGTGGCACAATCTAATCTCTCCTCATATGCAGAAATGTGTACCTTTGCACATGTAGGAGATGGTCATTGGTACACAATTTCTTCCTCATGGGTACAGGTTTGTGTGCGTGAAGAGAATGATCCTGAGAGAGGGTGATTCAGACCAAAATTTATTGTGGCATGAATGTTCATAGAATAGAGCTAACATTGTCAAATGCAACCAGCTGCTGATGAAGTAACTTCTAATGAGAAGTCCATGATCAACCAGAGATCATTCATTAATATGACCCACTTCCTTCTACAATTTTGTTTTACTTCTCAAATGCTTTTAGCTCAGCTCATTGTAAGTAGACAGAGAGGCAAGACCTGTGTTTATTATGTGCTGTTCTACTGATAAGTCATTATTACTGCTCTTAGCCATAGATTATTGCAAAGACTTTTACTGATGCCATAAATTTCACATTAGTGGTAATTTCACTGTCATGAAATAACCAGAAAAAAACCATGGTAAGGCATTTATTGGTCTTTCATGTGACAAGAACTCTATACCACCCCCAGGCCTAGTTTGTAACACTGCTGAAGCAGACTTACTAGGTCATCTGCCTCATTTTGGACTGGGGAAGAAGTTAAAGATTATTTTACAGAGTATTTGTTCCCGGCTGATAGCACAAAATCTTGTGCTTCTGCAATTTGCTGGTGGCTTCTTCTCACAGCTGATTTGCTTTCTGATCCATAGTGTTTCAGGCCACTGCATCATTGTGCAGTTCTTGATTTTGTTTGTGTTCTAGTTCTTTCCTCTAGTTCTTTCCTGGGACAGCAGGTGGTATGGAACTGTGGATACACTGGGGGGGAAATGATGGGCAAGGCCAATACTTTGTAAAGGATCAGTGACCTTTTCTCTGAATGTTTGTGGGGGAAGTGTTGCCTTTCCCTCCCTCTTCACCTTGGAACCACAAACCTCAGCAATGCTTACTAGAATAACCCTGTGGATACTCTGCTCCTCTGTGGGTATTTTAGGCTGTTTCCTGCTTGAGAACCATTTCAAATTGTCTGCTCATGATCCAAGAGTACGTGCCCCTCATAATTCCTTTTCATCATGCCTTGCTCTGTTCCACTTCTCACCCTTGGGTCCTCTCAAAATGCAGCCTTCTCCCCATACTGGTGAAGGCTGGTGAACATGTTGCATTGTTAACTTTTATGACAAAGCAGAGCCTTTGAACTTTCCACTAGTATGACCTTGGAATAGTTGATTACTCCACAAACAGTGCTCCATTATTTGCCTATTGTGGTGTCTTCATGCTTTGTCTTTCAACCTGCTGTGATGTGTGGCATTTTTTTGTCCTCAGGTGACGACAAGTATGGGCGGAAAGTAATTCTGTTCAGTGCCTGCCGGATGCCTCCCAGCTATCAGCTTGATCATGTGAAACTGCTGAGGTGAGTGCTGCTGGATAGAACTACCAGCTTTGGTGAAGATTAGACCTGAGACTTTCCCCTGAGCATTCAAATATACGGATGGTGATGATTTTGACTACATGAATTTGGGTACCAATTAACCCCCAACTAAGATATAAGTCAAGATTCCTTAAGCACTTGGTTAGGAGTGCCCTTCATCAATCTGACCCCACCCTCTGGCTGTATATTCACTACCTCTGTATTACCTATATTACTTTCCTTATGCTGTGACTGCAGGAGGCAAAGAAGCAAATATCTTAAAAAAAAAAACTTTGGAGCTTAGGTATGTCCATCTCTCCTCAGCTATTTGAAGTATACATTGGACCAGTATGTTGAGAGTGATTACACCTTAGTCTATCTGCACCATGGCCTGACCAGTGAGAACAAACCATCCCTGAGCTGGCTGCGGGATGCCTACCGGGAATTTGACCGCAAGTAAGTGTGTGTGGCTGTGGATTTTGCAAGGGTCAAATTGCTGTGTGGGTAACTAGAGATATAGCATAGGATGTGCAAAGGGCAACATAGCATGGGAACTTTTTTGGGTGAAAGGGTTGGCTTGGCTTCTCATCTTTCTCTCATTATTAGATACAAGAAGAACATCAAAGCATTGTACATTGTGCACCCAACGATGTTCATCAAGACACTGCTGATTCTCTTCAAGCCCTTGATCAGGTAGGAAAATGCAAAAGTACTTTGCTCTGTGGTGGAACTCACTTTGGTGTGAGGAGGAGTGGCTTTCTTAGGAGCCAAGTGGGGCTTTATCATCAGAATCCCGAGACTGTGGTGTTAAGTAGGTTGCTGGTAATTTGTGTATTTATTTGTAAACACTTAATGTGATGACAGCATCTGATGGCACCTTTCATTTAATTTTACATTTTTATCCATGTCCTTCCTCCATGAAGCTTGAGGGCAGCATGCATTGTTACCCACAGTTTTATCCTCATAACAACTCCATGAGATAGATTGGATAGAGAAAGTGACCCACAGTTGCAGGTTCAGATCCCCACTTTGCATCTCTGTGGCTTGTCACTACACACTATTGGCTCTAATTTCTATAAGCTATACTTTCTATAATGTGGGCTTCTAGAGGGTTTGTTCATTGCAAATAATAATGATAATAAATTTTTATTTATACCCCGCCCTCCCCAGTCAAAACCGGGCTCAGGGCGGCTAACACCAATAAAATTACAATAAGACATAAAAGAAAAGAAAAAAGAAACCCCGCAGGGCCCTGGTCTCCTGTGAAAGAGCATTCCACCAAGTCGGGGCTAGTACTGAAAAGGCCCTGGCCCTAGTCGAGACCAATCTAACCACCTTATGGCTCGGAATCTCCAGAATGTTGTTATTTGTGGACCTTAAGGTCCTCCGTGGGGCATACTTCACTGATTAGTACTTCACTGATTATAAGAATAAAAGTCATAGCTTGTTGCTTCCTCTATTCTGTCTAACTGAAGAATTAGGTTGGTTTTGTGTTGTCTTTGACTTATGCTGAATGACTGCCCCTGACATGCAGGCCCTGACATGCAGGCCCCTGCTTGCAGTGTTGTCCCTTAGTTGGCTAATAGCCCAGACTTGCTTCAGATATTTCCTGGCCTCTGCCAGAGAATGAGGAGGAAATAACAAAGGACATAACTTGTATTGTCAGCAAAATCCCCAGGTTGAGGCACCAGAGAAGTACCTTTTAGCACATTGTCAAGCCTTGTTGGGGTATTCCAGTAATGGACAAATCCCTGCCTATGTGCAGGGAGAACTGCAGAGTGGTGCAACTGGTACACAAGCATTGCCTTACAGTTCTTGGTACCATTTTTACTTATTCATCTCATCTCTACAAGCCATCCATAGATGTACTAGTGCTGCTACTCTGTACCCTAATTTCTTTCTTACTGGTTTGTCACCTGTCTTGCAGCTTTAAGTTTGGACGGAAGATTTTCTATGCAAACTACCTGAGTGACCTGGAGGAGCATGTGAAACTGGAGCAGCTGGGGATCCCAAGCCAGGTGCTAAAGTGAGAGCATGTTTAATTATTTGCTGGTGTTTAATTTTACTGTTTACTGTTAGATTCTGATGGATTGTTGAATGTTGCTTTGTTTGATATAAGCAATTTGTTTTAAAGTTATTGTGACTTTTTATATTGGATTAGATTGTTATTGTTTGATGTTTCATTATGTTTTTATATGTGTTGTTGTTGTTAGCATACACTTTGCCTACTAGTTTACATTTTGTTTCTGTGGAGGAGGCTGTAACAGGGAGGGGAACAGGGTGAGCAGAGAGGGAGTGGGGTGGCGAAGGGACACTGGGAGCCTGACTTGTCGGCATATACAGTATAATGTTGTGAGCTGCTGAGATGACTCTCTCTGCCTGGTTTGCTCTTTCTTGTCATGTGACCCTCTGAAAGTTTCCCCAAAGGGAATGTGGCCTCGGGCTGAAAAAGGATCCTCGCTACTGATGTAGCAGAAGTAGCTTGTAACTAGCGTAGTGACCTGCCAGGGCCTCTGGGCTTGTGTTTACAGGATAATGGGACACTGGACACCAGCTTAGCACTTTTCAGTGTAGGTTAGAATGATTCCATACATACATGTTTGTGTCTGTCTCCCACTGTAGGTATGATGAATATCTGAGATCCCTGCAGAAGCCCTCCCAAGTGCCTCAGAAAGTAACCCCACCACGCCCACCTCTGCCAAACCAACAGTTTGGAGTTTCTCTCCAGCAGTGAGTATCTCCATCTTTTTTCTTTAGTTGGTGGACCCGTGGTACCTATAGTCTATCTGTGGGTAGTTCTGGAAATGCTTTCCAATCATCTTGAATCTGCACCTGTGGTTAGCTTGACTGTTGCCAGCTTTGAGCTTTCCAGATCAGGGCCAGTGATACACTGGATATTATGTCTGATTCAAAGATGTTTCTTTGGGGGAAGTCACAGAAAGAGTCTAAGCTTCTCCTTTCTCAACAGCTTACGGGAGAAGAGCTTGGATCAGAATCCCATTCCACTTGTCGTAAGGGAGACCATTGCTTATCTGCAGCAGCATGGTGAGTGAGCTGGGAAGAACCCTCTTGTTGCTACATCCACTGTCCTTTGTCTCCCAACAGCACCCCTCTGTTGCATCAGCTTAGCCTTTTTAAGATGCCTTAGCACAGACTCATTCTTTTTCCACTGTCCATCTTATTATTTTTCTTGGCATTTGATTCTGGTCTTCAGAAAAACACAGCAAAATTGAACACTAGGGAGATGAGGGATTCTACTAACCTAATTCCCAAAGTGCCTTCTGTTCCCATGCAAGTGTCCCTGTGCATGTGGCTTTCAGGATGTCCTTGTCCTGTGCTATTGGAAAGACTTGCTGTTATGTGTGGTAGGTTTTTTTCTGAGACTGGGCTCTTCTGTTTCTCTTTGTCCCCAGCTCTTAACACAGAGGGGATTTTCCGACGATCAGCAAACACCCACACGGTGAGAGAAGTTCAGCAGAAATATAATATGGGTAAGAGCCTGCATTAGGTTCCAGAAGTCTGCTTAAGCTACTCCACTGCCCCTTTCTACCATTCTTTTTGTCTAGGCCCCAAATCTGCCCTTAGCACTTTGGACTTGTGCCCTTCTACAACGTGCTTTATCTTCTGGATAGATCTCTGTTTGAAACTTGGCTGGAATCCAAGGAGTTTATTCCTTTTGACATAAACCTACTCCAGTCTAAATCTCCACCCCCTGGATAAAGTAGGTGCTTAACCTTCCACAGCAATTATGTATAACGTGCTTCCTCTGTTTCATCCTCTGGGGTGTGTGTCTCTCCATTTCCCTAACATTTGCTGGAATCCTGTTGCTGGTATTTTTGGAGCAATTATTCCAATGCTCCTAATGATTGCTGCTTTGGAGGAGGATTGAGTACCACTGATCCTTTTTTTTCTGACAGCGTGTTACCTGCCCCTGCTATGCTTCTGCCTCCGGTTCCTGGTCTTTTGATAAATTCCTTATTCTGCCAGGTGGAGGGGATTCAGCCCTGGTGTTGTAGTTGTGACTTTGAACCTATCCACTCTCTTACCAGGGTTCCCTGTGGACTTTGTGCAATATGAGGACGTGCACCTGCCAGCTGTGATTCTCAAGACCTTCTTACGGGAGCTGCCGGAGCCTCTCCTCACCTATGGTCTCTACAATGATGTCGTCAGTTTCTACAGTGAGTGGCTACCAAGAGTGTCCTGATCCCAAAGCAGAAAGCTCCTCTAAATATGCTCTACCCAGAGTTGTGCTGTACTCTCACAGTAGATTGGCTGCATTACTCTTTCCCACGGCAGTATAGTGGAAGTCCTAATTCTAGTACAGTCGTACCTTGGAAGTTGAGCAGAATCTGTTCCGAAAGTCTGTTTGACTTCCAAGCTCCTGCAGCCAATTGGAAGCCCCAGAAGCCCCACTGGACATTCGGGTTCCAAAGAACGTTCACAAACTGGAATACTCACTTCCAGGTTTGCGGCATTCGGGAGCCAAAACGTTTGACTTGCAAGACATTTGGGATCCATGGTACAACTTTTTGAGAGCTTTTTCTCTGCAATCCATCTCCTCACATGCAAGCTAGGACTTTGCTTGGTGGTATAAGTGCCCCACTTGTTTTCCTTTCCAGGTGTAGAGGAAGAAAAGCGTGTGGATATTGTTCGCAAAACCCTCCAGAGTCTCCCAGAAGAAAATTACCAAGTGCTGTGTTCACTGATGTCCTTCCTTGTGCAGGTGGGCTGTCCCAAAGCATTTCTTTGCACAGCATGTATGCAACTTCTGAAATTTGCTGCCACAAGATACAGTGGACACTCGGGTTGCGAACGTGATCCATGTGGGAAGCACGTTCGCAACCCACAGCGCCACGTCTGCGCACACGGCGGCCACAATTTGGCACTTATGTGCATGCGCAAAGCACGATTTAGTGCTTCTGCGCATGCGCGAGTGCCGAAACCTGGAAGTAACCCGTTCGGGTACTTCCGGGTTCGCGTGGTGTGCAACCCAAAAAGACGCAACCTGAAGCGTCTGTAACCCGAGGTATGACTATACGGTGATAGGAACGGGCTTAAATGGCTTTCAGGGTCAATTAGGCTTTTCTCTCTTGTGAATTTGCGAACTATAGTAACTAAATGGCCCCTGTGTGTTCAGAAGCAGAGTACATCTGGATACTTGATGCTGGGGACAGCCAATGGGGTGGGGTTGTTGCTGTTATGCCCCGCAAAAGGCTATGATTTACAACATCTGTTTTGCCATTTAAGTAATCTGTTAATGCTTCTCTTTGAAAGCTTGAAGCCTAAATGATTAAAGAAGTAGTTGGTGCAAAAGTAGGTTTTATTTCCATTAAGCAATAAAAGAAAAAGAGTTTCAGGCTAAAATTTCCAGCCTGTGAAGGAGCAAGAATTATTGCTGCCACATTTTAGTGTCTTGTCTGCAAGTTATCTCTTCATGCATGCTTTCCTTGGGATGTTCCTTTGTGATATAAGCCTAGAGTTCTCTAGAGGCAGATAGTGAGGAACTAGGGAAGACAGAATCAAAATGTATTTGTCTCTAAATTGAAGTATTTTCTTCCTCCCTCCTATGTAGGTCTCTGCTAACAGCGACATCAACAAGATGACCAACACTAACCTGGCCGTTGTTTTTGGCCCAAACCTGCTGTGGGCCAAAGATGCAGCCATTACCCTCAAAGCCATTAATCCTATCAATATGTTCAGCAAATTCCTACTGGACAACCAGAGGGAGCTTTTCCAGAGCCTGGAGGCTTGATTGAGAGCCTGTTTGTGCTGACACACCATGTGTCCACTGTGACCACTTCCTTCCTTCCTTCCTTCCTTCCTTCCTTCCTTCCTTCCTTCCTTCCTTCCTTCCTTCCTTCCTTCCTTCCTTCCTTCCTTCCTTCCTTCCTTTTCTACTTCATCTTGGAACTGTGGCCAAGCTTAGAAAAGCTTAAGGTGATGAGTGGAGTGAAAGAGAAGATGGTATTGAGTGTGTGTGTGTGCACGTGCGCGTGAAAGAGAGGGAGAGGGAGAGGGAGAGAGAGAGAGAGAGAGAGAGAGAGAGAGAGAGAGAGAGAGAGAGAGAGAGAGAGAGAGAGAAGGGGTGCTCAAGTGAGCTGGGAAGCTGGCCTCCCCATCTCTAGAAGTGGAGTGTCCAGATTCCTCTTAATTCCTTCAGTTCCTTTCCTTTCCCAAATTGCTCCCATCAAGTAGCTCTTCTTGTACCCCAGCAGAATCCCTACCTCTTGGTGCCTGTGTGATTTGGACTAATACGTGTTGCTGCAGTGGCCCTTTGGCTGAGAGGAATCTCTTTCTACTTCTCTTCTTTGGCTCACATTGGTTCTCCACATGCACCCAAGTCAGTTCTGAGCATTCCCATTTTGGAAGGCTGCGGCCACTACTGAGCACAACCAGCTTGCTACCCTTGATGGAGAAGCTGACCCTTAGCCCTATGGAAAACATGGGGTATAAAAGAAGATTGCTCTGTCCTGGAAGTGCCCATGTTTCTGAATAGAGAGCTATTTGTACATTTCTTTCTTTTTTTCAAATGATATTTATTCATTTGTACATTTCAAGGAACTTTAGCGCTTGCAGTAGGTGCTGTTACAATTTCCCTGCCATGATTTAAAGTTTAGTGCCCTCAGATATTGTGGAGCCTACTCTATCTTTTTGTAATGCCCTTCTGAAGAGTGTCTCTGCGAAACTGGCCTTGCCATTAAGCTTTTCCATTTTGGGGGGACGGGGACGGGGATAGTGATTTTGTGTGTGTTTTGCTCTCCCCCCTGCCAGACAGTAGGAGTCTTGCAGGGGGTGTCTGCTGTGGTGGTATTAGCTCTCCAAAATGCCAAAGGCCAGATTAAAACACTGCCCATTCCTGTAACTGAAGCACAGACATCTGTGCCTCTGGTTGCTGCTGCCTTACCATTGTGATGAGAGCATACTCAAGCAAAAGACGGATCACTGGGGCCAAACTCAAGAACCTTATGCAGAAACCTCCTTGCCCCAATCTACTGGGCAATCTTGTGCCAAAATTAGGGGAAGGTGAGTTTTCTCATTGAAGGCCTTTGTGTCCTTGTTGAGCTGAAATATAGTTGTTTTAAGAATGCCAGAATGGCTCTGATGGACCCTTTGTTTCCTAGGCACATGGAGATAGGAAGCATTGCTGCTCTTTTCTCTGACCTGAGAAAGGTTATGCAGCCGTGCAGTATGGATATTCCATAGATTCTTGCCTATGTGAGTTGTTCCCCCTTTCAGATCAGAAAGCTGAGTTATTCTGAACTCTAAACTAGGCTCAGCTATTGGCCAAAGCACATAAGTTTTAAGCCAAATGTGTTCTCTCAAAAATAGCAGTTTTCTGCTGGGCCTGTAGAAGCTTTTGCTTTTTAATACTATTGTAAAAGTGCATTTTCACAATGTCTTACTGCCAACTGTCGTAAGGCTATTTTGTCCACACCCAACCCATTAGTTGGCCCTATAAAATAGCAAGCTTGGAGTTCACAGGATTACAGAGAAGTTGGAGGTGCTTTTCTCCACCTTCCCAGAATCTGGTGGCTTCCTGTCACAAGACAGTTAGAGGGAAGCTGGCAAGGTGTGTTTTGTAAATGCACAATAGGCTACTATTTAAAACTGAATAAAAGGAGGCCTGTGCTATGGTTTTAAAGTGACAAATGATCAGTGAGTACTAAACTCTGCATGTGAATTATCAGTGCCTGTAGCCCAGGCAGATTGAGTGAATTGGATTCCACATCTGTCACAGATGGCTGGAAATGGTGAACCGAAGTGCTTGACACTATATTATGAGGGGCTGATGAATGTGTTGGTAAGAGTTCATCATCCTGTGTAAGGTATCGTATCAGTCAGCATATAGGAAGTGTTCAGTCTGATAACTTAGTTAGAATTTTGGAACAACACAGCAGTTGGGAACGTTGATTTTTATGTATAGCTGAGGCATGAGAGGCTTTCACCAAGAACACTAACAAGTGAACGGCTATGGGAGGAGCAAGATCCTCTTGCCTTCTAGTGTCTCTTGTATAGAATAGTTTAGCATGGTTAACTTGCTCGCTCCTGTTCAAAGTTCCCAGGTTGGAAGGAGAAGCAGCTGGTTTCCATGGAAATCATTGCCTCGGAAATGGAAGGCCCAGGCACTTTAGGACACAAGGCTGCAGGTTCAGCCACTGCACTGTAACATTAATTCCTCATCTTCTTTTAGGATTAGGAGCAAGATCAGGCCGGAGGGAGAAAGTGCTGTCATAGCTGCCCAGTGACACTTTTATGAAGTCCACAGATTCCCAACTTATGTGCGTGTGTGATTTCCCCCACCCCCCAAACACATTGCAAATCTTTGTATTACTAGCTACTGCACAGAGTTAAAAGTGCACTCCCAAAGTCCTGCAAGTAAGCCAGTGTAAAATAGCTCTGTTGCTTTCCCTACTTTGCGGGAGCTTCCAGGACACCTGGAGTACATACATGGCAGCAATGTCTGCTTTGCCTCATTGCCCTCGCCCCTCACCATTTTTTCCCCATTTTCAAATCTCTTACCATTGTAGGTGATTGGTGGAGCTGCATGCTAGGCCTGACTGCACCCTACGAATTAAGTTTGCATCTTTGGCCAGTTAACTCTGAACTTCCTTCCCCTTCCCTTTTGTTGATTGCTGCCATGTGTGCTGTCTGAATTAGGATGGTAGGCATCCAAGCAAGTGGTTGGAATTACTAGAAGACCAGCATCTCAAGGGGCCAATTATGTCATTCCATGCTCCTCTTGTAATAGAGGCCAAGAGCTGGTTAGATGGCCATGGCTGCATATTGCATTTTCTGTCCTTCTGCAAACTTCCAGTGCTACACCTGCTTGGCTGCCCCCTTGTCATGTAGCTTCCATGTTAGATATTGGCCACAGTGCTTCTGTGGGTGGAGCGCTCCATCTCTATTGTATCCTTTGCTTGCCTAATAAAGCCCATCAGTGTCTTGGTACCCCCTGAATACACTCTGTGCTCTCACCTCTAGCAGTCAGTCATATATCTGTACTGAGAACAGCTTATGGGTGGTGCTGCTTATGCTGAAGCTAATTGGATGCCTTATGGTAGGAGTGGGGAACCTGTGGTCTTCCAGATGTTGGACTCCAGTGCCCATTAGCCATAGCCAGCCTGGCCAGTTTCCAGGGATGATGGGAATTGTGATCCAGCAACATCTGGAAGGCCAATGGTTTTCCACCTTTGCCTTATGGCAAGTCTCTTTGCTGACTCAGAAGAGGTCTTTGATGGCCAAGTGACCCCTAGTTGCGTGTTCTCCACTGGGGTCTGTATGCAGTTTACAGCTTTGCTTTTTGTTGCTGTTATCTTGCATTTTTGTTCTCATTGATGTTTATTGGGAGCAGGGCTGGGTTTATTTTTATTTTTACTGTGACATTAATTTACACACCCATGTTTATTTCCTTCTAATGGTACCAATCTTGTATTTCACAGTTTGCACTTTTTGTACTTCAATAAAAACCCAAAGCCAATACCAGTTTTGGTGTTTTTCTTCAATGTGTTGTTCTGGAATCGGTCAACAAGAGAGAATGATTAGTATCATCCACCTGGTGCCTATACAATACAGTATGTGGTGAAAGGCAAATCTAATCCCCTTCAGGGAAAACGTTATTTGCTCACCCTTGAGCTCATCCTTTGCCCAGTGTAGCATTGTCTGGTAGGTGTAAATCAATCATGGGACTTCCCCACCTTTTATTCAGGCTGTACTTTGTTATATTATTTGGTTCATAGCTGTCTGTGTTATATACAGTAAACCTGCAACTTGTGCTTGTTTTACTTGTGTGATCACCTTATGCAGACGAGGAATAAATAGAGAGCTTGGGAAACCCTCCACTCTGCATATTTATCCCGCACCCAGCAGGGGATTCCTTGTTTACTGGGCTTGGGGAAGGGAGTACATAATCATGCCTTTGAGTGTAGACCCCTGGAACTGAACCCTCATGTAAGTGGTGGGCCCACTGTATTTAATACAGTATGTTGTTGTTTAGTTTTGTACGACTCTTCGTGACCCCATGGACGAGGCATCCCCAAACTGCGGCCCTCCAGATGTTTTGGCCTACAACTCCCATGATCCCTAGCTAACAGGACCAGTGGTCAGGGATGGTGGGAATTGTAGACCAAAACATCTGGAGGGCCGAAGTCTGGGGATGCCTGCCATGGACGATAGCTCGCCAGGCACTCCTGTCTTCCACTGCCTCCGGCAGTTTGGTCAAACTCATTTTCGTAGCTTCGAGAACACTGTCCAACCATCTCATCCTCTGTTGTTCCCTTCTCCTAGTGCCCTCCATCTTTCCCAACATCAGGGTCTTTTCCAGGGAGTCTTCTCTTCTCATGAGGTGGCCAAAGTATTGGAGCCTCAGCTTCAGGATCTGTCGTTCCAGTGAGCACTCGGGGCTGATTTCCTTCAGAATGGATAGGTTTGATCTTTTTGCAGACCATCTGACTCTCAAGAGTCTCCTCCAGCACCATAATTCAAAAGCATCAATTCTTCGGCGATCAGCCTTCTTTATGGTCCGGCTCTCACTTCCATACATCACTACTGGGAAAACCATAGCTTTAACTATACGGACCTTTGTTGGCAAGGTGATGTCTCTCCTTTTTAAGATGCTGTCTAGGTTTGTCATTGCTCTTCTCCCAAGAAGCAGGCATCTTTTAATTTCATGACTGTTGTCACCATCTGCAGTGATCAAGGAGCCCAAGAAAATAAAATCTCTCACTGCTTCAATTTCTTCCCCTTCTATTTGCCAGGAGGTGATGGGACCAGTGGCCATGATTTGGGGTTTTTTGATGTTGAGCTTCAGACCATATTTTGCGCTCTCCTCTTTATACTATATACTAATATAGTACATATATTATCTTAAACATAACTAAAGATGAATAAACCTTAAAACTAGTAACTTGGTGGTAGTTAAGTTCACCAACCTGAACTCCTAGCTGATCATTTCCTAGGCAATTATGTTCCCCCAAATGAAAGCTGGTGAAAATCAATTTTTGCTAGATAATGGGTGTGACAAATGTTTTCCCCTATGTGAAGGGAAGAGGTGCCCCTGCCTTTGAATGTTTTTTTACTGGCTTTTGGTTTAAGAATGTCACTACCACCAACTTCTCTGTTGGTAACCTCAAGGCTGGATTATTCCAATGAACTTTCTGTGGCTTGCCCTTGGGCCTGATGCAGAACCTCCAGGTGGTGCAGAATGTGGTAGCTAATGGCTGACAACACTAATTAAAACATCTGCACTGGTTGCCTGTTAACTACCAAGTCAAGTTCAATGTCCTTGTATTAATTTACAAACACTAAACAACTTGGGGCTGAGTTACCTTTGGGACCATCTGAACCAGCTCAATTAGAGTGCCTCTGTAGGCACATTGCTGGTCATCCCCTGGTATGGCTTACTTGACACCAACAAGAAACCAAGTCTTTCATGCCATTGGCCCAATCCTGTGGAATACTCTTCCACTGGAGACTGAATACTGTATATTCCTGCGTATAAGACTACTTTTCAACCCAGGAAAATCTTCTCAAAAGTTGGGGTCGTCTTATACGCCGGGTCGTATTTCTTATAGATTTTGTACAGATTGCCTCACTCAAGTTGTTTGAGTTAGCAGTTAATGGCTGCAATCCTAATTTGCATAGAAACTCTTCCAAACCGTGAAGGTATATGGCAGTGTTTCTTCTGCCACATATATATAATTAATGTAAGGTGGGGGTTCACAATGAGGTATGTTTTTTCTGTATGGTATATTGTATTATTATTCCATATTATACATGAGCTGATTGTGGAACCTGGACTAAACAGCAATAACACAGAGCTAAAGGTTTGTCAAGTATTCCTGCATATAAGACTTTTTAACCCAGGAAAATCTTCTCAATAGTTGGGGGTCATCTTATACACCGGGTCGTATTTCTTATATGGCAAGTATATCCCAAACTCTAAACTGGAAAGGTTGGGGGTCATCTTATACGCCAGAATATACGGTAGGTATATTCAATATTCACCTTCAAAACCTTTTGATGACATCAGACATATGCATAATAAGAAAAACATTGGCTGGAATATAGCTAGTTGATGACCTGTGATTTTAAATGTTTTTAGTGTGTATATATAATTGCTGTAAACGATGTTGATTTTTAAAAAAATGAAATTGCAGTATACAAGTATTTCAGTAACTAAAGTAGTTGAAGAGTTAGCATTTCCCAGCAGCTCCACCACTTATCTCTTTGAAATCAGACTTTTCACTAGGCCTCTGGCTGACAGCTGAAGTAAGTGACATAGCATTTTTATTGCAAAGTATATGAATACATGTTGAAGTAGCAAGACTTGGAAAACCACAAAGAAAGCAGTATAAAAACCCCAGCAGTGCTGCATATTCTGTGCATAGAGGCACACCTGTATTTATTGGGCTCTTCCACGGCAGTTCCGTGCAGAGATATTGGTCTGAAGTAAACAGGACAAGCAGAAACCGGCCAACTTCCTTTAACTATTGCAGCATCTCGGTGTGAAGAGGAGAAACTATACAGGCATTGCCGTCATACGGAGAAACTTCAGGGGGAAGCTGCAAAAAATAGTTACGAGTGATCTAGTAACTACTATTTGGCTGGTAGGGAGGCAAATGTCACTTGATCATTGCAGCAGGATCAGCCACTGCAAGCAACCAGAGAGCAGGCAGATGTTCCCTTAACAGATTCTCTTGTTGAAACAAAATAATAAAAAATTCCTTCCAGTAGCACCTTAGAGACCAACTAAATTTGTCATTGGTATGAGCTTTCGTGTGCATGCACACTTCTTCAGATACTACTTCTGTGAATCTGAAGAAGTGTGCATGCACACGAAAGCTCATACCAATGACAAACTTAGTTGGTCTCTAAGGTGCTACTGGAAGGATTTTTTGTTTGTTTTGACTACGTCAGACCAACACAGCTACCAACCTGTAACTAGATTCTCTTGTCAGTGCACTAAAGCCAACTTATGTAGACAAGATTATCTCCATAGCAGTACAGTGGTACCATACCTTGAGTTACAAACACCTCAGGTTACAAACTCCGCTAACCTGGAAGAGTTACCTTGAGTTGAGAACGTTGCCCCAGGATGAGAACGGAAATCGTGTGCCGGTGACGCAGTGGCAGCAAGAGGCCCTATTAGCGAAAGCGCGCCTCTAGTTAAGAACAGTTTCAGGTTAAGAATGGACCTCTGGAATGAATTAAGTTCATAACTAGAGGTACCACTGTACTATCATCATCAGCTGGTCTTGGGCAAACCATTGGACACCTCACAGGTCATTATAGGAATATAATTTCGTTGTGCTATATTCCAGTTTGGCTAGAAGGATAAAGAATTCCCAAAGCACCTAACAAACCCCAGAAGGCCCTGGATCAGACATTATACAGTTTGTGGCATTTTGCAAGAGACTTTTAGGGGTAGTTTTGATACTGATATTACTTCTGCCAAAGACAACTACCCAGGAGCACTTTAGTCCAGAGACTGGGGTTAGATCATGTTTTTTCCATGGACCAGTGTCGTGCAAAGGTATTGCCAGTAGCTACTTTGAATACAAATTGAAATGCCATATTTCAGTACGTAAATTTTCTCACAATTTTGAGAGTTAGAATTGCAAAACAGCAACATGCTTGAAGGCAAGAAACTGGAGCTTCGGCTCATTTCTGTCCAGCAGTAGGGGTGAGAAACCTAGAGAGGTTACATGGTTAGATGATGGCTGTTGCCTAAAACAAACAAACCCCCTTCATCAACAAGAAATGGAACCATATACTTCAGGAAGTTAACATCTCATTACTTTAATCAGGAAACCATAAATGGTCCTTCATGTCCATAGTCATAAGAAATAGTTTATAAGATAACAGGTTGCAGGGAATGGTCTTCAGCATTTTACAGTACAATCCTGAGCATGTTTCCTCAGAATTAACTTCCACAGTTTAATGGGATTTACTCACAAGAAAGTTTGCACAGGATTGCATTCTCAGCCTGGTTTCTAGTGAAAAATAAGAAAGGAGTTGTGCCCAGAGTCTAACTTATCCCTGAGCTGATGCTTAGTGTTGTTTTTCCTACCCCATATTTGGTGAAGAACAGAGCAGACAGATCAAACACATAGCAATGTCAGCCAACCACACTGCTTAATGGCTAAGTCATTACAAAAATAAACTTTTAGCCAATCAAAACCCCATCAATTAAAACAAGTACCACAAACTTCTTTAAAATGTGCTTGTCTGAAAAAGCTACTTTCTAACTAAGTGCAGATCACAACGAATGTATAAGCCTGTCGGAGACAATCATTTTAGAAACTTTCTACCAGTCCATAGCATCAACATGTGCATTTTTATTTATGACATCCACAGACCCAACAGGGCAGAATGGAAATCGAGTCACCAGAAGAGATCACTTTCAAAGCATAACCATGTCTGTTTCTGAAAATAAGTATTATAGTTTACCCTGCAAAAGGGAGTGGGGGAAATGACAGAGCTTACTTGCAGTGACAAAGGACAAAGCAACCTATATGGCTACTTTACAAAGGGAAAACATCCACATACATTTTTTTAAATATAGGTTTCCTTTAGAGTAATAAATATTTCTTATTTTATGATAGAGCAGCAACATTTGAGGGGAATAGAGGAAAGAACTTTGGACTAAAGACCCCCCCCACCCCAAATTAAATAACCCTAGAGAATTAGGATTCCCAATTCATATTTACAACTGCTGACTGTAAACACAGCCTACAAACTCTGGATCTTCTCCAAATGCCACAGACCATGCTTGTGGTCTTGGGGAGGCAATATATTGAAACACACCGTATTGGCAGGTAATATACAAAAAACCAATTATTTTAGCATCTGTGGTTTACTTTGAAACTGCACTAGGCAATCAGGTCAGGCCCCTCAATTCTTGCTTCCACACACAGATGTGCAACATTGTGTTTGCTTTGTTTAGGGCACCACTGGTGAAAAACAGCCCCTTGCCCTTACGTTTTAGCTGCACTTGCTGAAGGCAAGCCAGTGTTTGAACTACACTAGCAGAATCTACAGTGCTCACAAGACAGTTACATTTAGTCAGAGTTATTTCTGCTTGGCGTTACTGCAGATGCAGGGAAAAAGACTGTCCCCTGGAAACCAGATTGTAGAGCCCTGTTGAGGGAGGAAGAAGCATCGGTTTCTCTCAACACATGAGAAAAGGGAAGAAGAACTGGCCTTGATCTTGTTTCCTAATGCACTGTATTCAATACGAACCTCACACTGGTAGGAAAGCAAGTCACACCCTTCCCAAGGACTAGTTCAAAGAGATACAGACCACTGTTTCTGCACCTGACAGAGCAAAGCAATAGTGCCTACGAAATTGGGGGATGGGGATAGAACAAGACACTAAGAGAAGAAAGGCAGAATGCATGGGCTTCCTTTTCCAGGGTGTCTAAAAAGTTCAATGCTGCTGTAGAATAAGCTGCTTTACTGTAAGGTCTCTACAAAGGCATCAAATTCTTTGACATTTTTCTCATGGACAGCCAGTTTATCTGGTAGAGAATCCTGTGAAGACAAAGAAAAATTATCAGCAGCTACATTAGCCAGTTCTTTTTTCTTTAACTTAATACACAGTAGGTGTGGGTCTCTCCAGATGTTGTTGAACTCCAGCTCTCATCAGCACCAGCCAACATGGTCAATGGTAAGGGATGATGGGCATGGTAGTCCAAGAGCATTTGAGGGACCACAGGCTACTCATCCCTGAGACACAGGAAAAAAGAGGTAGTTCAAAAAACATAAGACTAAAGAGCAGAGTAAGGCATAAATAATAATAATAATAATAATAATAATAATAATAATAATAATAATAATGCTCTATCTGAAGACAGATTTGATTCAATAGATTCAGCACAACATCAAACTATGAAATGCACTCAAGATCTCCCAGCCTGTATGCACAACTACCCTGGAAAGGAGAAAAATGCTGTAAACAGCATCTATCCAAGTCCATGGCTTGTTTGTAGCTGTGAAGGTGCATGAGATTGTGCCCTCTGAAATTTGCTGGAACAGCTTTAGCATAATTACGCTTGTCAGCCTGCTGCTAACAGATGGCAACTTCCAGGGATTTTCTTTAAAAGCCTTTTGTACATTTTACAGAGTTTCAGAGGCAAAAACAAACATGTCATTAACCAAACAAAGCATATGAGCTAAAATAAAGCAGAGAAAACAAAAGGGAGGGAGAGAAGAATGTGAGCAAATGCAGTCAGACTTGCTCGGCTGCAGCTGGGAATGAAGACTGAAGAGTTAAGACAAACACCTCATGGAAAAGATATGCTCAAGGGGCAGGGGGAGCACTGTGTTTAAGGAATCAGTTCTGCACATAGGAGAAAATATGAAGTTGTGACTGAGTGCAGTCTGAGGGAGCTAAGGATGGTACAATTCTGAGGATGTAGGGAATGTAGGATGTAGGGAAGCAGGGAAATGAGAACCAGTGTCAGAAAACACCTTGGATTATCTTGTAACAACATATTTATGTGGAACTTCAAAATGTTACTTCTTTATATACTGTGCTTTATCTCAGGGAACCCTACAAAAACCCTGTAAGGCATGTCAAGATGATTATTTCAATACATTGTGTGGGTGGCCACTGGGGCTGTCTAAGGTGATGAGAAAGTGGCCTGCCTAAGGCCATGTATTTTTATAGCACTTAGAAAAGATTTTAACTTGGCACTTTGGAGTTCACGGCACAGTTATCAAACATATTAAATAATGAATGACCTGTTTGATCAGTCCTCTCAAATAAGGCATATTCAGTTTATGTACGGCAGAGAGCAATGTCCCTCAAACTGAAATCCTATTTTTGCATACCAGATCTTCTGCCATGGACTGAGCTCCAATGTCAATGGAGAGGCTGCTGAGCTGAGGAGGATTCTGAAATTCACGGTAGAATGTTCCAAGGTCTATTGGGAGGATGTCATCCTTAGAAAATGCTGGTTTCTAGAATTAAATTGACAAATATCAGTCAGCTGTACATCAATAACACAACAGTGCTCTGTTCAATCATCATCTGATAATGTATTTAATCACTATCAATGAAATACATTTCATTGTTTCATCCAACAATAGCACAATGTACAGCATATAGAAGAACATGTTTTTCATCTTTCTACTATCAAAACTGGTCATCTGGCTATTCTCTGGACTGCAGGTGAACCTTTAGTTTGTAGTGTGTGGTGTTATATTGCTTTTACTATTTTTGTTGGGAGCCGTCCAGAGTGGCTGGGGCAACCCAGTCAAATGGGCGGCATATAAATAATAAATTGTTATTATTATAACCTGTGTTGTAGACCACCTTCTTAGATACTGCTCTTTGCTCATGTCACTCTTTAATCTGAGTGATGTAGAGAATCTGCTGGGATTGATTTGGGGGTGACAGTCTGTGAAAAGGGCCACTTTTGGACAGAAGTCTGCGTCAAATAGCCTTTGAGTTCTAGTCCTATGAGTAAAACTCATCATGGGTTCTTAAGAATAAAAGTTTCAGGTCTCTCAAAAGGGTCCAGTATGCTGGAATTCCTGCAAGCTCAGTCTCTCAATATTTTGGGAAGCCATATCAGTACACTTCTGTTTCTTAATGAAATAATATTCAGAGCCATTTGCCCCATATTGGTTCTGTGAAGATGCCTTTTCCCAAGGAATTTCATATATTTTAGCATTTCAGTTCTGCTTCAGACACCGAGGCGAAGGTTGTATGTGTATATAAAGGGCTGCATCAACTTACAAAATCAACCATAACAAAATCGTCATGGATGTTCCCATTGCTGCTGCCACTGGAGCCCACTGAGTGTAGGCTGCCCTGGAGGGGAGACTCTATTTCTGGAGAGTCAGGAGGATTCACCTGTTGAAGAGATCCAAGTGTCAGACCAACATACCCAAACAATGGCATGAGGGAGTTAAATGGGTGCTAAAAGTTAGTTTTTCAGTCAGGAAACACAAGCATGCTAATGGCTGGGTTAGGAAATTCAGACCTACTCAAATCTGAAGGCAGGACTGAGCTAGACTGGCATTTCTTACCATGGGGTCATTATCTTCTGGCTCAATGTTCTTGGGAGCAAACATAGAAAAAGGAATGTCCAAACTGGCCATGGTCACCTAGAAAGGATCAAAAGACAGAAACCCAAATGTCTCAGTCAAATGCCACTCCTCTTACTCAGCATGCAACATAGCACTGTGAATCTTCAAACTATGATCAACTAATGTTCAAAGAAGAAAGAAATAGGCTGCTATTGTTTTTTGCCTCCTGTGTCAAGGGAGAGGGTATTCCTTGTGTTTTTTTCTTTCCTAAAGAACAGCACATCATAGAATTTCAGAGTTGGAAAAGACCTTGTCCAACCCCTTGCTCAATGCAAGACTTGCAACCACCATATTTCCGACATAAAGTCTCCAAGAGCAATGAAATAAATTACCTGGTTGATAGGTTTATTGACAAAGGCTCCCACCTTCCGCACAAATATTGTCTCCCAGACATCATGTGGGGACCCACTCTTTCCTTCACTGCTGTTAGATACAGTTTCTATGTCCTCACTGAGAGAGAAGAGAGAAGGGGTATAATTGATTTCCTCTTGTTTTTCTTGCACTGCACAAGCTCATATGTTTACCCATATGTTGTACTGCAGGTACAAAAGGCAGTATTCTACACACAAAGGACAATGTGTAATGTGTAAAAAAATATCAGCAATCAAAGTTATCTCAGTAGTCATCCCAAATAAAACTGAAAATGCCCTCTCCTGGGTACCCACTTGCTGTATTTCAGATAGTAGTGAAGGTGGTGACCCCAAAGGAATGTGTCCAAAGTGGAATAGAAATCCTGGACAGACTCATTTGCAGGGTGTGTGTGTCTTAAGGTATTGTGGTCCTAAGATTTTAAGTATCAAAGCCAACACTTTGAATTGAGCCCGAGAACAAACTAGTAACCAGTGAAGATGGTGGAGGATATGTGTAGTACAATTTGAACAGAACCCTTCCAGCCACATTCTGGATAAAAGACTACAAACCTGTTCCCATAGAATACTTCACTACTCTTTTCTCTTTCTTTGTGCAAAACAGAATTTTCCTTAATGGATTTTGTTTTCTTAATATTTTCATGGGTATCTCCCCACTTAAAGTTGTGATTAATATCCGCAGCATAAATGTCTTTAAAAGGCAATGTCATTCCAGGCCTTTAGAGCCTCCTGATCATATCCCTCACGGATGCAGGTACAGGTGTGAAGAGGGAGATTACAACCATATGAACCCAGAGATTGCTACCCAGAGATTATGGAATACACGTGAATAGGCCCTAGACCAAATAGAGCCCCCTACATCTGTTCAGCTTTTGAAAGTCTTTTTTTAAAATTGCATTTGTATCCCATTTCATGACTTTGAGGTGTAGTTTGCTTGGATGATTTATTCCTGTCAAATATGGTGATTAATTGGCACATGTGGATTTGTCAATCTGTATATATTAATATCACACATAAAAAAACACTAAATTGGCTTCTTCTAAGGTTGTGGGAGCTTCCCAGTATTAATTGAAATGTACTAACATCAAGAAATTGAACTGTACAAAAGTGGGCTGGATCAGTATTAAATAGTGTTACAGCTTTACAAGTGAAGATGAACTGTTTGCATGTTTATTTAAGTTTATTTAAGGGGGCAGGCAGTGGGCAATTTGAGACATGCATCCCAGGAGCTTGTCTAAATTACATCCCCAGGAAAAATAGAAATGTTATGTTTGCCAAAGCTACCAGTATTAAACTGCAAATGTCAGTGTTGGTACTGTCCTCAACTCTAAAGGGCAAGGTTTGTGCTTAACCCTAACAGAAGCTCTGCAGCAGTTGGTGTTTGAGGTTTTCTTGTTAGAAGCTACAACTATGCTTTAGTACCTGTAGTCAGTCATTTTACAGAAATAAAACCACAACCACTTCATTATTGCTAATGAATAGTCTAGTATGTAGAACTAATGAAATGCCACAAGGTGGAAATAGTACGGTAGCATTAAAAGTAGCTGGATCAGATAGATGTAGATCTTACCAGGAGTACAGCTCCAGCTCCATTTTTAGCTGCTACTGAAATTTGTAAAGTTTCCAAAGTCCGAAAAAACACTGAACTTTAGGTGCTGATCCATTAAGAATAGTGAAAGTTATTGTAATTACTGATGGATGTTGTTAAGTAACTGAACTAAATAATGTTGATTTTATGTGTGTAGATGCATTTTACTATGAAAACGTTCTATCAAAGAGCTGTTGGGTTTGGAAAATTACTGTCCTATCTTCCTACAGGGCTCTAGTTACATAAGGCAAATGTAGGAGAACCCTACTTACACATGCTGTCTCTGCACTTTCACTTTGGGGTGAAAGAAAGGGAGGAAAAAGAATCTGAATTAGGGAAAGTTAAAATCTTCTAATGATCTTCCTAACTGCCTCTTTCCAAAATTATTGATCAATGTAAGAAAGCTGCTTATAGCCTAGCAAATGAATTATTATTTTAAAAACCTGTAGTAAGACTATGAATCACCATGAAGAGATGGGAAACTTACCTGCTAGTTGGAGTAACTGCAGAGTAGTGACCCCCATCCAAAGGGGTGCATGTTGCCATTCTCTCATGATCAGCCTGAGTGCCATGAACTGGTTGGCTAGGAATCAAGGCCACTCCTCCATCCTTCCCTGGAACAATCAACTGGAGGAGAAAGGGATATGCAAATTAGATATTTTAGTATTAATTAAAAGAAGCTCTATGCTCTTTTATTTTCAAGTGTATGGTTGCCTGGCTCTCAATGATAGGCAGCTGACAGCTGAGTTACATGTTGTACTCATGATATGAGAAATAGCCTGGTTCTGCCTGAAGGCTTCCTACCAACAGGTAAAGAGAGCTGGAAAGGATCTCAGTCACTTACAATGAAGTTAAGACAGGGAGCACCAGAATAAATTATCAACTGAGGAGAGTGATAACCAGACATGACAAAGAAAGCTGGGCACTGGCCCCCCATTCCCAGCATTTGACTATGATATCCTCCAGTTTTCTTTGCTTTATGGCAGAAAGCCTTCAAATTTCTTAACAGGCAAAGCAAGGCTGCTTCTCATGTAGCTCAGCTCTGACTGTACCCTACAAGTAAAAGAATGGGGTAAGAATGGATAGAGAAATATGTCAACAGTTAAGGAACAGAGTTAGCTATGAGACATATAAAGTGGTCTCAAACCTCTAAGAATACCTGGTGAGGATGTGCAGCACTCAAGCCGCCAGCAAAGACTACTGGGTAGGCCAGGTCAGCTGATCCAACTCCCAGAGCTGCAGGCTGATAAGAAAGACGAGAGCTGGAGAGCTAAGAAATGAGAGGGGGGAAGGGAAAGGGAGAAAAAGGGAAAACCCCACACAGTCTGAATAATTTTCAGAATTACTGGAAAAGGCCAGGAAAAGAAATCAGATTTGCAGAATAAAATACTAGGCTGGAACTGAGGTAGTCTGAGCCACATGCACACACAAAACCAAACTAAACCAAACCAATCCTAGACATCTTTACTTAAAAGAAAAAGTTGCCACCGATTTCAATGGAACTTATTTTCAAGTTGTGTTTAGGATTACCAGGGACCACTCTCAAACCTGGATTTTGCTTTAAAATGACGCACAACACCTACAAATGATGGAGATGGCATTCATATAGGATTGAGAGGATAGTATGAAGTATGTTGACCAATAACATGCTGAACAAGAGAGCAATTACTTAAAAGCTGTGTTTATTATTTGTTTTCTATGAGTTCTTTTAAAAAACGACTGTTCTGTGTTTTATTGAAATGTTTTTTATTATTATTGTTATATGCTACTTCAACTTCCTATTGCTTTTCATTACCTTTATTAAATAAATGCTACAGAAGAAGCCTGGAAAACCATTGCTCTGACAGCAGACTCTTAACTGTGGATATAGATTCATTGTCAAACAAATCATGTGACCAACTGCATGCCTCTCTTTGACTCCCACACCAAGAATGGCAAAGCCTGAACATAAAGCTTCACATTCTGCATCTCAGTTATAGAGGCAAAAGTTTCCAGAGCAGGCATTTTATAGTCCTCAATGTGAAAGTCTACCTCACAGCCAAAACCTTCCTCTGCTCAATATTTTGAAAATCTTTAAATTGCATATATAACCTAATAAACAATATCATTAAAACAAGAATACTACATCAAACAATTAAAAGAACAGTTGTATAAAAGCATATAAAACAAATAAAAACAGGATTTCAGGGAATTCAAACAAATAAAAACAGGACTGTTTTCAAAATGACTCAAGTAACATTAAAAAAATAGAATCTATTGGTATCACACTGTGGCTGACACAGCTACAGAAATACATTGGATGACAAAATATTAAATTCCTCATTGGGCTATTAGAAAGCGCTGGAAAAGAAACAGACGAAATGCCTATGTGAAATACTGGGCTCACAGTAATTAATTAATGTGCTCCAAAAGCCTATGTCTAAGGCCAACTAGTCCACTAGAATAAAATTGACTCCTGACTGCTTCAGCCCTTTATAATGGTGACAATAAACTTTTAATTTCTTCAGAGGTGAAAAATACTGTTTACTTCCTGTCCCCTGGTCAACTCAAGAAAACATACAGCAGTTTCCAGAAAACTGTATTCCACAAAGCAATCAGTATTCTACGATTGCTCTATACAGTTTGCCTTGTAGTCTAAACTACATATTTTTATTGCTTCTTTGCAAATTTCCTGTTCAGCAATAAAGACAATAATTTTAATAACTTCAGAGATGTTTGATTCATTTTCTTTTCTAAAAGGTAGTCAGTAACTGAACAGATTTTGCAAACCTCTAAGCACATTAAACTCAAATGCATGTTTCATCTTAGGCTAACCAGCCTAAAGAGCCAAATCTAAGTAAAATGATTTACTAGTTAGTGAAAAAATACTTTTGTCATGCACCTTCTTTATTTTAAAGGTGTTGTCAGGCCAAACATATTTTTTTCTACTATGAACTCACTTGATGTGAAAAGGTCAGCCCCATCAAAGGGCCCTTCAATGTATCCGTCACGACAGGAGGAGGGGTCTGAAAATGTGCTTTAGTGACAGTAAATACACACTGAACACAGACGTACAAAAGAAAACACAAAAGGAAAAGAAAGAAAAAGACTTCAGAAAGAAAAACTGAAGAGTTGGATGAACTGAATGTTGGTGAGGACTGTGGCCACAGCTATGAGAAACATTCATACATGTCAAAGAGTTGCAGAATTGCAGGGGAGCTGCATGCTTTATAAAGGGTTTAAAATGTCGGGAAACTGTTGTCTGCTTTTTTAAAAAAGTGTTCCTAGTTGTAGTCTTTATCAATGAATTCACTGCTGATGACATATAACCAACAGCCTGAAACTCTCTTCTAAAGTCAGATGTATTAGGACTTTTATTGACCATCCTAACAACTAGGCTTGAATAGCTGTTGGTGACAACTGAGCGAAGGGGGAGCTATATAAAGTGGAGATCACTCTAAGTCCTCATGCATCTCAGTGATCAAAGCAATCTCCAGTTGCACTAGGCTTGAAGGTTCAATACAAACAGTAAGGCAATAGGCTTTGTCAAACACTGTTTTTTAAGATACCTCACCCTGTTACAGAGCAGCTGAACAAAACCCTAGCAAGAATAGAGAAAAAGCCTTGAGCCACAAACTCATCAGTTGTGCTGTCTGTCAGAAAGTCAGAAGCCATGTGTCTTCAAACTAGAGTTCGATTGAGACAACTGAAGTAACAGATTCAGAACCCTTTATAGGAACTTGTTTCTTCTGTGATATTTGACTGGGCAACCAAGAGAGCCCCTATGCATAAGGCAAAAATATTTAGAGTGCCCCAAAACATACATAAATTGGAACTGAACACTTTGATCCAGGAAAACAGAGGTGAAGCAGAAGGCTGTGCTCAACACACAGCTGCCTGTAGAGCATGCCCTCATCCTCTAGCCCGAAGTTAAAGATATGATCCTCAACACTTTCCTAGGATTGTGTGCATCACAAGTGTTGCACGCCTTCTCCTTCCCCAACAACATCTGTTTGCATTTCCAGGAGAAGATATATAATCAGAAACTCATTTCTACACCAAGGTTGCCCCTAGTGAAGGAGATTCGAAAACTAAATCTTCTACACCAACTGCACAGCTCCAAAGGCTCTTTGCCAGTCTTTTAAATCTATTGAATACACAAGCCTGAGTATGCAAAGTTTTAGAAGGAACAGAGAAGAGAAAGGTGACCCATTTTAAAGTATTATACAATTGCCAGATATAGAGAATGGTTTTTAAATTGCAGCAAGATGGAAACAGGTGAATACTATGCAATCAACAGGTTGTCAGCAAAATTGATTCAGAACTTAAACTGTACTCTGTGCAATCAAGTGTGACCAATACAGCATTGTTTTATCTATAAATAGAGAGAATTTTTGTAGTAGTGAAATGTAAGCACAAGGAAACTTATCATTAGGGCACATATGTAGTAAACTATCATTTAGTTTTCAGTAACCTTAATTTTTTGTATTTGTCTAACAATCTGTAATACTCAATTTCTTAAAATGTTAACTAAAAATACAAGTGTCTGTAAACTAAAATGTGCCTTGTTGGCAAACATGACAGTACAGCTAGCTGCCTCTCTGAAAGAGGGCCGCTGGAAAACATACAATGGTCTCTGAAAAATTGTTTACCTGTGATGGTGGAGAAGTAGAAAAAGAGGTGGTGCAGGCTTCTTGAGAATCTTCCACTGATGGGTAAGCATTTTCCTCACCAGCTGTTCTGTAACAGAAGGATGAGATAAACTTCAAAATGGGAATGTTCAATAAAACGCAAGATTTAAAGTACATACAGAGACAGACATTGTAGACAGACCCAGAACATCTGAGTGGAGTTGAAAGGAGAATTATGAAGGAGCTCTAACTCTTAACTTATCGGAGCTTAAATAAATGCTACTAGAGTGGATTAAGTCTGTTTGGATTTTATTTGTCCAGGAGAAGTATGAAAGATTATTCTCATATCTGCCTTCTAGTTTTTGTTAGGAAGACTCTTTCTGATAAATGTTACCTATGCTACCAGCTGTAGAGATGTACAAAATGTAGCTTCAAAGCCAGTTTAAAGCACCTTATCATTGCTTTTGGTATGACTGCAAAGGAAATGTTTATAAAATAAAACCTTTTACTAAAACAACCCTTTGATTTCGACGACCACCTGTCATGTATGCTTCAGTTGAGATTCCTGCACTGCAGAGGGTTGGATTAGAGGACCCTTCAAACTCTAAAATTCTATTATTCTTTGTCAAAGTATTATACATTGCAATGGATTGGCTGTAGGCTTCCCATAAGTGGAATTCCACTCACAAGATGCTTCCACTAGGTAAGGAGGGGATAGTTATTCATCAGTTCCTAGTTTCACTGCTCCTGAGGGTTGCAGAAAGTGAGGGAGATGGCATACCTCCTGTCCCTCTTCCTCCAACAGAAACATCTGCTGGTAAACATTCCCTTTCACAAATTAAAGTAGATCCAGTATTTGAAAACTATATGAAATAAATGAACTATGAATGCTTTGGAATGCTGACACTTGAGTGTACAAACACTAAAATTGATGCTTGCAATGCACTGTGTTAGCTTTCTTCTGCAACTCATTTCACTTTGCAGTTAAGAGTTTTCACTCTGCATATAATTTTTTCTGATTATAGACTAATGATGCAAATGAGAATTCATGTGAACCACTGTCTACGTGAACTGGAGAGAGTTTGAAAGTCTAAAAACCCTTTAGATCATATGCCATTCACCCACTTCTTATAGAATAGAAAATGCAGGGTTTTCCATTTCATGTAAGGGCTTTTTCTTTTCTCCACCCAGCAGTGCATGATGTAGAGGCTCTGTATTTGGGAATAACTGCCTTCACCTATGATCTGTGATTTGTATTTCCTCACCTGTAATTGCAGGGATGCATGGGTGAGGAGCTGGGGTAGGGACGGTCCACAAAGTGATCAATGATAATCCCCATGATAGGTGGGGTCCTCTCAAACTGCCTGCAATGCAACAAGCAAATGGTGTTATTCATAAGACTGTGTTCTCTTCTCTGCTGCAACCCCAATTCTGACAGGTAGACTGCTCTTCTGCATTAGTTAAAGCATCCCCACAATTCAACCCTGCAACTCCACACATGAACAAGGAATTTGGTGTTCAGGAGCATGACTCAGGGCTACCAAACAATATCACTCCACAAAATCTGAGAAGCCCAGGATTTGGGGCTTCAGAAGTGGAAAGTGTCCTGGAAAATGTGGCTTAGTTTGACTCTCATCCTCTCACCTGGTAGACATGAAAGCTAGGTTGATTCTGTAGGCACAGGACAAAGTGATGGTGCCTAATGGAGTACCCACTGTCCCAACACGGACGGTTTGAAATCCTATGGAAGTAGAAGAAAAATTATCAATAATGATGATAATTTTAGAGCCAGCAATAAAGATCAAGATTGATTTGCCATTTCTCCCTTCCCGAATGACAGCTTATGTCATACTGCTAGCAACAAAGGGACAACAATATGCTCTCCTGCCATATCCCTTACTGAAGGCATACAGGTAAAGGGACCCCTGACCATTAGGTCCAGTTGTGACCGACTCTAGGGTTGCGGTGCTCATCTCACATTATTGGCCGAGGGAGCTGGTGTACAGCTTCCAGGTCATGTGGCCAGAATGACAAAGCTGCTTCTGGCGAACCAGAGCAGCACACGGAAATGCCATTTAGCTTCCTGCTGTAGCGGTACCTATGAAGGCATACCTCTTCCTAATAAATCTCTCAGCACCTTCTTAAAAAAAGGTTATTTTACTAATTGTGCTAGTCCATGTAGGGACTGATGCACGTGCCATTAATAAACATTATATTGCTATTATTGACCTCCAGTAAGGGAATCTCCTAATTTCCCCTACATCCAAAATCCTTCATTTTCTTCTTATATTCTCCCTGACGGTTATGCTACTGGTATATAGTAGTTGTTTTTTAAGTCTTCAGCTAGTTTATTGCCAAACCATACCTTCTCCCAAACCACTCAGCTGAACTTCTCCAAAGTATATCCTATGAGAGAGAGAGAGAGAGAGAGAGAATGAGAACACACACATTAAATATAGTCTACTAGGTAGTATACAGTCAAGTGCACTAAGTGTTTATCATTGAGTTGGGTCTTCTGATTTACAAAGTACTTTACAAGATTAAGATTATTTACCCATACAATATTTATTTGAGTATTATTGCATTTTACTCATGAGAAACTGGGACTGAAAGACAGCAGTTTGCCCAATGCCATCATCCAGTAAATTCATGGCTGAGCTGGAAATCTGAACCCACAGTTGATATGCTATTCACTGGGCAGCAGATGAACCGGAAATACCATTGTAAGACCCAATTCAGGCGTGCCTTTTCTATTTAAAAAGGACCCCCCCCCTCCCTTAACCATCAAACATTTAGCAATCCGAAAATTTTCTACCAGATATGTTCTAAGACAAAGATGGGAGAAAAAAAGTTTTGTTTTAATTAAGGGTCCTTTTAAAGGAAACAACTGAGGAAGCAAGTTGGCTTTTAAGGGGAAAGATATTCTAAGAATATGGAGAAGCCAAAGAAAAATAATGAAGAGTTCATCAAGAATTGCAAAACACCATAGGAAAAAATGAGTGGAAAAAGTGCATAAGAGCCAATAGCTCTAATGTTTCTATGTCAATATTTATTACCTGTACAATATTACATATTCATGACCTTGTTTCCTAGAGAGTCTGTAGGCGGGAGTCACCCTTGTTATAGCAAGTAAAGACTTCAGTAATAGAGACAGTCTGTTGTACACAGTGTAGGAAACTTTGATTTCTTTATCACACCTAAAAGGCACACAGAAAGTTAGTCCAATATTCTCAATGAAGTACACTAATACAAGCTAGAAACAGTGAAATTTGGGGTCTACCTTAGATTTAACCATGTAAAATAGAAGCAATTGAGATTACAACCTGCCCTTAGAAACACAACCTATTCATATACCTTATGCAATTTGTTGCCAAATAATATTTATCTAATTGAAAAAAGTATTTGCAGAAGTTACAAATAATCTTGTACTAGAATTAGTTCCCCTTCATGGATCAATGCCTTGTCGTGGCGAAGGGGCTTGAATAACTCGGAGAAGCTATGAGCTATGCCATGCAGGGCCACCCAAGATGGACAGGTCATAGTGGAGAGTTTTGACTAAACGTGATCCACCTGGAGAAGGAACTGGCAAGCCACTCCAGTATCCCTGCCAAGAAAACTCCATGGACAAAGACAACAGGCATATAAAAGTTATGACGCTGGAAGATGAGCCCCTCAGGTCGGAAGGCGTCCAACATGCTACTGAGGAAGAGCGGAGGACAAGTACAAGTAGATTCAGAGCTGATGAAGCGGCTGGGCCAAAGCCGAAAGGATGCTCAGTTGCGGATATGCCTGGAAGCGAAAGGAAAGTCCGATGCTGTAAAGAAAAATATTGCATAGGAACCTGGAATGTAAGAACCATGAGTGGAGGTAAGCTGGATGTGGTCAAAAATGAGATGACAAGAATAAATATCGACATCCTGGGCATCAGTGAACTAAAATGGAAGGGAATGGGCGAATTCAGTTCGGGTGACTATCATATCTACTACTGTGGGCAAGAATCCTGTAGCAGAAATGGAGTGGCCCTCATAGTCAACAAAAGAGTGGCAAAAGCTGTAATGGGATGCAATCTCAAAAATGACAGAATGATCTCGATACGAATCCAAGGCAGACCTTTTAACATCACAGTAATCCAAGTTTATGCACCAACTACCGGTGCTGAAGAAAGTGAAATTGACCAATTCTATGAAGACCTACAACAACTTCTAGAAATGACACCAAAGAAGGATGTTCTTCTCATTACAGGGGATTGGAATGCTAAAGTAGGGAATCAAGAGATAAAAGGAACAACTGGCAAGTTTGGCCTTGGAGTTCAAAATGAAGCAGGGCAAAGGCTAATAGAGTTCTGTCAAGAGAACAAGCTGGTCATCACAAACACTCTCTTCCAACAACACAAGAGACGACTCTACACATGGATATCACCAAATGGGCAGCATCGAAATCAGATTGATTATATTCTCTGCAGCCAAAGATGGAGAAGCTCTATACAGTCAGCAAAAACAAGACCTGGAGCTGACTGTAACTCAGATCATCAGCTTCTTATAGCAAAATTCCAGCTTAAACTGAAGAAAGTAGGAAAAAGCACTGGGCCAGTAAGATACAATCTGAATCAAATCCCTTATGAATACACAGTGGAAGTGAGGAACAGGTTTAAGGATTTAGATTTGGTGGACAGAGTGCCTGAAGAACTATGGATGGAGGCTCGTAACATTATACAGGAGGCAGCAACGAAAACCATCCCAAGGAAAAGGAAATGCAAGAAAGCAAAATGGCTATCCAACGAGGCCTTACAAATAGCGGAGGAGAGGAGGCAAGCAAAATGCAAGGGAGATAGGGAAAGATACAGGAAACTGAATGCAGATTTCCAAAAAACAGCAAGGAGAGACAAGAGGGTCTTCTTAAATGAGCAATGCAAAGAAATAGAGGAAAACAATAGAATGGGGAAAACCAGAGATCTGTTCAAGAAAATTGGAGATATGAAAGGAACATTTCGTACAAAGATTACCATAATCAAGGACAAAAGTGGTAAGGACCTAACAGAAGCAGAAGACATCAAGAAGAGGTGGCAGGAATACACAGAGGAATTATACCAGAAAGATATGGAGGTCTCGTACACCCCAGGTAGTGTGGTTGCTGACCTTGAGCCAGACATCTTGGAGAGTGAAGTCAAATGGGCCTTAGAAAGCACTGCTAATAACAAGGCCAGTGGAAGTGATGATATTCCAGCTGAACTATTTAAAATTTTAAAAGATGATGCTGTTAAGGTGCTACACCCAATATGCCAGCAAGTTTGGAAAACTCAGCAATGGCCAGAGGATTGGAGAAGATCAGTCTACATCCCAATTCCAAAGAAGGGCAGTGCCAAAGAATGCTCCAACTACCGCACAATTGCGCTCATTTCACACGCTAGCAAGGTTATGCTTAAAATTCTACAAGGCAGGCTTAGGCAGTATGTGGACCGAGAACTCCCAGAAGTGCAAGCTGGATTTCGAAGGGGCAGAGGAACCAGAGACCAAATAGCAAACATGCGCTGGATTATGGAGAAAGCTAGAGAGTTCCAGAAAAACGTCTACTTCTGCTTCATTGACTATGCAAAAGCCTTCGACTGTGTCGACCACAGCAAACTATGGCAAGTTCTTAAAGAAATGGGAGTGCCTGATCACCTCATCTGTCTCCTGAGAAATCTCTATGTGGGACAAGAAGCTACAGTTAGAACTGGATATGGAACAACTGATTGGTTCAAAATTGGGAAAGGAGTACGACAAGGTTGCATATTGTCTCCCTGCTTATTTAACTTATATGCAGAATTCATCATGCGAAAGGCTGGACTAGATGAATCCCAAGCCGGAATTAAGATTGCCGGAAGAAATATCAACAACCTCAGATATGCAGATGACACAACCTTGATGGCAGAAAGCGAGGAGGAATTAAAGAACCTTTTAATGAGGGTGAAAGAGGAGAGCGCAAAATATGGTCTGAAGCTCAACATCAAAAAAACCAAGATCATGGCCACTGGTCCCATCACCTCCTGGCAAATAGAAGGGGAAGAAATGGAGGCAGTGAGAGATTTTACTTTCTTGGGCTCCTTGATCACTGCAGATGGTGACAGCAGTCACGAAATTAAAAGACGCCTGCTTCTTGGGAGAAAAGCAATGACAAACCTAGACAGCATCTTAAAAAGCAGAGACATCACTTTGCCGACAAAGGTCCGTATAGTTAAAGCTATGGTTTTCCCAGTAGTGATGTATGGAAGTGAGAGCTGGACCATAAAGAAGGCTGATCGTCGAAGAATTGATGCTTTTGAATTATGGTGCTGGAGGAGACTCTTGAGAGTCCCATGGACTGCTAGAAGATCAAACCTATCCATTCTTAAGGAAATCAGCCCTGAGTGCTCCCTGGAAGGACAGATCGTGAAGCTGAGGCTCCAATACTTTGGCCACCTCATGAGAAGAGAAGAATCCTTGGAAAAGACCCTGATGTTGGGAAAGATGGAGGGCACAAGGAGAAGGGGACGACAGAGGACGAGATGGTTGGACAGTGTTCTCGAAGCTACGAACATGAGTTTGACCAAACTGCGGGAGGCAGTGCAAGACAGGAGTGCCTGGCGTGCTATGGTCCATGGGACGAAGAGTCGGACACGACTAAACGACTAAACAACAACAACAACAGAATTAGTTATTGTAAGTTTGTGCGCATTTTGTAGCTTACTTTCTTATATAGCTTGTAGATGCCTATATAATTATCTTGCATATTTCTTATTAGTAATCAATTAGAAATCCTTGTACTTCAGCACCTAGCCAAAAAGATACACATAACTTTAAATACTGAGCAGGTATGTTATGTGAAAAGACACTTGAATTTATCAGTTAACAGATATCAAGAGTTCTCTCTTACTTGAATGATAAATGTGATAAAACCATAAGTCCCTTTGCAATTTTTCTAGTCTAGGAGACAAGTAAAAGCTATGAAGCAGCAGATGCTTGTGGCTAATTGTGTCTGCCTGATGCAGAATTTAAAAAAATCAGAACTAAACTGCTGACTCACTGTAGATAATTTAACTCCAGTGTCTTCTACAGCATTGTTAAATCAAAACAGGCCATTTAAGCCATGGGTCAATAGGAGGATTTATTTTAGAGCTTTCTGCCATCTAATAATATCTGCCCTTTTAGATCCAGGGTTGATTGATTTAAAGCAGTCATTTAAAATCACCAACAACCAAAACAACCAACAGAAAACAACCTAATTTAACTCAACTTTCCTATTTCATAATTCATGCATTTCCTAAACCTGAGGGCACACGAAATGGTTGCTATTGCCATTTAACCATATTGGCTTGTAACTATAGTCACTGAAGATTATCCAAACCCCACATGGTTTTGGCTCTACCCTGTTATATCTGCTTCAAGACAAGTGGGGAAACTGTGAACATGACTAAGAACATAAGAAGAGTCCTGCTGGATCAGACCAAATAGTTGAGCATTCTGTTTCACACAAGGGCCAATCAAATGCATATGGGAAGCCCACAAACAGAACATGAGTGCAACAGCCCTCTCCCATTGTTGTTTCCCAGCAACTAGTATTCAGATGAAGTCCTGTGCCAAGAAATATCTGCTTATTGAACAAGAATCATCAACACACACTTACTTTTCATTCATTTCCAAACACCAAATTTCCAATTCCATGGAATCCCCCTGCAGTGGAAAAATGAATGTTTAAATAACATCTTTGTGAGATGCTCAATGGATGGGAAAAACCTGCAAAATAAGTTTATCATCATCTGAATGATCATTTCTGATCATTCTTACTTAATGATCTTACTGTGGTCCCTTTGGAAGTTGAATGGAGACACCAAATTCAACATACTACATGTAATAATGAATTTGTAGCTATGGTTTGCTCCTTCTGATTCATAAGATTAAAGATTTGTATATAAAAACAGGAGCACCTTTTCCCCCTTGTGAGATGCACTTGGCTTCCTTTTGACGTCAAATGACAAATATACCTACACCTACAGTGAATATGAATGGCCTCAAAAGTTTGGTCCCACCCCACATGCTTCTGCTGGGCTGCTTGTTGAAAGCAGTTTGCTTCTTGAAGGCTCAACCCTATATGTGGTAACCATCATACAGTTCATTTTTTATTTTCCTAATGATGATTATTTTAAAAACTGATATTTAGGCTGGAAAACTATTTTGGATAGTTGGAAAACTTTCTGATATCATGGGTACCTCTATACAAGCCTCTATAAAGAATGTGACAACAACATAGTGTCAATAGTGGTGTGCTAAAAAATGCTTGCAATAGATATCATGTGCATAGCATGAAGACATTGCTGAGCCTTAAAGCATGAAGACGGCAGAAGTGTAGTTTTGCTTAGGCTTTACCTCAGAGGTTTTGAGAGAGATTTCCACACACATTGACCGCCCAACAGCAGGCAGCTGTCCTGCCAAGGCTTTTTTTGCTTCATGGGTAACTTCTGGGATATCTTTGATTGCCAAGTTGAACTGCAAAATTAAGAGAGTTGATTTTACATTTGAGGAACTCATTTGAGAAATCTGCCATGTGTCACACAACAGGAATGTATGTATTGGAACTTACAACATACTGCATTAACTCAAATGTATTGCCAAATTTCATTGCAAAAATTAGTGTGCGGATTAGATTTGATGGCACATTTACATTTGCCAGGAAACACTTTTTTGGTTTCCAGGTTTTGAAATTTGAGGTGCACATTAGATTTGCGTAAAGACGACTACAGGACAAAATATTCTCTGCTGTTACACATTGATGATTACTAATAACAGTCTTGCTGTACTTTACTTTTTTTTTGTAAAGCAGATAATACCATCACAAAAATTTCCCAGCTCCTTCCTTGTTCTCTCTATTTAGCATTTCTCTCTTGAGAGCTTTTATCAGAGCCACAGATGAAAAGCAATCAAGAGAAATCTACCAAGAATCAGCTGAGGTACATATATATTATTATTTGTATAACCAGTACCACAAGATGCCCAAATAGTAGTTTTATGTGGTTAAAAAGAAAAGGAACACTGTTTTAACATTTTTGCATGGTTCTATGTCTGCAGTTCTGCTTCAGTCTTTTGTTTCCTGTATCTTAACATGGCACAAGTGAGGGAATAATGGGATTGCTATGAGGAATATAGTTTACCCAGTCAGAGCCTGTTGGCGAGGATGATGATCGAGTACAGATTTTTTCACCAAGTCGGGCCTGGACAATCACTTGTACAGTCTGAAAGAGAAAATATGAGATTTGTGAGACGTCAAGATTTGTTACTAAACAGGAGAGAGATTAGATGAAACACAGAAACAAAAGTAACTGCTTTCACTACTTCAGTATTTTTGTTGGTCTTCCATTATTCTATCCTTCCCCTCTTGTTGTTGAGATCATTCACCTCTCTTGTTGGTTAAACCATACATTTCTCCTTTAATCCCTACACACACTTTCTCAGCTTGCTCTGCAACATCTATACTAATCTCCGTCAATCAGCACAGGACAATCAATGGGTGCTATAGGATGCTATCTATAAGCAAGGCTTTGTTATCTAGATACCTCCCTTCCCTAACCTGGCATCCTTCATATGTTTTGGACTCCAGTTCCCAGCACCCCTGGCCACTGTGTGGCTTCTTGCTTTGTCTACCTGGAATCCCAATTCCGAACTCCCTTTCCTTGACTCTTAAGCATATGTGATTCAGTCCCAAGGTCTGCAGACGGGTCACCTGACAGTCAAATAGGAGCTTGTCATATTCCAAAGCTGGATGACTATGGGGCTTTGCTTTGTTTTGATACTATAATCTATATTTTTAGAAATCCAAATGAAGTCAGAGATTAGCAGAAAATGTTGTTTTAAAAGGTTTTGACATTGCATCAATCAACATTATGGCACGGCAGCATGTGGCACTGCAATAACTACAGGGAGTTTTGGTTTGTCACAGTGCAACAGTAATGTGAATTATTATTATTTTAACTTCTATTCCAAAAAACAAAAAATTACCTTCAGGGCAAAAAATTTGATGAATTTGTCCAGGTCCTTCCTGTCCTGGGAGCTGAGATCAGTGTCCATTGCATATGGAAATCTAGAATAGAACAGGCATAAATATTCCAATTTGTTACTAACAGGAGAGAGAGCTTACTATATTATTTAAAGTAATCAAAGTTAATGAACTTCAGGAAACTAATCTTATTAGAGACATAAAACTAATCTTAACCTTGCTGAGATAAATTTGTGTGATTTACATTAATACACTCCTAGCTACGAAGAGAATATGCACCAGTGAAAAGTTTACGTGCATTTTCAGAATCAGCTCAGTTGTTATGGGAACTGGAGCAGGAAAAGATCACATTTCATTTAAGCTGCTGAACTTGCTAGAACTAAGTGCCAAATGAGTTTGGTCATTACAGTATATGCATTTAAAGAAACCCTAGCACATTTGTACAAAGCAACAAGAGTCTATACATCGAAGTCATTCTTTTGCATACAAATTGACCTATGTAGGCAGCAGAGCAGTATTGGCAGGTGAGTGAGCCCCTGATGATATTTTTATCATCAATTTTATCAATAGCTGATATTTTTATTAAGTCCTCCAATTATGTTGCTGGAGTGGATATGTGGGCAGAGCTGGCAATTGTCATGTCACAGCCCTACTGTAGCTATGTGCTTCTAAGAAGGTGCTAGTCTATGAAAGTTCAAGCCATAATAAATGTCTTTAAGGTACCACCAGACTCTCCCCACCATCCCAGAATGCTTCACAGGAACATTCCTTGCAATAATATAATGTTGTTAAAATGCAATGGAGTCAGCACTGGGCAAAAGTGCAAAGTACATCTGAATAAACAGGTGTGATATTTGATAAAATATTTCATTTCTTGATAAATGAACAATGATACCTACCTAGTTATCATGAAATTGTGACAGATAATCAGGGGTCCCCAAACTAAGGCCTGGGGGCCGGATGTGGCCCAATCGCCTTCTAAATCCGGCCCGCAGACGGTCTGGGAATCAGCATGTTTTTACATGAGTAGAATGTGTCCTTTTATTTAAAATGCATCTCTGGGTTATTTGTGGGGCATAGGAATTTGTTCATCTTTTTTTTCAAAATATAGTCCGCCCCCCCACAAGGTCTGAGGGACAGTGGACCGGCCCCCTGCTGAAAAAGTTTGCTGACCCCTGGATAAAATGCAATGTAGAACAAGAAGGGCCAACATATTTGACCTAAGCTGTGGTAGGAAAATTTGCATGTCTGCTTGCTGAAAATAAAGTTTTACATATCAGAATTTGACCAATATATAGATCATGAGCTGGATACAGACTAAGTCATGCTTGAGAAGACCTACTCAAATCAATGGAACACAAATTGACTAACTTGTCCTGTGAATTTGAGTGGATCATGCTAAACATCACACACTATTTCCCTCAGTGATCTACCAATGTTACTGAACACAGCTGGAGCCTGAATTTCAGAATATTTATTTTCAGCCCAGAGGATAACCCAACATTATCTAAAAGGTGAGATTTTTGTACCTATGAGCCAGTCAGGTCAGGGAACTATTGGGTTATATGCTTCAGAAAGCCATATTTTCTGCGACTGACACCCCCATCCCCACATGATAACCAATACACACAAACTGTAGCACTTCTCAAAAATTTCATTCCATTATATAATGGAAATCTAACACAAATTCACATATGTGACACACTTTCTTTACTGCATGGTGGTAATTTCCACAGGACCAATCCTACTCTAAACCCTTGTTGCTTTTAGTGCCTCTTTCCTGAGTACCGGTAACTATAATACACAGCAGATCTAAAGCCAAATATTTCATTTATTATTAATAATAATATAATACTTTTCAGGTGAATCTCACAAAGCGGTTTACAAAAAATATTAAATTAATAAGTGTTAATTAAAACTGTGTAATAAAGCAGCAAAAACAAATTAAAATGACCTTCCCCCCCAAAAAAGCTAGATATCGCCTTCTCTTAGGTCAAAACTGTTCTTTGATAATGCTGTGGTGGCAGATTTCTTTTTATAGGGTAAGGAAACAGCTTTCTTTGCTCTCCATTCTGGCACATTTAAAACAAAGGGTGTTAAGAAACGAGTAACCTCAACCCATATAGTATTTCAATGAGAAGACAGGATGGACAATTATACTGGTTAGTATGTCTCTCAGTGCAGTGATTCTAGAACCTTCACAAGGTACTAGAATATCAGAGATACTGCATGATTCTCAGGTTATAGATAATTTGCTTTGGGACAGGCTGTAGCTCAGTAGTAAGGCATTAACTTTGGGAGCAGAAAGTTCCAGGTTTAATCACCATTTAAAAGGACTTGGGTAACAGGAGGCTGTGAAAAACTTTGGTCCAACAACTTAGAAAGCTACTGCCAGTCAAAATATCCAATACTGGGCTAGATGCGCTCAACATAAGACAGTTTTCTCTTTCACAAGGCTTTCCAATTAACAGCAGCATTGCTTTCTCTAGTGCAAACTCCTTAAAAGCAGGAAAACATTTTAAAAGATCCCAATAAAAGAATTCAAATAAAAGCCAAACACATCTGTGTGACACACAAAGCATTCATGAAACCTGCTCCTCCTCTGCTTTTTTACCATGTTTTGAGAGTAGGGAGCAGTTGTCTTGGCAACATTTGCATCACAATCTCCTAAGAGGAACAAGAAACACTAGATAGAGCTCCAACTTAGGGGTTGATTCTTTCAGGAGAAATAATTATCCTTGAATTCAAGTCCAGGCAGATCTAATGTATGCCACCTCACCATTAGTCTTTCTTGGACCCAGAGAAGTGAGTGTAATGTTAAAGGTAAGAAATTTCAGCCTGCTCAGGACCTGGAAAGGAGAGTTTGTGGGAATCCAATGTAAGTGACTGATTTCCTGAATTAAAAAAACCAGCTACGGTACATGTAGTAGTAGTAGTAATAAGAATTATTATTATTATTTAACAACATTAGAAGAAAACTGACTACACAATATTTTGGGCCAGGAAGAATATGTTGCAGTATGGAGTGCTTCTGTATACTGCTCCAGTCAGCTAAGCCTTCCTTACACTCCTGGTGTCACCCACCTCAGTCAATGTACTCAGTCTTCAATGGGCTGTTTTGACTCCCCTGCCCCAACCTAAAGATTTTTAGTACTTTGCAAGCTGGGATACGCAGAAGACTGCTGATATCTCTCTCTTGTGCATGCATGGTAATGTTTTGGTTACATAAAAACTGGCACTTGGATAATTGAATTTGCTCTTAGTACAGATTCTATGATAGAAAGCATAAACTTTACAAGCTGGATCTCATTTTATTCTGGAATGAAAATTAATTTGTTACATCATGAACATATATTTCCAAATTTGGAGAAAATACTAAATACAATGTCCTAAAGACCTATGGTTCACTTATCACCATTTATTATATTTCCTAAAATATTGAGACAGCTTACAAGAATTCCCCATTTTGTACCTCCTGAGGGCTGCTTCCAATGTGTCTAGTATAATATGTGTACATACAACACTGCCCACAATGTGCAAGAACCATGTTATTCTGTTTGATTTGTGTGCTCACTACAGATGTCATCAAAAGCCACAGCTGGCTCTGGGGTCCCTCAGTGAATGCAGCATACATGAAAATCAAGTAGAGCAGACATAAAATTCTAACACTTTACAAGGAACCCTATTGGCAGATATAGTCCACAGAGGCTTAATTCCTGTAAATGTGAAGCAGACCTATTTTAGGTTTTGTGGTAGATTTTCTTCTTGATAGGAACCAAACTAAGATTGTCAACTTTTTTATTCTTGTTACTACAACAAACTGGAAGGTAGCAAACATTGCTTGGTCCCTAAGTTAATATAAATTCTAGGGGGAAAGAAATGAAGAAATGTAATTTTAAGGCAAATAAAAACATGTTTCTAAAATGCCTTTTCTCTTTTACTGAAATACAAAAAAGCCAGTGATTCTGACTAAACTATTCCTTGTTTATGCGACTGGCCTAGTTTTTCATTATGCAATAGGTACTTTAAAGGCCCAGAGCCACATTCCAATGCAGAGTTAGGCACACCAAGACTGAAATACTAAGCATATTAACTAGTAGAGAAAGTCCCACTCCTCATAGCAGAATTGCACTGTTTTGGTTAAGATTTCAGTGAACTTAAGCATACAGTACTTGAATTTGTGCTGAATTGTGGCCCAAGAGTTAGAAAAGTCTCACATTATTTCAGTCACATTGTTGCCTGAAAGATTTAGAAATATCTCTAGATCAAAAGTCCATGAGGTCAGATCACATGATGAAGACAAAGTATGCAGCATAAAGACTAGCAGCTTGATCCTCAAATGAACACATGATGTAGAACTGGTTAGTGAAAATAGGTCCTGTGTTGTTGGAATCCTTTGAAGACTGTTGCTTTAAAGCAGCTTAATCAGTTATCAATAGCACATCTGAAACAACCTCAGTAAACAAAACTCCCTTTTCACGAGGTCATAAAATAAGTTACAGATGTACAGTACACAGTATTCAAGTTCCCACATCACATATGCTTTTTTATGCTAATAAATTTAGTGGTGTAGCTGGGTTTAAACCAAAGTCATGCACGTGCCACGTCATACGTTGATTACATCACATCCTCAACTAGATTTTACTTTCAGTACTCCTTAGGTTCTGAAAGGTTTGTCTAGAAATAAAGTCCTCACAGCCCTATTTTCCTTACTACCCACAACTCTATACAATCAGACTGTGATCTGCTGCTCTACCCACCCCTACTCTGTGGGAGCAGACCCATCACCTTACTCCAGCAGAAGCCTAGTCGAAATCAAATTATGTGCATCTGAGGTGCAGGGGGGAATTACCTGCGGGGAGAAGGCTGAGGTGACGGCTCGGGGTCTCATTCCGGGGACAAGCCCGGAGGCTATCCTAGCCCCTCCTCATGGTCAGACCCAGTGGGCCTCTCCGAAATCCTTGAAGGGCTGGAAGGTACCGCCCTCGCCGCCTCCTGTGGCTTCTTTCCTCGGTTTTCAGTTCGTGGAAGAGGAGACGTGGCAGTGAACGTCCTTTGCTGGGGCCACCTCAGGAACCCCAATGGGGGATCGCAGCACCAAGACCCCTCCGGCCCCGCAGACTTGAGGGCCGCCCGGTTCTCGTCTCCCTTCTTCCTAGCACACCTTTCGCGCTCGGCTCCGCTGCCCAATTCCCGCGCGGGACAAGGCTTTCCTTAGCCCCGTCTGGGAATATGGCGGGGGGTGGGGGGGTGCGTAGTTTCGTAGCTCAAGCCTGCCGGGAAAACAGCGCCTGCCGGAGAGAAGGGCTGTTGGGACCTTTGGCCCCGAGGCGGGTGACCAATATCCGGCCTCCACTCGCCGCTGCCCAGCGCTTGGTCCAGCCCAGGGAAGGGGCTGGGAATGCCCGAGGCTGGCTGGCCCGCGTACGAGTAAAGTCTCCGCTTGCGCCGCCCCTTCGAGGAAGCCTCTGAGGAACCGGCGCCGGCTTTCGAGGAGAAGTCGCTCAGCCTGCCGGCCCTACGAGCCGACCTGCCCGTCGTCACAGGTTACACATCCAGGATGTCCCTCACGGCAGCAGACTCCTCCTGCAGCAGCAGCAGCCGCCGCCATTGCTGCTGTTTGTTTTCATCCGCTCAGGGCGAGCGGTGAGAGCTGACTCCGCATCCGCCGCGGCACTTTCTACAGAGACGAGGAACCGCCTCCCGCGCTGCTATTCCGTTATCAGCGACCCCCTCCCGCCGCCCCAGTGGGCCAGTCCGCAGCCGTTAATTATCGGTGGGAGGCAGGAATGCCCACCTCAGAGGCTTAAAGGGGCGAAAGGCCGGACTCGTGTCGTGAGGAATCTGCGGTTGGGAATGAACAGGCCGGGCGTCGTTAGAGGGACTTGGAGCTCCGCCTCGGGATCCGGGTGCTGGGAAGGGACTTCGGGACAGGCTCCTTTTGGTCTACCGGGGTAAATCGGGAGGCCGGCGGAGAGGGAGGTGTGGACGCGTAGCCGCGCCGCGAAACATGCTTATATCCTGCTCTTTCAGTCGTCTTTCTCCAACCCCTGCCAAGCGCAGCCCCTTCTCCCGCTTCCGTCCTCCTTGGAAGACCCCTTTGTGCCCCCAGTCTTCTCCCCCCTTCTCTAGGGAGGAACTTGTAGTCCACCACAGGGCCGGATTTAGGTTTGATGAGGCCCTAAGCTGCTGAAGGTAATGGGACCCTTTATATGTCCAGCTGTCCTTTGTCAACAACAAACTGTCGCTGTTTTTTGTGTTGAATATATGCTATATGGTAATTTATGGACCTAATAGGTATCTAACAAATAGGCACATAACAAATAGGAGCCTACACAACACAAAACACTGTTGCTGTATGTAGGTTTTATTTTATTTTATTTGTTTTTTATCTTATATTTTGGAAATGTACATCCAGTGGGGCCTTAAGCTATAGCTTGTTTAGCTTATGCGTAAATCTGGCACAGGTCCACCAGATGGTGTTGCACTACCGCTGCCACCATTGGCCAACTGGCCGGTGCTGATGGGGAGAGTTGGAGCGGGTGAGATTTCCACAACTACTGTTGGGTTACCCTGCTGTGTGTTCCGCTTTCACAGCATCCTCCAATAAGGCAAATTCATGCCCCTTAACTCGTCCTTCTAGAATCACAAAGACCTGCCTGCTTTTCAGCTCTCTTTTGCAGTTCCTGCTTCGTCAGGTGCCCTTCACTTCCCACCACAAACAGCTTAACGCCTCCTTGCCATTCTTCTCCCTCTCTTGCACCCCTTCACCTTCCATCATTTATGCTTTGGGTCCTTTAGGAAAGTCATTCCTGGTGGCTCAACCAAGAAGCATGAATGAAACCTTGAAAGTGACACATGAGAACCCAGCTGGATTAGACCACAGGCCCTTTTGATTCCGTATTGTGCTCTCACACAGTGACTAACCAGATGCCTAGAGACAGCTGCCTTCTTTGGGTGCACTCTGTTCTTCAAACATACCGGTAGTCTTGAGTGTCAGAAGTGTATTTTGCTGCACAAAGGTTATTGTGTGTTTTTGTAGACATACTAACACATATAGATGTGTCTCATGTATGTTACAAGACAAAACATTGTATTCTCAGGCATTGATAATGATGCTACATTTCCTCTTAAATCTATTTCTCTCAAAATGATGATAGGGATATTAATGACATATCAGTTACAACAGTTTTTTTAAAATAAAATCTTTATTGTTTCAAAAAGACAAAAATATACAAACAATTAAAAAAATGCAACAACAGTAGTACATGTGTTACATAATTGGTTCCCCCCCCTTGCCCTCCCATATTCCCCCCCTTGCCCTCCCATATTCCCCCCTCCTCTTATCCCTCCCAGCTATTCTCCCCAGATACTTCCCATCCTGTACTGGGCTTCTCCCTTTTTACCATGTGAAAATTACATACTACAATTCTTTATTATTTATATTATCAATATCGTATATGAGTAACATACTTCTACAATTATGCTAATGATAGAATCTTTAGATATCTGAGATTAAGATTTGGTTTTTCTATTTTATCTTTAATGTAATTGATAAATGGTTTCCAGATTTCAGTAATTTTTTCTAAATTCGTTCCTTTAAGTTCTTCATATTTCGTCGCTAATCTGTAGTATTGGAGTACTTTGATTTGCCACTCCTCTCTACTGGGAATTTATGAGGTTTTCCAATTTTTTGCAACTAGCAGCCTAGCAGTAGCAGCCGCCGCCAGTTACAACAGTTAATTGTGGGCTTAACAACTAGCTGCTGAATATTAGGAATAATTTTTAATAGACATATTGCCTCAGCTGTTACTGAGACAAAATAATATATTACACATACCTATGTCAGTTGCAACTACTTTTGTATTCATCGCTGGAAAAGGGAAAGCATTTATCTTTTTTAGTTGTCTCTTGGCTGAAATCTACACACATATAGAAAATACTATGAAAATGCTTTTTTAAAAAAAGTTTTGAAAAATACATTGAATTTGGCATAGCTCACTGTCGCCATCTAGTTTCACATTTGTATATTGCACTCTACAACACATTTAAAATGTTTTATTTGCAGGGTGGTGCTGTTGGTTAAATTACAGAGCCTAGGGCTTGCTGATCAGAAGGTTGGCAGTTCGAATCCCCGCAACGGGATGAGCTCCCATTGTTTGGTCCCAACTCCTGCCCACCTAGCAGTTCGAAAGCACGTCAAAGTGCAAGTAGATAAATAGGTACCGCTCCGGCGAGAAGGTAAACGGCGTTTCCGTCCGCTGCTCTGGTTCGCCAGAAGCGGCTTTGTCATGCTGGCCGCATGACCTGGAAGCTGTATGCCGGCTCCCTCAGCCAATAGAGTGAGATGAGCGCCGCAGCCCCAGAGTCGGTCATGACTGGACCTAATGGCCAGGGGTCCCTTTACCTTTATTTTTACCTTTACCTGAGTCTTGGTAGACTCTGCAGAGTCTGTTTGTAGGCTGGCACGTCTTCTGAGTTGTTTTTTTATTGATGTAGGTAATATCTGCCTTGTTTTTGACATCTTGCTTGGTACTCATGGGTGACCAGGAAATTCATGTAGGTGAATGAACAGGTTGGTGGAGGAGGAGTGGGTTACTCGGTCTCTTTTCTGCCAATCCACTTGGTTTCTCTGCGAGCCAGGCAGGAAGGAAAGCCTATTCCTTCATAACCACCAAATAGGCTAGTGAAGGAGGAGCAGATATACCCTTCCTTCCTACATGCCCTTTCACTTAGCAAGCTGGTTAAAAAAGCTGCCTTCTAAGAGTCTCATAGCTTGCATTTTCATGGTGGCCACAGAAGAAGGGACTTTTCCTTCTCCATGGCCGCTATGGCAACACAGACTTCTGGCTTCTTAGTAAGCTGTGGTGGTGAGCTAATTACTTTTGTTGGCTTATTTTCAGTGATGGCTAATACTAGGTAATCCCTCAGTTGGAGGAACCAGACTAGATCCAATCCATTGGTTTTTGGTTTTTATTATTATTAAATTGTTAATATTGTGAGTGCAGAATAACACAACTATTATGAGAGAGGGGATGACAATCAAGCTCTGTCCACACATTCAGAGGGACAGAATGTTATGTTTATGTAATGCAACACATGGGTATATGAAGAGGGGAAATGGTTATTACATACAGGAATGAGGAGATACTGCAAACTATTTATTAACATTTTGTCTCTTTCCAGCAATGGACTCCAACTGAAAAATTCTCTTGTAGAGATATCACCCTAAACTTAGAGGCTATATCTGATACCAAAGTGCCCCTTACATTGATATTTAATTAGACACCTACCTCCTCCTTTGTATTATAACTACTGTACTGAGAGTCACTGGTAGAAATTAAAAAACAGGATACAAGAAATGGAGTATTACTTTGTTGAAACTTTGATTTTGCAAAATTGGAACTCCTTGGTTCTCAGGACAGCTCCTTGCCTCCAGAATATGACTGACTTGCTTAACAATGGAAAAGAGTGGTTGGGTGAAGCATCTCTGTTTACATAACTTTCTCTTCTTAGGCACATAGTTTCAGTACATCTACATTTATCAACTCCAGTTGTTCCAGAATTCTAGATTTTGTGTGCACTTGGACAAACAGAAAAAACATTCTTGAGGGACAGCACAGCTTATTAACAAGCATTAGAACAAAGTAACTCTTTGTTTTTCAGTGCTGCGTGTTTCTAAAAATATCACCAGCTTAAGTTTTGCCAATTCACGCCCTCATGCCTCATACAGCCAATTAATTTTAATGCAGTAACACATAAAGAAAGAAATTTTCCTAGTCCTGTTTAACCGGTTCAGAGAGAGAACGTAAACATAGCACTAATTTCTTGTGAAGTATGTACTCAAGAGTTCCAATTTTGCATATGACCCAAGGTCAGTACTAATTGTGCATTCATGCTTTCTCAAGAATGTCCCATGACCCCGTGTGAAATTATATACAGCTCCAAAAAAATTTCCACTAGAAATTTCCCAGAACTATGACCATGATTCATTGGCTCTTTCATTGAAATTAATAGCAGAATCCCATGGAGATAATATTGTCAACTTTTCTGGTAAAATGTTATCTGGTAGGACTCAGTCAAGTTAATAGGACTGTGGGAAAGTTTTCTATATTTCTTTTCCTTGTATTCTCAGTTGTTCAATTTGGTCTCATAGCAATTAGTGTAAATGCCAAGTGAAATTAAAGTGTACATTTGTAAACTAATTTCAAAACCCTATTTAAGTAAACCCTATTTACTTAAGCCAATAGGTTTATTTGTGTGTAACTACGGTAGTATGAAATTGACAGTAGAGTCAAGTAGACTACAGTATTCGGATCCATGTCCTCAATTTTCCTTTTTTTTTTTTGGTTGCTCCAATGTAGGTGAGTAGAGAGAAGAAAGATCAACCCATCATGGCTGTTCCCATAGCCATTCTTGATTGTGATCTCTTGCTATATGGTCGTGGGCATCGAACACTTGATCGTTTCAAACTGGAGGATGTCACTGATGAATATCTGGTGTCTATGTATGGCTTCCCACGTCACTTCATTTACTATCTGGTGGATCTTCTGGGTGCCAGCCTTTCTCGTCCTACACAACGATCAAGGGCCATTAGCCCAGAGACCCAAATTCTTGCTGCATTAGGTTTTTACACTTCTGGTTCCTTCCAGACTCGCATGGGAGATGCCATTGGCATCAGCCAGGCCTCTATGAGCCGTTGTGTTGCCAATGTTACTGAGGCCCTGGTGGAGAGGGCATCTCAGTTCATTCATTTCCCAGATGATGAAGTGTCGGTGCAGCATCTGAAAGATGACTTTTACAGGCTGGCAGGTATGCCAGGGGTACTAGGACTGGTTGATTGCAACCATGTAGCAATAAAGGCACCCAGTGCTGAGGACTTATCATATGTGAATAGAAAGGGCCTTCATTCTTTAAACTGCCTGATGGTTTGTGATGCCAGAGGAATGCTACTGAGTGCGGAAACACACTGGCCAGGCAGTTTGCAGGACTGTGCTGTGCTGCAGCAGTCAGCCCTCAGGAACCAGTTTGAAGCCGGCATGCACAAAGATGGCTGGCTACTTGGTAAGCCTTTTCTCATGACTGACCTCTTTGAAAGTCTATCTTGGTGGAATTTCTGTTTGGTTCTGTGACATGCCACATAACATTTATGTGTCAAAACTGCAGGTTTTACAGTTCTCCCTCTATAAAGAAAAATCAAACAAAGGTAGCATGAAACATAGAATCATAGGGTAGCATAAAACATAGAATCTTAGAGTTGGAAGGGACCCCAAGGGTCATCTAGTCCAACCCCCTGCAATGCAGGAACCTCAGCAAAAGCATCAGTGACAGATGGCCATCCAACCTTTGATTAAAAACCTTCAAGGAAGGAGAGTCCACCACCTCTCGTGGTCAACAGCTCTTAATGTCTTAAAGTTTTACCGAATGTTTAGTCTGAATCTCCTTTCTTGCAACTTGAAGCCATTGGTTTGAGTCCTACCCTCCAGGGCAGGAGAAAACAAGCATGTTCCCTCTTCGATGTGAGAGCCCTTAAGATATTTGAAAATGGCTATAATATCTCCTCTCAGTCTCCTCTTTTCCAGGCTAAACATACCCAGCTCCTTCAAGTGCTCCTCATAAGGCTTAGTTTTCAGACCCTTGATCATCTTGGTTGCCCTCCTGGCTTCATATACGTATCTGGCTTCATATAGATACCTGGTTTTATTATCAGATGATGGAATTATTTGCACTCTCTCCTGTCCCTGTTTGGTTTGTGATCTTTCTTTCTTCTTCTTTTGACAGGTGATAGTTCATTCTTTCTTCGCACTTGGCTAATGACCCCTCTGCATATTCCTGAAACACCTGCAGAGTGCCGGTATAACATGGCACATTCAGCCACTCACAATGTCATTGAACGTACACTCAGGACAATTCGGTCCCACTTCCGTTGTCTGGATGGGTCAAAGGGCACATTGCAGTATTCTCCTGAGAAGGCCAGCCACATCATTCTGGCTTGCTGCGTGCTTCATAACATTTCTCTAGAGCATGGACTGGATGTGTGGTCTTCCCAATCGATGGGACAGATGGAACAGCCAGAGGAAGAATATGAACATATGGAATCACTTGACTCTGAAGCTGATCGAGTTCGTCAGGAATTATTACTCACTCATTTTAGCTAACATTACAAGACATACTAAGTTGGACATATTAAAAGACATGCAAACAATTATGATAGATCCTGATTTTCCTCTTACATTCAGCAAGAGAAATAAATGGGAATGCAACTATTGGAATTGTAATTTTGTGTTTGGATAGTATTTTGCATTTAATATACTGTTTTGGTTTCATTGTGCACATTGCATCTGATTCCGTCAGTACTCAGTATTTCAGTACCTGCTACTTTTTAGTGTCCAGCCTTATTGGAGGACCATTTATCAAGGACAATATGATATGGGAGGAATGCATATTCAGTTTAATATTGTATTTTTAAGTATTTAAAAATGTAATAAAATGTATCTTAACAGATTCGGAACACTTGTGTTTCATAAAAAAATTCCTTCAGTAGCACATTAAAGACCAACTAAGTTTTTATTTTGGTATGAGCTTTCGTGTGCATGCACACTTCTTCAGATACCATATCTGAAACTTGTGTTTCAGATATTAACTGAAGTTCACCCATATTGGTCTGTACAGACACAGGAGGTGCTGTAATTCAACAGTTTAACTTTACCCTTGATGGTGCACTTTTCCATTGTCTCTTGAGACAGACAAATGCCAACTAACTAAACTGTAAAGGTGGCTTAAACACGGTTAAAAATAGAAGTATTCCTCTTTTTTTGCTTAGGAACTTATCACTCTTGTCTGCCTTTTGTCATTCAACAGCAACTGGATTTGTGTAACGGAAAGGGATGTTGTTATTTACATAGATTGAGACAGGAGGGAAGGAATGGTTTGTGGTCCATTTTGTGTCCCGGTTAGAAAATGGGAAAATGGCCAACATTGAAATGGACATGCAATCCCTGATTCATCAAGAATGAGAGGTCAGAGCAAAAATAGCCTCAACAAATCTACAAAAATAATCCCTATGAAAAAAAAATCCTGCCCAATGTACCAACACAAATCTATGTAAAGTCTTAATAATCATTAACCTAGAGATTAACCTGTCACTGTGGGTGTGAGAAAGGTTTATTGTAGAGACCCCTGCATTCTTCACAGAGACTTGCACCCCATGGAGTCTATGTTGGTTGGTGTCAGATTACAGAGTCGTCTTTGGCATCACTCATAGCTGAGTAAGATTGTCTTCCATAAACACGGTTTTGTTTTTTTGTTTTTTTTAAATAACAATTTATTAATTTTCAAAAAAGATAACAAAAAATGAACAACAATATATAATGGAGAAAAGAAAAAACAACCATCATAATCAAAAATTTAAACCATTATTTTTGCTTGACTTCCCTCCCCTCCCCCTCTTGGTTTCATGGTTTAATACTTGTTTGTGCACGTCCTTATAACCTTATAATCTTAATAATTCAATTTTTAAACCTTGTTCATCTTAATACAAGTGAGTTTTAAAAGTTATACTAATGTGAAAGTATGTACACAAAGCTTAAAAGATGAGCATTAAACCTTTACCTCTTTTTTATTATTCAAAGTCCTCTTTCTGTCTTGGGTTCTGCGTTAACTAGTTTATCCTGTATAGTTCAATAGTTTAGTTTACCAGTCTTCTTCGTCTTCTTGAACAGAGGCTTCTTCCTTCTTTAGGGGCTGGCTGGTCGGTCTTGGCCTGGCATCCAATCTTGTGTACAGGAACAATGTACCGTATTTTGTTCAATAAGTCCAACAAGTCTTGTACATCTCTATGTCATAACTTCAGTGTTTTTTTTTAACAACAATCATTTCCCAAATTGTTTTCAAATCTTTATATGTCTTGTTGTTGTTGTTGTTTAGTCGTTTAGTCGTGTCCGACTCTTCGTGACCCCATGGACTATAGCACGCCAGGCACTCCTGTCTTGCACTGCCTCCCGTAGTTTGGTCAAACTCATGTTCGTAGCTTCGAGAACACTGTCCAACCATCTCATCCTCTGTCGTCCCCTTCTCCTTGTGCCCTCAATCTTTCCCAACATCAGGGTCTTTTCCAAGGATTCTTCTCTTCTCATGAGGTGGCCAAAGTATTGGAGCCTCAGCTTCACGATCTGTCCTTCCAGGGAGCACTCAGGGCTGATTTCCTTAAGAATGGATAGGTTTGATCTTCTAGCAGTCCATGGGACTCTCAAGAGTCTCCTCCAGCACCATAATTCAAAAGCATCAATTCTTCGGCGATCAGCCTTCTTTATGGTCCAGCTCTCACTTCCATACATCACTACTGGGAAAACCATAGCTTTAACTATACGGACCTTTGTCGGCAAGGTGATGTCTCTGCTTTTTAAGATGCTGTCTAGGTTTGTCATTGCTTTTCTCCCAAGAAGCAGGCGTCTTTTAATTTCGTGACTGCTGTCACCATCTGCAGTGATCAAGGAGCCCAAGAAAGTAAAATCTCTCACTGCCTCCATTTCTTCCCCTTCTATTTGCCAGGAGGTGATGGGACCAGTAGCCATGATCTTGGTTTTTTTGATGTTGAGCTTCAGACCATATTTTGCGCTCTCCTCTTTCACCCTCATTAAAAGGTTCTTTAATTCCTCCTCACTTTCTGCCATCAATGTTGTGTCATCTGCATATCTGAGGTTGTTGATACTTCTTCCGGCAATCTTAATTCCGGTTTGGGATTCATCTAGTCCAGCCTTTCGCATGATGAATTCTGCATATAAGTTAAATAAGCAGGGAGACAATATACAACCTTGTCGTACTCCTTTCCCAATTTTGAACCAATCAGTTGTTCCATATCCAGTTCTAACTGTAGCTTCTTGTCCCACATAGAGATTTCTCAGGAGACAGATGAGGTGATCAGGCACTCCCATTTCTTTAAGAACTTGCCATAGTTTGCTTATATGTCTTTGCTTATATATGTCTCATCCCAGGCCTTTTTAATGATTTTGCAATGCCACCACATATAATAACCTTTTATGCTTTTTGCTCTCCCTTTCCATTTTTTCTCTATCACAGTCAAAGCCTCCTCACACAGGGTATCATTTTTATCTTGGACCAAGTCATAGGACTCCCAAATTAATTCACACGAGGTGTCATTAACTCATAAACATGGTTTTAACAGTGAGTCCGTAAGGAACTGTGGAGGCCAATTCTGGATCCACACGTCCTTCCACAGAGGGGACATGCGGTAGGTTTCCGGGCAGGAGTTGATTAATGTGAGGGTTTCCCAAGCGTGCCTTCCTCTTAGCACGTTTCTCCCTTTTGTCCTGAGTTTGAGTGTCTTCAAAGCCCATGACACCTTTGGTAAAGTCTGTTCTCCAGTTGGTGTGCTCGCAGGCCAGTGTTCCCTGTTGTCGGTGTTTCCAGCGATGGGTTAAGGATTTGATTTCAGCACCCATTTTCCATTCTTAACTACTTCTACCCCAGGTGAGGCCCTGGCCTGGAAAAGAAGTCCTGATGCCACTCCATGCCCAGCTCTGTACCAACCTCAACAATTGGGGGGGGGAAACCTGCCCCCTCAAAAAAAACTGAGGTGGTGCAAAGAGCCTTGGCCCCTTGAAGCCATGTCTATGATGGGAATAAATTCTTATCTGCTTATTTGCCCTGCTCTAGATTCCATTTCTAACAGTGTTAAGTCAATGCATGTCTATTCGGAAGTACGGTATAGTTCACTGGGACTCTTAACTGCCAGGAAGATGTACCTAGGATAGTTGGATTCCAGTCTTGGTCATGTTGCAGCTAGATCTAGCTGTGTGGCAAATATATAGAAAGCTAGGAACCATGGTGAGGAAAAGCTTTTTGAATTCATTTGTAGAAAAATTGACTCCATATTCCAAAACTGTAAAGTACTTCTGTAATTTTAATTGTTTGCTATGGTATTTGTGAACATGCAGCAGTGCTAGGATGTGCTGCTGTAACACTGAATGAATGTTTGTCAGGCTACAGTTTAGGCAACAATACTAATATATGCTAAACTCAGAAACCAGATTGAGACAAAACTCAGGGACAGACTTTGGTAATCTGTTGTAATGTGGTGCCTTGGGTGAGGACAAAATTTGGTGCCCTTCAAAAATGATCTTTTCAGTTATGGATCTTCTCAATTTTTCTCCCCCTCGGCTTAGTGCCCTGTGCGGGAGGAATCACCCACACCACCCTAAATCTGGTGCTGCAAAACTGATTAGAAACGAAAGGGCCTTATGAAACTCAGACACCTACATGTACAACACATTGTTGCACAAGCAGGTGATGCAGGACCTTAATTAAGTACCCGTCCTTAATTATATTTGTGTTGTAATTATGATGCACTAGCTCCTGATGAGATCCTGGCAGAGCTGTCAGTGACTGAGAGCTAAGAGGAATAGATGGGGAAAGATGGGGAAAGACGAAAAAGAGCCTAGTCTTAACAATGTAATCTTAACTTTGTCTGCTCAGAGAAAGTCCTTATGAATTCAATGGAGTTTACTCCCAGGTAAAAGGGGTTATGATTGTAGCTGTTGCACAGGGAGTAGTACATTTTGCTTTGTGAGTTGTTGAATACAATCATTTGCTTCTTGTGCCTTTTCTTAGTTTATTAGCAGAACTCATACTATCCTCAGACATTTATAGAAAGTAATGCAGCACAACCTTATGTAGGCTTACTCAGAAGTAAATCAGAATGTGGTAGCAGAAGGAGGCTCTTAAGTCTCTGTTTCAGTGTGGATCTACACACAGGTAGATCATGTGTAAGTAAGTCACAAATTAAATTGTTACAACAAAAGAAAAAAACACTATGTAAAATCTCATAGAAAAAGTTTGTTCTTACAGTATCATCTGGCGCTGCATGTTTATAACACATTCAAAACACTGTTTTTTGACTAATGTAGATGAGTCCTCAGTGCCACCAGTTTTAACAGCAAGCCTGTGCATATTTACTTAATAACGAGTCCTGCTAAGTTCAGCAGGATAAGTGGGGCTTATCCGACCAAAGCCAATGGCCATACATATAAAGTGCATGGTTTCCCCCAAATCCTAGCACAAACTACGTGGAAAGCTTTCAATGTACAGTATGGTGTGGAATGGATGTGATCCTTTTTTCTGCAGGAAAGTGTGTTCATTATAGGAAGTGGAATGGACAGTGTGTGGGAAATTTTGGGAAATGTGCACAGTCATCGTTTGCCAGATAAAGTTATATTGATTTTTTTTTTAAAAAAGTCTTACAATAAAAATGTATTGGAGGCAGTAGTGGTTATTTATGGCTTTGATTTTGCGCGGGGGGTGCTATTTTTAAAGAACATGTGTTCTACTTTATGGAGGTCCCAGCCAGATGATTACCAAGGGGACGAGGCGATGTGAAGGTGAGCATCTCCTCTCCACGTATCCCTCGGCTAAGGGCTCGTTTCCCAGCAGGCGATCCCAGACCCCCGGAAGGAGGCGCCTCCTGACGCTAGGGCTCCCCGTGGGCCCCGCCCCCTGCCTTCTTTCCCCGCCCTCTCGGTCGCGAGGACAGCGCCGATCCCGCTCTCTGCGTTCTATTCGTCAGCTCTGCTCTGCTTTTTGCGCCTGCCGTTCGATTGGCTCGGCACTCGGCATCTCGGTACTCGGCTGCTTAGGTGCTCGGCTAGGCGCCCTGGCCTTGGTAGTAACTCGGAGCAGCGGCAGCGGCGGCAGAAACTGCAGGGGGAGAGGCTGCCATCGGATTTGGGTTGTCCCTCCCTGGACCAGGCCCCGACCAGCCCGGAGCGTGCCTCACGCCGCCGCTCCGGTCCTCTCCGGGATTCGAGGGCGCCAGGCCTTGGCCACCCCCCCCCCCAGGTAGGCTCTGGGCCTAGAGGCTCCGGGCCTGGTTCCTCTCTAGGGGGTTGCCGGCCTCCCTCAAGCTGGCGGGGAGCGAAACACGGCGGGTGGGGGCGGCCGGGGAGTTGGGGAGCCTGAGGCGAAGGGCGGGACGCGTTTAAGGAAGGGTCGCCTGGCGTCGAGTTCCTCCGCTCCACCCCGCCCACCGCGGAGTCTCCCGGTGCCGCGGTTTCTCGCGAGGAGGCTGCTTGGCTGTGGCCCCCGCGTCCTCCCCGCTCGGAGAAGTGGCTAGCCAGACTCCTGGCGGCCTTGGCCTTCCTTCCCGGGACCCGCAGAGCGAGGCTCTGAAGGCCCGCCCTGTGTTGTTTCCGGAGCCGTCGGTCTGAATATGGGGAGGCAGCGCTTCCTTAATTTAAAATACATTCGGTTCCCCTCCGCCCACGTAAACACACTGCCGCACGGTTTTTTTTCCCCTTTTCAGGGATGCGAGGAAGCAGGCCCGGAATTTTCGCAGCGGGAGGTCTGTTTTCGTGTGCGAATGTGGCTCCGAGCCTGCCCGCGCTTCCTTGAGAGTAAGGCCTGGTGGGCACGGGGACGACGACGGCTTGACTCTGTGCAAACGTGCACGAGATTGCAGGGAGAGTTGGCTGTTAGCTCGCAGGGGGTCTCTCTGTACACGGGTCTTTATTATTATTAATTAAGAATAATTAAATGTGAAGAGGGTTGTGAGGCTTTGCATGTGGAAGAAGGTATTTCTTCCCTCGTTGCGAGACGCCAAGTTGCAGGGAACCAGGCAGAGGGCCTTCTCGGTGGTGGCGCCTGCCCTGTGGAACGCCCTTCCATCAGATGTCAAAGAGAAAAACAGCTACCAGATTTTTAGAAGACATCTGAAGGCAGCCCTGTTTAGGGAGGCTTTTAATGTTTAATAGATTATTTTATTTCATTTTTCTGTTGGAAGTCGCCCAGAGTGGCTGGGGAAACCCAGACAGATGGGCGGGGTATAAATAATAAATTATTATTATTATTATTAGGTTTGGAGAACTCAAGCCTGTTTTCCCCAATGTTTTTATAACTCCAGCCATATATTTAACACCATAATTGGGATACAATTCTTTTTCCTGTCATTATCAGGATTTTACAGAATTGTGGACTGGTATATGTTGGTGGGTGTGTGGGTGTGGGTGTGTTCTGTACCATGAAATTGCTTGTTGGTTTTCTAAGCTGCGTTGTTTGGTATGGTTTAAGGATATGGACTTCAGTGTGTATTGCGAGGAGAGAGTATGGCAACTAAGAATAAATGGGCTATTCATACAGAAGACAGGTAGCTCGGAGAAGAGAGAGTGCTAAATAAAACACTCAAGCCCTACTTTGCTCCCCCCACCCCCCAATTCCAAGTTTTATTCCAAAATGGTTACTTTGCCCTCCCCGCAACAAAACACATTGCAAGTTTGCAGTGAAGTACACTTACTTCACTTAGATAAGTTAGATAAGTTAGTTTGATGCTTTCTGTCTGAAACATAGCTAAAATTAAAATGCCACTTTGGTTATACTGTGCAAAACTGGATGTTGCAACTTCTATAAGCCATGAGGTGATGCGAAATTTGTTTTTACAAATTTAAAGAAACATATTTTTGAGGAAAGTGACAATAGAGCATACGTTTTCATAAATTTCATTGATTTTGCCTGTCTGCATAAACCTGTAGTATTTGAAATCTCAGTAGTTCATGCTCACCTGTCCTCTTGAGTTTTTCTGTAAATCTCAAAGTAAATTCCACAAGTGCCTTTCATATTTGATTCAGATTTTTAAACACTTAAACAAATTTCCTAACATGTCACCTAAATATGTTTTCTTGCATATTAACTGCTTCTTAGATCGAGAAAATACTTTTCCACTTTCTGTTTTCTGGAAGCTTGTTAATATTTGAATGCTGTCAGCATGTTATTGCTGTCTCAGTGCTTAAAAGGCAGATCCCTTTAGTTTGTCTTAATATGACTTGCTTTCTAGACTTTTTATCACTTTTGTAGTTTTTCTCTGAATCCTCTTCTGCTTACCATCATCCTTTAACTCAGGTATATGGGTAAACACAACACACTGAATGAAACTTCTCTGCTCAGCATTGGGAAGTACTGTACAGAAACAACTATTTGATACAAATCTCATGCAGATACAGATCTTGGGATGGCATTGCACTTTGGAGCTGCATCATTGCCTTCATTGCTCATTTCATTTGTTTACATTTTTCTCATAAGTTTTATTGAGTATTTACACACCTGCTTTTATAATTGTGTATTGGATGGGTCTTGTATATACATTATACATTTGACCTTGTTGAATTTTACTTCATTGTTAACTCCTCAGTTCTTCATTTTGAGACTATCTGGAGTTGTTTTGCTTTTGATCCAACATGTTTACTGTTACTCCCATTTGTGTTGTACTTGCAGATCTGAATGGATAACTACTTCATCCAAGTATTTTTAAATAAATAAACTCACTATTGTCACCACTAAAATTATTTGGTGATATACCCAAAAACGCATAAATGGTTCTTTATGATAAAACCAAGCAACAGGCACAGGAAGAACCAGCAGAGCAAATATTTTACGTCTAAAACTGATAAAGTAATTTATTATTATTATTATTATTATTATTATTATTATTATTATTAGATTTAATATCTACCTTTTCATCAGATGCTCCCAAGGTGGCATACTGCATTAGAAATAGATTAAAACAGATTGATGAATAGTGAAAGCTACTGGTGTTGCTAGTCCCCTTATAAAGCAAATGAAACTGAACTATAATTGCATTTTAATACAGTTTTAAGAATGTTTATCTGTATATGCACAGTTGTAAAAGCTAGAGGATTGAAATTTTTGAAGGGTGGCTATATAGCTGGCCTTCTAAGGGAATTTGGGTGAGAAAACTTATGTTGAACTTCCTTTAAGGCTGAAGGAAGTGCCACTAAATTCAGTAGGATTTACTTGTGAGTAACCTTACATAGGATTGGACTGTTGCTTGGTGAAGCTCCAGTAAGACTGAATGGCTAAAAAGCCTGGGTTCTTAAAAAAAGAAATTAAACAAAGACATATCTACAGTATTATAACCTTAACTTTGAAACATAAGCAGGTGTACAGATAGATTCAAAAGGATGAGCAAAAAATCATTACAAAAAAGGACATGGAAAGTTTTATTTAATGTGAAATTGTCAAATAGCACTATAGTGCTCTTGACTTAGTACTTATGAGAGGCCCCTTTTGCAGAGGTGACAATATTTTGGAGGGCCTTGTTTAGGGTTTCCTACTGCTACAGTCCTTTAGATTGGGGTGCCCAAACTTTTTTCAAAGAGGGCCGGATTTGATGAAGTGAACATGTGTGAGGGCCAACCAAAGTTGTTGAGCTTTTTTTAGGATTGAAGTTGCTGAAGTTGACTGCAATAAATAAACTGCCACACTTGTGCAGTTTGAGTGTCATTAAACCATATTTTAAAACAAACAATGGCTGCATGTGCTGGATTGTGCTGCACAAAAAATCCTACAGTGCTCTTTTCCCATTTCTGTCATGTTGCAGATGAAATCAGCAGGAGTCTATTTTGTCATACAGTATTTGAACCTGAGCTTATGGTTATTTCTCTTCAAACAAATAAATACAGCCAAGAACAACTTTGGTTACCACTTTGGTTTGGAGAGAAGCAAACTGTGAGCCTGGGTTTGGACAACACAACAAGCTAAGCTCTGTCTTGTTTCATTTTCAATGCAACAGGAGTGGGGATGGATGCTGTGGACACTTCTGAACAGTGTGCACCAGCACATTACTCATTCACATTACATTACAACATTGTTAGTTTAAAATATGGTTTTAGGGTGATGGGTGAACTGGGCCATTGTGTAGTATTACTGCAGTCTAACAATGTAATGTGTATACAGTCTTACGTTTTATAATATATAGTTTTCACAAGACCTTGTCTCAGAATATTCTTTCTGAGTTGACAAGTTCCAGTCTGTGTTCTGTTGCCTTAACCCAACTCAGCAAAATGCTATTAAAAGTGTGCTTACTAGAATGATCTTTTTATTACCTCTTTTTCATTTTGCCTTCATCATTTTTGCCACTGAAGTATAACCCAAACTTACTTACCCCCCTTCATGTCTTCTTCAGATTGTCATTCAGGAATGCACTAGTTCCAAACCTGCCAAGTTCTATCATCTGTGGATCTACTTTTCCTTTGTTTTGGTAAGAAAAATCTTAGAACTGTTCTTTGATCTTTTATGTATTGAGTTGCATTGTAAACAACTGGACAGTCTGATCAATTGACATTCAGTTAACAGAAATTTTAGGCTTGAGAAACTTCATGGTAAGTATCCCCTTTGAGTATAGGAGCTGGCTTTTTCTGCATTCATTCTTTGTAGATTAAAAAAAAGATTCTCCTTTTTTAACCATGTGAGCATCAGCGTTCAGACTTAAAAAGAAATGCATTGTTTCTTGATTTTCGAGTTTTCTCTATTGGCTTGAGCCTGACTTTAAGCACTTTCCTCCCCTTTAAAAAAAGTACTATATATAACTCATTCAACTTGTGTAGTCCCTATTAAAAATAAATAAAGCAAAATCAGTTTTTCAAATGTTGAAAAACTTATTTGGGGAGTAGGGGAGAAAATTATTTGGCAAGTGTGTGTGTGTGTGTATGGGGGGGGGAGTTTAGTAACATTACCAAATCCTAGTGATTCAGCAAACATCTATAGCAAATGGTAAGACCAAGTTTCCCCTGAGTTTTGTCTCTGAAGAGAAGATGGTATTTCAGACTATAATGATGTGAATGTGCATCCAAACGTGCATCCACAGCAGGAACATCGGGGCACATTTTAAAACTAGCTTTCGCTATTGCAACATTGATTTTCTCTCAGAATACTCAAAATTGACCAGGCCTAGACTTAGCTGATAAGAGAAGACTTATTGTACTTCACAGTTTGGTAGGAAATTGTTTCTCAAAATGAGAGTGCCAAACAGCAGCAGAGACGTTGCATGTGGTTCCACAGAAATAAAACTTGTCTATTATGACATGGTATTTATTACATGGAAACAGATGCATGGATTGTATGAACTGAAATGGGACAATTAGTTGCAGCCCTCCAGCTTTTTAATACAAAGGCCTTTTGAAAACATTCTCATATGTGGGAATATGACTCCTCCCTTTTTCTCTAGAGTTGAGACACTTGCAAGAAGTGGTACTGGAACTAACCTAACTCCCACCCTGCCAGAGGCTTTGATTGTTTCATTGTTCACTCATCTCCAGCATCTGCTTCAACTGCAGTAGCGTCCACAATTCAGAAACTATAATAAAACATTGGTTAAAACCAACCAATGTAACAAGATATTAAAGACATGTAAAGCAGCTGCTGAAAGTAAATTAGCTCAAGAACTGATCTACAGCTGCTGCTATTTTAGCCCATCAAAAGCACCTTCTTAAATAATCACTGCCTGTGAACAGTCATCAAAGTAGGGGCCATAGAGACTATTGTTAGACGGGTATTTCATAGACTGAATGGTACAGTGGAGAAGACCTGGATCCATGCCTTTCTATTTCACACGTGTGCAAGAAAAAAAAGGGACATGGAACAGAGTCTCCCCAGCAGGTTGGGCAGGTTGGGAAAGTAGAGATGGGGAGGTTTATATGGAGGAAGGAACTTTCACTGGTATGTAGGATCCAAGCTGTTAACTGCTTTAAAAATGAGAACCAGCACTTTAAATTGGGCCTGGAAGCAAATAGGCAGATAGTGCAGCTGATAAAACAGGCATAATATGTTCTTTATAAGGTGAACGGTTGGCTCTTACACCATCTGCATCTTTCAAACAGGAGGCAGTCCTGTGTAGAGTTCCTGGCAGCAATCCAAATAGGTTACAAAAACATGGATGACAGAGGCTAGGTGCCTGTTTGAGAGGAGCCGCCAAAATTTCCTCAGATGTTACTAATAAAGTATATTAGGGAATTTGAACACTTGTGTGCACATACATACAGAAATCTGCCATTTTGCTGCCTATTCTCAGTGCTGTGAACAGTTTATTAAAAAATAGTTTTTATTCCACGTTTCGATCTAGAAGGATTTTCAAGGTGGCTTATATAAAATAATGGAGTATAATTGCATTAGGGCTGCTTCTTCGAAACACTTCATTCTTTCCTTTCATCCTGCAGAATGCAGCTCCCATGTTTCTATTTAGGGCAGCAAGATTGAATCATGTATAACCAATCCTAAAAACTGCACTGGTGGTTTGTGTGCCACTGGGCCTAATTCAAGTTATTAGTAATGGTTTGCAAAGTCTTAAACAGCTTAGGACCCAAACCTCCCTTTCCTGCCAACTTGATCCTTAAGATTAGCAATGGGAGGCTATTGCAGTCCCCCATCAGGATTTGGGGAGCAAGGATCTGTAGAAGGGCCTTCTCCATAGTGGGATCTGAATTACCCCCCATAGGTATGCCTATCACTCCCACTTTGGTTTTCAGACGTCATTTAAAGACATTTTTATTCATCTAGGCTTTTGTAGTTTAAATGTTTAACCTTTGGCAACAGTACTGGAACCAGTGTTTTAATGAGTTAATAATTGTTTTAGTGGTACGTTTTTACTGTTTGTGTTATGATGGATATATGTTTGTACATCACCCTGAGCTCCTTTGGAGGAATCATGACAAACAAATAAACAAACAAATAATAGAATGGCATCTTACTCTCATGGTTGGCAAGTGATTGGTCCTCTGTCTGGTTTCATGCTTATTATTCTCTTTCCCAGGACTCTAGGACTTGTTGCTGAGCAGGGGCAGAGGGAGGATCCAAGTGCAGCAGCTGTACCTTGGGTCATCCATTAAGCAATAGTAGTTGGTCCTGGAACTTTTCTCAGTACAGAGAAAAGTTTGTAACCTTGGGTTACAAACACTTCGGGTTACACACTAACCCGGAAGTAGTACCTTGGGTTAAGAACTTTACCTCAGGATGAGAATAGAAATCGTGCGGCGGTGGCAGCAGGAGGCCTCATTAGTTAAAGTGGTACCTCAGGTTAAGAATGGTTTCAAGTTAAGAACGGACCTCCAGAACGAATTAAGTTCATAACCAGAGGTACCACTGTATACTTCTAGACTTGCATTTCTTTGAAACTCTGCTAATTATTTTCATACAAAATGCCATTAATGCACAATTTTACTGTTCAGATGCTTTTGCAGGTTACGATTCATTCATTCACTCATTCATTCATTTGGAGTATTTACACCCCACCTACTAACCAAAGTAAGCAACTTACAACATATTTAAAATGTAGCAAAATAGGCAAGAGTTACCAGAGAGGCAAAAGTGTTACCATACACCCCCAACCCCCCCTCAAAATGACCCTACTACTACAGTCATACCTCAGGATACGTCAGCTTCATGTTGTGTCTTTTCAGGTTATGGACGCACCGAACCCGGAAGTCCCAGAACGAGTTACTTCCAGGTTTGGTGCGTCTGTGACCTGTGCGCATGCGCAGAAGTGCTAAATTGAGCTTTGCGCATGCGCAGAAGCGCTGCATTGCGGCACGCGCATCCAGATTCGGCGCTTCATGTTGCAGCCTTTTCATGTTGTGAACGGGCTGCTGGAATGGATCCTGTTCGCAACATGAGGTACCACTGTACTTTGTTTTTGGAAATTTGGGTTAGAGCAGATCTAATGTTGGTTAATAAGAAAAAGGTCTGGTTCAGAGTTTTAAGGTGCACACCTCTGTTCATCACTGTAAATTAATGGTTACCTTCTGCTTAATATCTCTAGAGCCATTTACAATTCATGTTCTTATTCTCGTACTTTTATTACTGAAGGGCTATAGGACTCTAAATGTGATATGCTTTCATTAGCTAATCCAGTTGCTCACAGAATGTTGTAAGAAGTCTTTGAGGAAAACAAGAAAGCAGATGCTGTTGCAATCTGTGTGAAACTACTGGGACGTGTTTTGGCTATTGGTAGTTTATCCTAATACTGGCCTGCTGCTTTGGATGTTAAAACAGTAAGTTATAGCTTCAAAATAAGAAATGAACTTCATTGCATTATAGAGTTATGGCAACAAGCCTGTTCTGATAAAAGAATTGTGTTATGCATGGCAGGACAATGAAATGTTGCTGGAATTTTATTGTTTAAAATTTGCAGTTTCTTCCATTTGGTTGAGTGAAATTGAGGTGCTCAGCCCCTTATTTAACTTTAGAGGACCTTTGAGGACACAATTGCCTTGGAAGTACCAACTGCTAGCAGGGGACAACTGGCCTTCATCATGGGGCTGAGTGAGTTCCAGCTGCTCACCTCTACTACTTTGCCTCAAAGGACCTGCTGCCTGGCAACTGGTAGCAAGAAAATACTGCTTCCATCATGGAATGAGCAAGAGCCAGCTGCTTGGCCATGCTCCTTTGCCTCAAGATTTTAGTGAGGGCTGTTCCTGGTATGACATCATGAAAGAGCAAGGATGCAAGCAGAAAATGTTGCCTAAATAATTCTGGTTCCATGCAGATACTGTGTAGTTTTTATTTCTGTAAGCCACTTTGAGAGCATCTCAGGGAGCATCTTGGGAATATAGAATGGGGATTGAAGTATTCTAAATACCGGTAATAGTAAATTTGGATAGGGATCTTCACTCTCTCTTGTAATTTGATGGTTTATTTTCTGTTATTAGGGGACATTTGGTGTGTTTCATAGGTTGCTTCTCCCTGTGTTCTAAAAGTGGCTATAAGAATAAAAGGACAACTTTCCAGTAGGAATTTGGCACCTTGTGGGGCAGCTTTTGATTTTTATGGCAAGGATTTATTGGGTACAGTAAATGCTGTCAGGGTGTGTGGAGGTTAGCAATTTCTCAGTGCAATACTGCCTTGCCAAGTCATCCTTGTTCTGCCCCCCCCCCCTTATAGCCGTTTATATAGCTGATGAATGCTGTATTGTGACCAGTGTCTTGGATTTAACCTTGTGTAAACTGCCACTTTTGACCTGATACTAATATAGATACTACAATGTGCTCTGAGATATGGATGTATGAGACATGTGCAACACAATTCTAAACACATTTACTGAGAGGTAAGCCTCATTACCCTCAATGACTCATACTTCCTATTAAATGTGGTTAGAAGTGCAGCCATGCAACCCATGCCAGTGTTTTTGGTTGACTGTTCAGATTTCATGTTGGCCTTGCTCTTTCTTTGTTGAACAAGTTCATGGATTACATGAAACAAATGAAGTAGAAAGACATAGGATTTAAGTTTTGAAATAGGGATAGCCAATGTGGTGCTCTCCAGGTGTTCTGGGCTCCAGTTCCCATTGGCCTCAGCCAGCATGGCTAATGGTCAAGGTTGATGAAAGTATAGTTCAAAAACAAATGGAGGGCATCACATTGACTACTCCTGTCTATTAGTGAAAGAGGCTTGGATTAGAGTCAGACACGACTAAACGACTAAACAACAACAAACACGACTAAATGACTAAACAACAACAAACACGACTAAACGACTAAACAACAACAAACAAACAGCAAAAGATATTAAGATTACTGCTTGCTGAATGTTTCCTGCAGAGCAGGGGTAGCCAACATGGTGCTCTCCAGATGTTGTGAACTGCAACTCCCATTGTTTCCCACCTTTGGGCATGCTAGCTGGGACTAATGGCAGTTGTAGTCCACAACATATGGAGGGCACCATCTTGGTTACCACAGCTATAGATGATACTTTGTGTGTTTGGTGGCTCCCTAAACCTTTTTTTTTTGCTATAGTTCTGATTCATTGTATGCTTTGTGATTCAGTTTACAGCAACATTGATTTCCCCTTTCCTACCTTTGTTCACTAAATAAATGTGGGCTAATTGGGTAAGTTGCACATGAAGAGCATTGGAAACATGCATGATATGAATTGGAGTCTTATGCTCTCAAGTGAGCCAAGGCTCTTCCATGTGCTTCTGTTAACCTATCCTTAATTTGTATTTCCCAGGTGTGTGGGAGCCTTGATTTGCACCATCAAAAGCCTGGTGGAAAAGGAAAGTGTTTACTTGGTACCAAAAGTATGTCAATAAAGGCATAAAATGGACCTAACTTAGAGATCAAGGCAGGGCTCATTATGTGGTTGGGTGGATTATTTTGGGTTCCAGGCAAGATATTCATGAGCTGAGGCACTTTGGATTTTTTTTCAAGTTCTCCCAAGTATTAAATATTAAGTACTGGGTTGTTCCATGACATCCCATGCTTCCTCCTCAGAGGAGGTCTCTGGTGTTTTGGTTGGCAACTGGCATCTGCATTCATTTATTATGTATTGATTAAACAGGCTTTCACACGATTGCTAGAATTATTCTGTATGTACTTGGAGTTGAAAGCAGTAGAAACACTTTTCCAAAATCTGATAAACATCACCTGGTAGATATCTAGCATTCTTTCAGAATATTGATGAGTGAAACCAATGTATAATAGTGATGGGATATCCCTTGGAATGTCCAGGGCACACTCTCATGCCAGATCAGATTCCCAAAGAGGTTGATGTGGAAAGATAAAGTGTGAGCGACTCCAAGTGTGAAGGGGGAGTTTTCTCTGTTCCCAGTTTGCACAAGGAATGGAAACAGGACATGAGGAAGTGCAGTTGTAAATGGTTGAGGGTAGAACAAACACATAAGTCTTCTGCATAATGGTATTCGTATTTTCTTTGTAAAAGGTTTAGTTAGATTAAATCTTAAAGATGATTGGCTTTACCCATGTGATCATACAGTTGTGTAATTGTTTTAAAAATTAAAAACATCAGTGTTTGAAACAAATTAAGCCTAGGTGTTCCACCCATTCAGAGCACCATCACCCCTGGTGCCAGTCATACAGAAAGAAAGAAAAACCACATCACTCTCAGATTGCACTCAGAATGGATTATGAAAGTTAATCAAATGTATGCACATTAACTTTATGTAAACTTGATTTATTACACTGGTGAGCAAAGCAATTCCTCAAGAAAATTCCCCTGAGAACTCTCTCTGTTAACTTTCCTTAGTAAGGAAAGTTTCTTTCCTTGCGATTGATTAAAAATATCTGTCTTGGTAAGCAGCTGTTGTCTTGGGTCAGCAGTCTGGAAGTTGTTCTCAATAAAGTAAAATTTGTAATGAGAACTCCCTAGTTTCATATTATGCCTTGTTAGTTTGTAGTATTTGATGAGACCAGCTTTCATAAATCCAGTTGATAGTGTGCTTGACCTGAAAATATATTCAGATCCAACCTCGGTGGTGTATTTGCTATGTGATTTGGGTTAGGTAACTTACCGTGTTTCTCCAAAAATAAGACACCACCTTATATTTATTTTTCCTCAAAAAAACACACGGTGGCTTATTTTCAGGGGATGTCTTTTTTTTTTTTAAATTAAGTACCGGTATGGTACAGTTAACCTACAAGGTTAAACTGCCTATCACTATGGCTTATTTTTGGGGTATGGCTTATTTTCGGAGAAACACGGTAATTCTGCCTATGACATAATTCATATGGTGAGTTCTATGATGACAGGAAGTGATTTAGCAGCAGTAAACGTTTGTGCTCTATCTTGCTCAAAGATTTTTTTTAAAAAAGCTGAAACTGTCTTGACTGGAAAATACTTTTATTCTAAATACTACAAAATACATTTGAAAATGAAATTGCCACAAATCAATTCTTACGAAGAGTTATTTAAAAATGCTTGACAAGAGTATCCATGTAGTGAAATGAACATGAATCAGGTGTTCAGTGAACCATAGCTAATAAGAGAGTGACTTGCTGTTTGTTAAATCTCCAACCACGCAAAGTTTTTCTTGTAAGACTTCACAGGCCATCTACTATGTGTTAGATTTGGCATGAAAATGCTGGACCTGAGCCCATCATTCTGCAACCTGAGGAAGATCTGTCTTGAATGTGCTGCAATTACAGTGGTCTCTCTGGAGAATCTGATGATGATAATAGTAATGCTATTTTGGTGGGGATGGAATGTTAACAATTACAGAGAGAGATACCAATTTGTATTGACCTCTTGGAAACTTCTGACGGGTTCCTTGAAATATATATTCACTATCTAGATTTCCATGAGGACAGCCTTGCAAGGAGTGGATGGCACTTGTGTAGATTTTTGGCACTTGTGATCTGGTGTCTCTCGGTGACTCATTCCCCTGCACTGAGACAGTAAAAGCCATGAAGGTTGTACCAGAGAAGAATGCTGTTCGAATCCTTTGGGGCCGAGAACGGGGCACACAAGCTTTGGGAGCACAGCGTCTTCTGCAGGAGTTGGTAGAAGACAAAACCCGTTGGATGAAATGGGAGGGCAAGGTAAAGCTCTTTATGATGCACTCACAAGTCAATTGAACTTAGGAAGCTGCCTCGCACAAAATTAGAACATTGGTTCATCTAGCTCAGCATTGTCTACACTGAGAATACTTAAGGGTTCCCTATGTGGATCTTACTCAGTCCTACCTGGACATGCAGTGATCTGGGATAGTTAGGCATACCAAGCAAGTTCTTAACCATGGAGCTTCAGGCTGTGTATGACACTTCTGCCTGTGGGTAATTTGAGTTATATACACTTCTTAGGTTTCTGAATTTGAATTAAATATTTTTATCTGGTATGTGCCAGATTCTGAATAAATGGATAGAACCTTTTAAATTTTTTATAACTCTTCAATGCTCTTGGAACATTTGTACAGAAGTATCATTTCTTCTGCCAGATTTCAATAGAGGGAGGGGTACTGGTATACTTCACTGATACTTTGAGCTCAGAAAATGTTTTGTGCTCTTGACTTTCAGAAGGTTGAGCTGCCAGACAGTCCACGCTCCACCTTTCTGCTGGCATTCAGTCCAGACAGGTACACATCTATGTATATATTTTCTGTTCTCTTTTTATTTATTTTCTGTTCCCTTTTAATTATTCTATCTGTTAGGAAGATATGTGAAGAGAAATGTTCCTCAGCATACCAGTGAGAGCTTCCAAAGAGTCTTCCAGCTTCACTATACCAAGTGCTGCTCACTCTTTTGATTATTTGAAACTACTTGTGTACATGGAATACTCTTTTTGAACTGTGATAATGACAGAATGTAGACTTGCAAAGAACTTGGTAGCAGGAGATGTTCATATAAACTGGTTAAATGCTTGTTGTGTTGGTTGGTTCAGGGACCCTACAGGGAAGATGCTAAGACCTTGAGAGCCCTGTGCAGGTTTTTTCTCCTACTGTGGTAGTATCAATTTTCCTTTAGTGAATACAGCTTTTGCTCCTCCACCCTCTCAAATGTCATTGTAGGCTTTTTGCTTTTTGTTTCATAGAACAGTATGCAAGGCAGAGCCAAAGAAAACTTATTCCATCCCTGTTTGCATAATTGGTCACACCAGAGCAGGGGTAATCACCATGGTGTCCTTGAGGTTGTTCCTAATATCCCTGACTATCAGCTATGCTGGTTGAGACTAATGGTAGTTTGGAGTCCAGGAACATTTGGAGAGCATTACATTGATTACCCTTTTTCTAGAGTGTGACAGACGAGAACCAGGAATTGGCTTTCATATACAAGAGAGCTTAGGGCCTGGCCACTGTCCAAATGTACCACAAGCAAGATTGTTGCAGTGTATGTCAGAAAGAAGTGATGTTTGAAATTTTTGAGTGACTCACCCTATAGGAATGGTATGGTATAGATATTAAGGTAGAAAGCACAATTTGGAGAACCTATCATTTTATGAGCATTTGAACAGTTAAAAAATAAAGCTAAGTTTACCACTCTGCTATTCTTGAATAATGTTTAAGTCTTTTTGGAGTATTTACTATATTAGAATGACAAAAATGTACTTTAATTAATAACTGGTAACTATTCTCTTACCTGTTAATCTTGGAAATATAATTATTAACTTTTATCTTACGTAAGCTTTCTAAAACTCAAGGATGTGTGCTGTGAGGCTGGTTAGATTGAAGTACCATTGACTTATTTTTAGAAAGTTGGTCTTGGAGCTGTGATGTCTTAGTGGTTTGGGTGTTGGGCTTGACAGCCAATGAGGCATATCTGTACAGGTTCATATTTTTCTCTTCTGTTTCTGCATCCAAAAATACTTGCTAAACAACCTTCTCTTCCCACCCTCCCTCCCCTTCTTTTATGTTGCTTTTTAATTTCCCCAGGACCCTTATGGCTTCTACTCATGTGAATCACAATATTTACATCACTGAGGTGAAAACGGGCAAATGTGTTCACTCTCTAGTTGGGCATCGTCGCACACCATGGTGTGTAACCTTTCATCCTACCATTCCAGGGCTTATTGCTTCAGGGTGCCTTGATGGAGAGGTTAGAATCTGGGATTTGCACGTAAGTTCCTTTTAATGCTCTTTACCTCATTCTATGCCAGGCTAATCCATGCATTGCCACACTGGTGTGGGACCTTCTTCACTGTAGCATTTTCTCATACTACTCTGGTAATAGGGATAAACCCAAATATATGGTCCCATCCCTTCAAATATCACCTGTTTACCTTACTGTTACGGATTTGTTTTATTTTCTGATCATGAAATGCCAACTCTGCCAGTTGAGAGCCTTATTGGCAAGCTGTAGCAGATATCTTTGCTAGTTAATGATAAAGCCTTTGGATGACCTATGACATTTCAGTGAAAGATTACTGTAGGTTTCGAGAATTTAAAAATGCTTTCTCTATGTAGTACTGTAATGTGTCATGACCTTTATCCATACTAATGTTGAAGGGCTGAAATGTTTCTACATAATCAAATTCTTTTAATTACTCTGGAATATTCAGTGAGTCTCAGACAGCCTATACAAACAGTATATAATGATTTTCCTATAATTAGTGAGGCAAAGGTCTTTAAAATTTGGCTATGCAGTTGGGGGTGATATAAAATGGAAGCACATGCGATGATGCTTGTGATATAAATCTAGGTCACCATATAGTCTATATGGGATCCTATTTCGAATTACTGTGTTTCAATACCATTGACCATAGATTGGTTTGCTCCCAGGGTGGAAGTGAGAGCTGGTTTACAGATAGCAACAATGCCATAGCATCTTTGGCTTTCCATCCAACGGCCCAGCTCCTGCTAATTGCAACAGCCAATGAGATCCACTTCTGGGACTGGAGTCGCCGAGAGCCTTTTGCAGTTGTGAAAACAGCCAGTGAAATGGAGAGAGTCCGGTGAGTAATCCTTCTGCATGAGAGGAAGATAAGAGGGAACAATCTTTAGGAGAAATCCTCAAGGTAATTGCTTGGGGCATAGTTTTAGCCAGAAATGGGAAAAAAAACCAAAACCCTATGACACAGGAGACAGCTTGGAAAACTCTTAATTGCACTCCAGGGTTCACTAGTAAACCAGAAGATGAAAGTATGGTCTTGAAGGCACACAGTGTGGTTTAACTGCTCAAGTCAAGTAGGCCTGGCCCTATAGACTCCTGAGATCATATTTATTTATCTGTTTACTATGTTTCTAATTCTAAGAAGTAGCATTAAAATAATAAGCTCAAAACAGATAATTGGAACTGGAATTGGACTAGGAGTCAGTGAAGATGATGAAGTCCTTGTGTAATATAATCCTAGTTAGTACTCTTTCAGCCATACAATCATACCTCGGGTTGAGTACGCTGCGGGTTGCGTGCTTTCGAGTTAAGAACCATGTGGCCCCGGAAGTGTTTACTTCCGGGTTCCACCGCGCGCGCATGTGCAGAAGCGTTCTGCACGCTTCGTGCATGCACAGAAGTGTTCTGCGCGCTTTGCACGTGCTTGGAATCACTGTTCAGGCTGCATACTTTTCGGGGTGCGAACGGCACCCCGAAACGGATTGAGCCCGCAACCCGAGGTACCACTGTATTCTGTACCAATGGCAGTTTCCAGCAAGCCTTCAAAGGCAGCACCACATATAATGTATTACAATAATCTATAAGGAAAATTATACAGTATAAGCTAACTCTGATGTTACAGGACAAGTATTAGAGTATTCTGCTGCTGTGATTTGATATGGTTTTAATTGATAGTTTTATTCTGTTAATGTATTCTAAACGTATTTTGTGTTTTTAGCTGCCATGTGCTCTTGTTATAGGAAGGCTTGGGGTATACACATGATGGACAAAAGCAAATATTTTTCCAGACAAATAGTGGGACAAACTTGTGGGGTTAATTACACCCAATTTGGCGTATTTATAAAACCTGCCATAGAATATCCCTGGTAGTTGCTGTTACCAATGCATTTATTATGGAGCAGCAAGAGACTAGTTATCCAGAGTTTTACTTGAGCAGAGAAATCTGTCATTTTTTACAGTCTCACCTGTTACAGTTTTTCATTGTGTAGGTACATTTTTCATACAACTACAGTATAGCATTTCATTTGTTACCAGACAATTCGGCAGTAATATGGGATTCATTGAACGTTTTACTTAGAATCATGTAGGACAGAGATTGTGGTACTTATTGTTAGAATGTATACCAGAGCATGAATAATCTGTTTAAAATCCAGACATAGGAAGACATTTTCCAGTTGTTACTACTATTTCAGGATCTCTTGGTAGTCAGAGCTAGCTTAGCCCAACTTTTATATCTCAGGCAGACAGTGTCAGATTGCATTGTGTGACTTGGTCATGCAGCCTATAAAGTTAACAGAAAATAACTGTAGATGACTAGAAGCAGCTCTGTACTGTTAGAGAGTGGGGGGTTATGAGGGAGTGCAAAATGATGCAGACAGGTAGACATGTGGTTGCTCTTTTGGAGGCTGCTACTATGGGTTGTCTTAACAAAGGACAAGTTCTAGGCAATCTAAGTAAGGTTAATGCTAGATTTCCCCACTGTAGTTTCTTGTTAACTATAAAGCATAGTGGTGCTTGGCCTTTGTTGAGCAGGAAGAAAAAATAGATTAATGACTCATTAGAGGAAGAGAAGCTAATTGTCATATCTGTTTTGAAGTTTTGGTAGTGAGAAATTGCAGTTAGGAGTAAAAGGTAGCCATGAAGTAAGTAAGTAAGTAAGTAAGTAAGTAAGTAAGTAAGTAAGTAAGTAATTTGTTTATTTATTTATTTATTTACTTAAATGTGTATACCTATCCATAGACCTTAGAATGGTCCTGGAAAGCGAATGGAAGGTTAATTCTTTGCTAATATACTCAACACTATTTACAGGAAACATGAGCTTATAATGACAATATATTGGGCTAAAGTGCTGTATCTACCATGCGTAAGACTTAAATAATTAAGCTAAAGCACCATAAAGCAAGTTTATATCTTGGGAAGTAAAATTTTCTTTTCTTGAAATTTTGTAGTATGTATAACACTTCATTCTGGAGGTACTTCTTTTTTGGACTTGGAAGAGTTTACTCTTAAATTGGAATTCATGAACAAGAATTTAACAAAGCAATGTGCAGAGATCTTGCTGTTTGGGCCTTGGGATACGGTGCTCAGATTCCTGTTTTCTTAGCCTTCTCTTCAGATTTCTTGCTCAGATATGGAGATATAAAACCAGTCAGTTGTTTTCTTTTCTTTCTAAAAACAATATACCGTGAAGTCTGAAACATGGCAAGCTCACATGCTTCTGTGGCCATTCAGCTTCCTCAATCTACCATGCAGTCTTCTTCCTTAGCAGTTCCTGTTATTTGAATGTTCATTTTACTAAATTGTGTACAGTGCTTTCTCATTCACATGCATGGCAGTGTTTAGCCATTGTGGGATTTGGGTACACTTCAGGGATGGATGGACATCTCCCACTCCCTGTTATTTGTGAATCTGAAACTTGGTGTTTCTTTACATTGTGGCACGCTACAGAAATGCAAGAAGTCCTTCTCGATAGAACTATTTGATGGAACAGCTTGTTCTGTTAAAATTAAACCTTTCTTCTTTGTTTCAGACTAGTTCGGTTCGATCCTCTTGGGCATTATTTACTCACAGCAATTGTTAACCCTTCCAATCAACAGGTAACTGTTTTATTCAGTTATTACGCATATAACTGGTGTTTCCTGGGTTAGAGTTCTGTGTCTTATTAAATAGACAGTGGGTATTTGCTGTTTTTAAACTGACTGAATATGAATGGTCTAGGTGTATTCGATGTAGAAGGTTAATTTGAAATATGTATGTATCTGGTGACAACTGAATAGAAAACCATGTGGTAATTTGGTCTCAGCTTCCTAAGGAAAGAAAAAAGGCTGGGATATAGTACAACAGAATAAATGCTTATTCATACCCAAAGTTCAGAAAGTTTCAAGAATACTTGGCCTTGCTGTGCTGCTGATTGCTTTGCTGTTGTAGCTATCCATACTGGTCAGCCCAAAGCCTCCTTGTCTGTGATGAAGTTTATGAGCTGCATTAGCGCTTCACTCCTGTGAACTGTGTAAGACTAATATGGTGCCCTCTCCCTTGACAATCTTCTGCTTTCTCTCTCAGGTCTTAAAATAGTACCTATTGCTTGTTCAGAGAGAATCTGGAAGGGGGTACCTTATGGTACTGATGTCTGACTAGGTCATATTGCCCAAGGTCATGTCCTATACATATAACTTGTGACATCATATTCCTTGAGGCGATCAATTTAACTCTTTCAACTACTTCCCCCTTCAGGCAGATCTCAAGCAGCTTCTTGGCTTCTGTTTGGTTCAGTTTGCAATAAAAGCAGGGTTGTGTGTGTTTTTTTTTTTTAAAAATCATATAGACTGTATTGGAGTGTGGTGTCTCCCAGGCTCATGAGCTGATAACCTGGCTCTTGTAGCTGCCAACAGCACCCCCACCAATTTTGGTGGCAGCTTTTTTTTTAAAAAAGAAAAAAATAGGCGTAGCTCTGAGGTGGGCAGATCCAGTCCCTGAATGGGGATATAAATCATTTTTTCCCTGATCATCAACTTGATCATTGGAGCAGAGACAGGATATCCTCAGCTGATCTGCACAGAGCAATTGAGGAAGGAGAGATCTCTCTCTCTCTCTCTGTGTGTGTATGTATGTATGTATGTATGTATGTATGTACACACATGTGCATATACACTACAGGTATATGGTTTCAGGAGGGTTGACTGAGGGTGAATGTGACCCTCAGGCCAAAAAAGGCTAGCTTCTCTTTGTATAAAATGAAGTTGTGGTCCACCTTTGGCAGAATTGCCATTGTTGGAGTTAACTGTAACAACATGAGTTACTTTTGTGTTTCTTTCCTGGACCTGAATAGTTAAAAATAATAGTAATAGTGTCCCTCAGTAACTTTGTCCTGCCCAAGGGCAGAGTCTCTGCTTTGCTTGTGGCAAAGTGCATCCTGTTTTCGCATCATCTTATTTTGATACAGGGTAATTGATCACTTGCACTTTCTTCTGCAGAATGACGAAGAGGTGGAAATACCTGTGGATAGTACTGAAATGCCACACTATCGTCAGCGTTCCATCCTCCAATCTCAGCCTGTGAGACGCACACCACTCCTTCATAACTTCCTGCATATGCTGTCCTCACGTTCTTCTGGTATCCAGGTGGGAGAGCAAAACGCCATGCAAGACTCGGCTACTCCCTCCCCTCCTCCTCCTCTCCCTCCTCCTCCACCACCACCACCTCCACCTCCACCACCACCACCTCCAGCTAGTGAAGCCTCTAGAGCATCTGCCTATAATGGCCTCAGTGAGCCTGTCAATTTCCCCTCAGTAAAATGTTGCCAACATCTGGGGGTGCTGTGCCTTTGCAGGCGATGTTCTAGTGCAAGACTTCCTTCTCTTTTTCCGTCCCAGGACAACACCCCTTCCACATCCTCTGGGTCCACTGGCACTTCCTTTTCTTCTGTGCAAATGGAGCCTTACCAGCCCCAGGAGCAGGCAACTACAGCACAGCAGGAGCAGGGACTCCTTAACCGACCATCTGCTTTCAGCACTGTACAAAGCAGTACTGCGGGCAACACCCTGCGCAACCTTAGCCTCGGCCCCACTCGTAGATCCCTTAGTGGGCCTTTGTCTGGCCACTCGTCCAGATTTCACCAGTCTACAAGAGAGATGGCCTCTGGGTTGGAGGGTTCTGAGTGGACTCGAACAGTGTTGAATATGGGCCCTCGCTCTGAGTTGGAAGGTATGCCTCCTCCTAGAACCAGTGCCTCTTCAGTGAGCTTGTTGTCGGTACTGAGACAGCAGGAAGGAAGCTCCCAGTCCTCTGTATATACTTCAGCTACAGAAGGGAGGGGTTTTCCAGCTCCTAGTGCTGAAGCTGAAAGCACTAGCAATGCTGGTCCAAGCAATCCAACCAGCATTCGCAATGAGTTTCAGTGTGACTTGAGGCGGTTCTTCTTGGAATATGATAGGCTTCAGGAGCTAGATCAGGGGATAGGTGGTGAACCCAGTCAGTCACATCAAGCCCAGGAGATGCTTAATAACAACATCGAGCCTGATAGACCTGGTCCTTCTCATCAACAGACCCCACATAGCAGTGAAAACAATTCCAATTTGTCACGGGGGCACCTGAACCGCTGTCGAGCCTGTCACAACCTGCTGACTTTTAACAATGACACACTTCGCTGGGAAAGAAGTACACCTAGATATGCACCAGGGCAGGTCCAAAGCACATTTGAAGGTGTGCCATCCAGCAGTAGCCAGCTACCACCTTCCGAGAGAATGGAAAGTAGAACTTCTCCCTCTAGCAGACTACCACCGGGAAGATCTTCAAATCCGCCAGAGGAAAGGACCGTGGGAGTGGTCTTTAACCAGGAGACGGGGCACTGGGAAAGAGTTTACAGCCAATCTGCTTCAAATAGACCTGGGAATGTATCACAGGACGCCTTAAACCAGGAAATGCCTGAGGAAAGTTCAGAGGAGGATTCACTTAGGAGGTAAGATTGCTAGACCGTTCTAATTCCTCCTCAGTCTTTCTGAAGCTGTACCATTGAAGTGTGAACTATTGAAGATCTGGAGGTACTCATTTCTGATGCTGTCATGAATCTGGCGAGGAGCAATACTGGATTCAGGTATCAGTTGCTGGCTGCAGTGGGGCTCCTATCTAAAGCATAGAGGAGAGAACTACCGGTATAATTTCTAGCTGAAAGTAACTATTCCCCCCAAATCTCATTCTTATGTTGTTGAGGCATTGCTTAGAGTATCTAACTGTAGCACTTGTTAACAATGGCAACAAATGCAGTACACTAGGCTTTTCATATATTCCCTGTTGTTAAGAATAGGGAAAACTTGATTTTTTTTCATAAAGATGGGATGAGCAGCTCCTTACTTTTCAGGAATAATTCTGAATCTAAGGTGGTTCAACTACTTATTATTACATCTGCATGTGACAATTATTTCTCCCATTGTGAGAAATAATACCAATTCTTACGTCACCCTGTTCTTGAATTGTATGTCTGCCAATGACTTGTAGGTGGTTGAGTTAATGTCTGAAACATTTCTTCCTGGTATTGGATCATGTCTGATCACCATAAAAGAAAACAAGCAGGAATGCTGATGGTATATTTTGAGGGAATTATATCCCTTTCCTTTATTGCTTCAGGAAATCTGCTCCTGAATTGATTTGAGAATAACATTTCTCTTTGCTGCATGATGAATATTGGTGATGACAGAATAACTCCTATTTTAAAATCCCTGCCTCTATTCCCCCACTTCCCTGCGTGTTCTTCTCCTAAGTTTACCTAACACTCATCTTGTCAGGCACCCGTTGTTCATGAATGACTAATCTTACCTTGAATGCCTTTGAAATTGGCAGTTGTCCTCTTCATACCTATACAAGCCCTCACCCATCAAATGGCATGCAGGTATTGCATCAGTTCAAACCATTTTGCAGCAACAAAGGGGCTTTCACCTTAGGCTGAACTAGTGATGTTCTTTGAACGGCAAGGAACAATGATTACCACATGCAGGAGGCCCTTCAGCATTTGCTGTGTGTAACAGGCCTGGAAGTGATCTGCAGACCCTCTTACCTAGAGGACTAAACTAGAAAGACCAGAAGAGGCAGTCAGTGCTTTCTTTCTTTTTCCAAACTTTTATTAGGCATTACAGATATAGTTCATCTTAAAACATTCATGTGCAATATATATATATATATATATATATATATATATATATATATATATATATACACACACACACACACACACACACACACACACACACACACACACACACAAAGAAAAAGCCATATAAGATACATAGTAACAGGGTAAAGGTAAAGGGACCCCTGACCATTAGGTCCAGTCGTGACCGACTCTGGGGTTGCGCGCTCATCTCGCATTATTGGCCGAGGGAGCCGGCGTATAGCTTCCAGGTCATGTGGCCAGCATGACAAAGCCGCTTCTGGCAAACCAGAGCAGCACATGGAAACGCCGTTTACCTTCCCGCTGTAGCGGTTCCTATTTATCTACTTGCATTTTGACGTGCTTTCGAACTGCTAGGTTGGCAGGAGCTGGGACCAAGCAACGGGAGCTCACCCCGTCACAGGGATTCGAACCGCCGACCTTCTGATCAGCAAGCCCTAGGCTCATTGGTTTAACCACAGCGCCACCTGGGTCCCTTAGTAACAGGGACAAGGGGGCTAAGTGAAAGGGTGCCTGTGTCTGTGCATGAACAAACCTAGGAAAGCTGTGGAGAGTATCTGTGGGGCCATGGAATTGGATTATTCCTGACTATTCATAGAAATGCTTGGAAGACTTAAAAGCCTCCAAGGCAGTCTTTGCCAACCTGGTGTGCTGGCTGGTGCTGATGGGAGTTGCAGTGCAAAACATCTAGAGAGCTTCAGGTTGGCTCCCTTTTCTCTAGTGCAGTTATAGTTTAGAAGACAAGCTGTTTCTTTCTTAGGGAATGGTCGCTGTGACCTATTTGGACTTCTCTTTCTTCGTTGTTTATGATCCAGCTGATTGAATATTTGGGGTGACTTAACTGTCATAGATGCTTATGTTCCTGCCATCCCCTCTGAGGTGCTGGCAGCTGTGACTGACGTTTTATCTCTCTGACCAGATGCTTCTTGCTATGGTAAATGAATTTATAGTATGCAGCCTAGTGCTCAGGCTTGTTTTTGGTATTAAGTCCTTAAGAATTCTAGTAGCACAAAGCTTCAGTAGCTTTTCACTGTGCAAAACACTATTTCACATTCTCTTCACTTCTGACTCTCTGATGAATATTTTCCTTTCTTCAGTATGAAGCAGGAGCTGGTGCCTCAGTTACTCTTACTGTTACTAGTGTGAGTCCTTTTCCAGGAGTATTTAAATCTAGAAATGTATGTGAAGGGGCAATTGCATGGTACCTTTACTTGGCAAAGAGGGAGGGTAGTGATCAGATGGGCAGGACTCGGGGAGTAGGCCACTTTTCTCTTTCAGACATCAACGGCAACAGTGTTAAGTAGAAACTATGGTAAAACTCTTTGTGCAACTGGAGGTAAAAGTGAATGAGGCCAAATGCTGTGACAGGATACTATTGTGAACAGGGTTCGAAATTAGCAGGATGCCAGGCATATATTGCGCCTAAAGATTCTCCATTTGTGAGCACCATAAAAAGTCTGGGTGCAATTTTTTGCACCTAGCTGACACTCAAGGATTACTGAAATGTATGTTCTTTGAAACCTTGAAGTATATGCCAAGCATATACAATATGTTAAGGAGTTTCATAATAAAGAGTAGAGTGTTTTGAGAACTGAAGCATGGTACCAATATTTTTATTGTAAACACCAAATTAAACATGTATTAACAATTTCTGCTAAAAATGTGATATTAACAATGTGTCACTTAAGTGAATTGCGTATTAGTTCATGTTTATCAAAATAATAAATAAAAAGTGCTTCCAACCCCCCCCCCCCATGGCAACTAGACATTTTGGCTCCTAACTTTTTTATCCCAGTTTCTAACACTGATTGTGTGAAGGGATGTATGGGAGTGAAGCTGTTCTGTAGAGTTATACCTAGTAACAGAGTTCTGTGGTTCATAATTAGCACATTGAACATGGCTAGGAAAGCAATAGAAAGCCAGTGAGAAGGCTGAAACCAGATTGTTAATGTGCCCCCACTCACCCCAGGTCTAGTTTCTGAGCAGCATTCCAGGGCAGTTCCCATTATAGACCAATACTTGAAATCTTGAGGTAATGTTGTTGATCTAAATAATTGCTGAAATGTCAAAGTGGGAATAAGGCACTGCAGTCCTGTATCAATTCATAAAAATCAAAAGTGTGTGTACTATACTGCAACCTTCTTTTGCTGTCAGCTAGAAATCCAGGATATGGGAGTTCTCCCAGACTGAGAGTTTATGAAGGGCTAAAGGAAACCAGAGTCTACTGTTGGTGAACTGAACCAGCTCTCAGCAGCAGCAGCCTCTAAATATCAAAACTGCTAAAACAAGGTCAGATATGAAGGGGAGAGCGGTAGTGGCACCCGCCCTGTGGAACGCCATCCCACCAGATGTCAAAGAGAAGAACAACTACCAGACTTTTAGAAGACATCTGAAGGCAGCCTGGTTTAGGGAAGCTTTTAATGATTGATAGACTATTTTATTTTAATATTTTGTTGAAAGCCACACAGAGTGGCTGGGGAAACCCAGACAGTTGGCGGGGTATAAATAATAAATTATTATTATTATTATTATTATTATTATTATTATTATTATTATTATTATACTGTTGTCACCTTACTCTAGATTACTATTGTATTTCACCCTGCGGTGTCACACACATTTTGAGCAGCAGAGAACATAAAGAAAGGTGCAGAACTCCCAAGGAAAGTCATGTGACTGTGATGATGTACTAGAGGTGAGGGATCAGCAAATAAATTATGGTATTAAATAGTGTCTGTTGCTAGTTCATCCAGCAGATGTCACACTTAGCAATGCAGCTGTTGAATTGGTAACTGAAAGCCTTAAAAGAAGGTTGAAAGATGAAGACAGGTTGTGCTTGCTACCTGTGTGTGGGCTTCGTTTCCTTGACCTCATTAATCTGTTCAAGAAGTTCCTCATTTGTGAAGTGTGCCTGCACCGGGTGAATGGAGCTAATGATGACTAAATGAAGGCTGTCCCTCTCTGAATCACGTTTCACAGATTGGCCATGTGTGAAAAGAGAGTTCTGATTTTTGACTGCTCTGGGCTAATTATCTTAAGCTAATAACATAGGCCTTAATAAGTACAGTATCTAATTGGTTTTCTTGATCTTATCCTTGGTCTCATTTTATTAATCAAAGAAAATAAGCGAGAACCCCAGTAAAAAGAGCACAAGCCCCTTCCAGACAGTTTTTCTCGGAAAAGACAGGATAGGCTGCTTAGCATGACTTGGCACGGACACTGTGCTCTAGCCATGGGACTTTGGTCTCCAGGTAATGCATAATGCAATATTTTGTGGATGTGTACACTGTAAGGTGGAATAAGGCCATATGTCTGCTTCAAAGCAACAAGGGATATGAAGACTTAATTTTCTCCAGTGATCTTTTGATTGGTGCTGTTTGAAGGACAGGACCTCTTGTTTACAGATGCTTTCACCATCTGCCTGTCTGTCTCTCCGTTGGACCCCAGGGTGACTGAATTTTGGAAATACTGCTGTGTCAGTGCGCAAGCTACTTCATTAAGTATGCTGGTGAATGAGAGGAAAATCACTAAGCGAGACACAAAGTTGGTACTTTGATCATCTGGTAGCCTTTTGCAGTGTTTTTATATTTTGTTTTTCTATGCATGTTTACTTGGAAGTAAGTCTTGCTGACTTTGGGACATCCCTGAGTAAGTGTGGCTAGGATTGCATCTTAATTTTTGTCAAATAATGAGATAAAGCCTGTAACTATTTTCCATGTTGTGAGATAACACAGTTTGTAACATTACATTTCTTGAAAGTGTTGAGCTAGCAGATTGTGACTGCCTACCCTCCTTGTCAGTTAATTTTTGTTTTAATTGTAGGTTCATTTAACACGAAACAGTAATGTTTGGTTCACACTTGCAATGCAATCTGCTATAATTTGTAGATGCAGATTTCTTCATTTGCTAATCAATACTGCCAAGATTCCTTTTTTTTTTTTGCAACTCATTCAACTCTAATCTAAGGTGAACATTATGATTTCCAGGTTGTTCTTTTTTGTTGGCTAAGATTGTCCAAGCTGGAGAAAAATTATCTCCTTCCCACTCCTGCTAACTTTTTTTTATCTGAATAACAGAGGCTGAGAACTGGATGTCAGGTAGAAGGGTGAAAATGATGAGTAATTTCATTGGGAAAGGGCATCCATGTGATGGGGAACTGCAAGAGAAAAATAAATACAGGTGGTAATAGAAGATAATGAAGGAAGGGTTTTTGTGCTTTGCAAATATTGGGGTTCCTGTAGGCATGCTAATACCTCCCTGTTGCGTGTCCATGGCATAATTTTGACTACATGAGGACTGGCACTTGGATAATTAAGTTTGCCAGTAGCATATATGATGTTCTGCTACTCTAGCATATTGGAACTGATGGAGCAAAAGGTTCAAGTAGCAATATAAGGAGGAATGAGAGGAGGAGCAAGATCATAGAGACAACCCATATAATCTTTCCTGGGTATTGAGTTCAGCTGAATCACCTCATTAACTATGGATAACTTTAATTGAGGGACTATTTTTTTAAAAAAGAAGGTGGTGCCTCTCACACAATGTCTGCACGGGGGAGGCAGTCAAACCCCAAATTAGGAAGGAGTGCACATACATTTGAAATTTGCCAGGCACTAGGCGAATTTGCACCTGGCTGTTGGCCTCTTGCAACCAAGTGCAGATGCCTGGCTGCCAGGATGGTGCCTGACATCTCTACCATCTGGAGGTGCATGTCTGGAGATCCTTAGATCTTGCCTGTTTTTGCACACTAACAACACATCCTTTAGCATTCTATCCACAATATTTTATCTGCACAATGTGAACAAATTTCAGGAACCAAAAACTCGCATTGAAAAATATGGCTTTTAAGCTGTCAGGCCCCAAAATGGCACCTAGACATTTCATTTTGGCGACTGTAACCCTGATTATATATCTAAGTTTCTAACACTGTACACATAGTTGGAACAGAAGCTTACGAATCTTACAACACCCTACCCCAGATATCTCTTCCCACCAGTGCTAAAGAGAGCTGTCAAAAGCTTGAGGTTCATTCCCCCCTCCAACTTGTTCCAAAACATCTTAAGTTCCTTTCTGGAACAATCGTGATCCTTGCAGGCTGGTATTTTTTGCAAAAATCCTACCACTTAGCAAGTGGTAGGTAGTCCACTGAAAATTAGGAACATATGAAGTTGCCTTCCACCAAGTCAGACCACTGGTCCGTCTAGTTCAGTATTGTTCACATTGGTTGGCAGTGGCTTTTTAGAGTTTTGAACAGGATATTACTACCCCTATCTGGAGATGCCAGGGATTAAACTAGAACCTTCTGCATGCAGAACAGATATTCTACCATTTAGTCATGGCATTAGCCGTGCAATTAGACATGGAGCACTAGCCTGACTTCTGCCCACCACCAATTTGAGATTGTCAGTTGCTGGAGCAGAGCGCAAGATTTCAGATCTTTCTTTTTATGAAAGAGAAGTAACCAGCTTATAACTTGGCCTGGCATCAGATGAGATGAGCCAGACAATTCTCAAGCCAAGCTGCTGGCATTGCTACTGTTCCTGCTAAGATAGGGAAAAGTAAATATTTATATTCAGATGTTTTAATACGTTTATCTCTGCCTGCAGCAATTGTTTATTGATGTTTCTTTTTATGCTAAATGATGTTCATGTGGCTTTCATTGAAGAAGGTGAGCCCTCCCAACTTTTGGAAGGGTTGTAGAAACTTCTACAGCATGACCAGCAGTTTGGGTGCGTTTTGATTTGACTGTACTGGCCTTCTCATATCTTGATTTCTGTATTTTTCAGCCATCTTGAAATGCTATTCAGATTTGTGACTGAAACTTAACAGTACTATTGTATTGAATTATAGAGTGGAAAAGGTCATCTGGACCAACCCTTTGCCAGTGCAGGAAATTTACCAGTACAGCATCCTGATAGATTATCATCCAATATCTGCTTAAAAAAAGCTTTTAGAAAGAGAGGTCTGCCATTTCCCAAAGCCATAGGGGTACTTTGCTGCTAGTGACTTCTTAGTATTTTATAATTTCCCTGTGTATTCTTGAATGAACATACATGTTTCTGTGTGTGGAGACTTTCCTCTTAAATTTCTGCATGTTTTGTGGGAATTCCTATCCAATATTTAATTTACTTTATATAATTGTTTACATCTTCTGTCTGACCTGAGTGGCTTAAAGATTTTGTGCAGGCATCCCCAAACTTCGGCCCTCCAGATGTTTTGGAGTACAATTCCCATCTTCCCCAACCACTAGTCCTGTTAGCTAGGGATCATGGGAGTTGTAGGCCAAAACATCTGGAGGGCCGCAGTTTGGGGATGCCTGATTTTCTGTAAAGAAAGTTTTTTTGCTTTCTAGTTTTTTAATTAGTGAGACAGACAGGTTGTGTATCCATAGTAGTGACTAGAGGAGGATAAACAAAGCACTGAAAGGAGCGCAGAGAAGAAACTCAACAGTGCACCCGTAGCAACAAAACTGGATGCCTTCATCTGCCCCACCTGCAATAAAACATGTCTCTCCTGTATTGGTCTCTACAGTCACAGCAGGCGCTGTAAGTCTCCAACGGTTTGACTTCACCCCAAAGGCATACTCCTCCATTGTATCCTGAGGCAAATGGATACCAACAACGGACAAACCACCACCAACAAATTAAGCTCAACTCAATCCCACTCAAACTCATTCATCCTTCCTTACAAGCCATATTTCACTTTCCAGAGCTCCACTGTCTAAAATACTAAACAAGACATACATTCTGGGTAAAGATAAAGGGACCCCTGACCATTAGGTCCAGTCGGGACCAACTCTGGGGTTGCGGCGCTCATCTCGCGTTACTGGTCGAGGAAGCCGGCATACAGCTTCTGGGTCATGTGGCCAGCATGACTAAGCCGTTTCTGGCAAACCAGAGCAGCACACGGAAGTTTACCTTCCCACTTGGAGCGGTACCTATTTATCTATTTGCACTTGTGACGTGTTTTCAAACTGCTAGGTTGGCAGGAGCTGGGACCAAGCAACGGGAGCTCACCCCATCGCAGGGATTCGAACCGCTGACCTGATCAGCAAGCCCTTGGCTCTATGGTTTAACCCACAGCGCCACCTGCGTCCCTCACATTCTGGGTATGACATGTAAAAACAAATGCCTGGTTGCCATTATATTTTAATTGTTCGGTACTTTTCTCCCACCACCAAGCAGATCACATTAATACCAGTAACATTTCTTCTAATAAATTAACATGCAGAAATGTGATGGGAGATTTTATTTTCAGCCTCAGGACTGCATCTTCCATTGTCTCCTGAGACAGATGAATGACAGCAAACACCCCTGGTTTTTAATCCACCTTTTAACACTGACAGATCTATAGACCATAACCTCCATGTAAATTTGTGTTAAAATAGCATGATTTACTTTATGCAAGGCAGTGTTCTTTTCTTTTTGCCAGTAGAGGGTGCATCTCTCAAACTCAATGGTGGGTTGATAACATCTTTAAAGATGGTACAAGAATACTGTTGTGAAACAGCATAGAGCAAAAACACAGCTTTCTCTCCAGCTGAATATAATTTTAAGAAATCTTCATTCAAGGTCCTCCTCCGAGGGTCTTCTGCTGGTTCCCTCACTGCGAGAAGCGAAGTGACAGGGAATCAAGCAGAGGGACTTTTTGATAATCTCACCCTTCTTGTGGAACACCCACCCTTCAGATGTCAAGGAAATAAACTTTTAGAAGACTTTTAGAAGACATCTGAAGGCAGCCCAGAGAGTCGGTCATCTGAACCAGATGGACGTTGTATAAACGTCATTGTTACCTTCTTTGTAGCAAGATCACCAGGTGCCTAGTCACTGTGCATCTATATTTAGATGATACATTCCTAAGCTTTTCCCATGCAACATATATTTTCAACCTTTTTGAGTCCACGGCTCCTTTGACCAACTGGATTCTTTCTGTGGCACCTCGTGGGGCTCAAGAGCCCGATTTTGTCACCTCTCCCCCCTCCCTTTCTCTGCCCTGCCCTGCCCCCCAACTCTGCAGTTATTCAGTTGAAGATGGAAGTTCCACAAACTACCCTAGTTAATAGATAAACTTCTATTCTGTGAATTTGTCTTAGCCTCCTTTAGAGCCATCTAAATCGGTGGCTAGCACCACAGTTTGTTATAGAAAATTTCTTGTGCATTGTGTAAATTCCTGAATCTGTGATCAATTTCATTGGATGGCCTGTGGTATTATGAAAGAGGGAGATAAATGTCTACTTGCTTCATGGTATGTGTAACACCACTTTTGGTTGTCATATTTTCTTCTAAAACTGAACAAATGCTTCAGCATTTTCTTGTGGGGGACATGTTTCAATTTCTTGATGATTTTGGTCGTTCTTCACCTCTGCTGATAATCCCATCTCAAAAAGACTGCCTCATGTGCATAGAATTCTTAACTGTAGCTGCATCCAGAGATTCATATAAAATTATTATGAGTCTGGCTGTCTTATTGTCAGTCCCTAATCCCTAGCATGGATTTTTTTCTCTGTTCACATCTGCCATATTCTGTTGACTTTTTCAATGAGCTGTGAAACACAGACCAAGATCTTATCTCACTAGTTGCTGCTAGGTGAGACTCCACCAGTGTAAATGTGAAGTTAACTTTTTTGCCCCATTGTGCATCACTTACTATGCTTATTTATTTTGAATTTCTCGTCATTTCCTTCTCATTCATTCAATTTCAAGAGATCATTTTGGACCTCTTCACAGGCCATTTGGATTTTCACTATACTGAATAATTTGACATCATCAGCAAACTTTGCTGCTTAGTTGAGCAGTTAAGCAAAAAATCGCATTATTTGGAATAAAAATATGAAACTTGGCACACACCAAACACTTTTTTATATGGATCTTTATAAGGAGTGCTCCCTGGGGGTGCAGGAAAAGAGAGTAACGAAAGTGTACTTTAAGTTTTGTGCCATCTCTATAGTTTGAAGAGTATGGAATGGCTGTCCCAGGCTGTAGAGGCCACTGCTGTCTTCAGCAATGCTTCTTCAGCAGTCCTTGCAAATGGCATTGAGTTCTGTAGGACATTCCCAGGAAAATAAACATAGAATTGCAGTCTTAAATCGTGGTTGATGGTACACTGAATGCTCCAAGTACAAAGAGAAGAATGAGGTCTTCCAGACAATGATATATAACAACATGTTCTTGAATTGCTCAAGAAGAGTGACCATAGTATTATCAAATTCAACATAAATGCAAATGGAAGGTTGTCCAGAAAATCTATCATCATTGTATTTTTTTAAAAAAGTTTCCTTAAAGAATAAAATTAGCTATAAGGCAGTTGCAAGGAAGAGGCAAGAGGTCAAATATCTTTAGGATGGTTAGAGCTTGATTAGAAACCAAAATAATATAATCATAGCTAGAATATTTTCCACAGATTCAGAAAGGCAGAAACAAGTACAGGAAAATGGTTGTTGAGAAAAGCAAACAGTAATCAAAGGCAAAAAAGGTTTCCCTTTAAATGTAGAAGGGTTGACCAACTGAAGAAAACAAAAATACTGTAACCACAAACTAAGGCAGAAACTAAATTGGCAATAAGGCAGATGAACAAAGACTGAGAAGCATACAGCTAAAAAGACACAACTAATATACAGTATATATAAATTTAAATTCATTGTTGTTGTTGTTGTTTAGTCGTTTAGTCGTGTCCGACGCTTCGTGACCCCATGGACCATAGCACGCCAGGCACTCCTGTCTTGCACTGCCTCCCGCAGTTTGGTCAAACTCATGTTCATAGCTTCGAGAACACTGTCCAACCATCTCGTCCTCTGTCGTCCCCTTCTCCTAGTGCCCTCAATCTTTTCCAACATCAGGGTCTTTTCCAGGGAGTCTTCTCTTCTCATGAAGTGGCCAAAGTATTGGAGCCTCAGCTTCACGATCTGTCCTTCCAGTGAGCACTCAGGGCTGATTTCCTTAAGAATGGATAGGTTTGATCTTCTAGAAGTCCATGGGACTCTCAAGAGTCTCCTCCAGCACTATAATTCAAAAGCATCAATTCTTCGGCGATCAGCCTTCTTTATGGTCCAGCTCTCACTTCCATACATCACTACTGGGAAAACCATAGCTTTAACTATACAGACCTTTGTCGGCAAGGTGATGTCTCTGCTTTTTAAGATGCTGTCTAGGTTTGTCATTGCTTTTCTCCCAAGAAGCAGGCGTCTTTTAATTTCGTGACTGCTGTCACCATCTGCAGTGATCAAGGAGCCCAAGAAAGTAAAACCTCTCACTGCCTCCATTTCTTCCCTTTCTATTTGCCAGGAGGTGGTGGGACCAGTGGCCATGATCTTGGTTTTTTTGATGTTGAGCTTCAGACCATATTTTGCGCTCTCCTCTTTCACCCTCATTAAAAGGTTCTTTAATTCCTCCTCACTTTCTGCCATCAATGTTGTGTCATCTGCATATCTGAGGTTGTTGATACTTCTTCTGGCAATCTTAATTCCGGTTTGGGATTCATCTAGTCCAGCCTTTCGCATGATGAATTCTGCATATAAGTTAAATAAGCAGGGAGACAATATACAACCTTGTCGTACTCCTTTCCCAATTTTGAACCAATCAGTTGTTCCATATCCAGTTCTAACTGTAGCTTCTTGTCCCACATAGAGATTTCTCAGGAGACATATGAGGTGATCAGGCACTCCCATTTCTGTAAGAACTTGCCATAGTTTGCTGTTATCGACACAGTCAAAGGCTTTTGCATAGTCAATGAAGCAGAAGTAGATGTTTTTCTGGAACTCTCTAGCTTTCTCCATAATCCAGCGCATGTTTGCTATTTGGTCTCTGGTTCCTCTGCCCCTTCGAAATCCAGCTTGCACTTCTGGGAGTTCTCGGTCCACATACTGCCTAAGCCTGCCTTGTAGTATTTTAAGCATAACCTTGCTAGCGTGTGAAATGAGCGCAATTGTGCGGTAGTTGGAGCATTCTTTGGCACTGCCCTTCTTTGGAATTGGGATGTAGACTGATCTTCTCCAATCCTCTTGTCATTGCTGAGTTTTCCAAACTTGCTGGCATATTGGGTGTAGCACCTTAACAGCATCATCTTTTAAATTCATTACCAGCAGTCAACTAGTCAGTTCGATTTTTAGATAACAGAAGTGTGAAGGCTTGCAAAAAGAGGAAAGGATAGTTAAAGGAAAGCTGAATTATTTGTACATTCTTTGCCACATTGGGCAGATGCTCATGCCTGAACCACATTCATATTCTCCATCTCTCTGGTAGAATGTACACACATTAAAAAGAGGCTGTGAAAATGCTTTTTTAAAAAACGTTTTGAAAAGTACATCAAATTTGGCATAGCTCACTGTCGCCATCTAGTGTCACATCTGTATATTGCACTTCACAACACATTTAAAACACTATTTGCAGCTGAATAGCCGAGTCCTCACTCACACACCCTAGCTGAAACTAGAACTAGAGGTGATGAAATGAAGATGTACACCTAACTGACAAATTATCTAGTCACCCAGTCTGGACATACACAACTAAGAGTTTTTAATACACTGAGATATTGATTTGGTATACATCTCATACTTCAACTTTTTCCTTTCCTCTGTCTCACAGGAGGGAAAGTATTTTTCTTTTAAAAAAGAGTGTGCTGCAAAACACAGGTGTCATGTAAAAACAGTGCTTTCCCCTTCAGAATTGTTTAATCATGTGCAGATACAATTGATTTGAGGTTCAACTAAGTTTTCTTAAATTAGACACATCCCTATTATGAAGCTGTTTTTAGTTAAGTCTCCTTTCTTTGTCGACACACTGTTGTTAATATAGAATGTCCCAGCTTTTGATGCCTTTTGGATTGCAGAGTGACAGGATATTTGGGAAATAATGTGCAGAATCTATCCCAATGAAGTCTCTCTAAATGTATGTTAAGCACCTAATATCTTCAAAAAGGATGAAATAACCGTAGGCTGGCATGTGCTAACTGTGCCAGTCCAGTGAATATTATAGGGCAGACTTTGAACTTAATTTGCTTTGTATCTGAGCAACTTGATATGTGTTTAGATATAAAGGATTTTCTGTCATTATTATTTCTACAATACATTCTTTGCTGTGAACTCATAGTGAGATTACAGTGGTGCCTCGCTTAACGAATGCCCTGCTTAACGAAATTTCCGCTTAACGAAAGGATTTTTTGAGCGGAGGTTGCCTCGCTAGACGAATTCGTTTTATGAAAAATTCGTCTAGCGAATCGCGGTTTCCCATAGGAATGCATTGAAATTAAATTAATGCGTTCCGATGGGCAAAAAAAATTCAATGCATTCCTATGGGATTCGCTAGACGAATTTTTCGTTATAAGAAAAGACCCATGGAACGAATTAAATTCATCTAGCGAGGCACCACTGTACTTTTATTTGTGTTGTGCTGACATAGATAGCGCTGAAAGCTCTGTATTCATATAATTTTTTTATTTTTTTTATTTTTTGCCTTTAAGCATCTCCTTATTCAAGTTAAAGAGCTTATCCACACTGTAGATTTAAACTAGTTTTGAGAGTCACTTCCTCTTTGAACAGATCTACACTAGCTTCTATTCCTTTGGATGATGGATGGGCAGCCAAGGATTTCTAAAAATTCTTTGCTCTCAAGCAGTTCAGATTCTCATGATTCTTTTGGAGGATCCCATGGCTGTTTAAAGTGTTATAAACACATAGCTTCATACCGGTAGTGTAGATAATGGGTAGGCAAACTAAGGCCCAGGGGCCGGATGCGGCCCAATCGCCTTCTAAATCCGGCCTGCGGATGGTCTGGGAATCACCATGTTTTTACATGAGTAGAATGTGTGCTTTTATTTAAAATGCATCTCTGGGTTATTTGTGGGGCATAGGAATTGGTTCTTTTTTTTCAAAATATAGTCCAGCCCCCCCACAAGGTCTGAGGGACAGTGTACTGGCCCCCTGCTGAAAAGGTTTGCTGACCCCTGGTGTAGATAGCAGGTGGCAAAAGGCAGACAAGAAGCACAATAAATGAATCTATCTGCACTTGAGTTCTCTTTCTTAATAAGCCATCTGAAATGATCCACAGAGTCCCTTAGTATAATGGGAAGAAGGAAAATAGTTTTGCTCTTGTGCATGTTGGAATACTGGCATGTTCTCATTCACAACATTTTTAAGGCTTTTAGAAAAGATGAAAGTTGAAAACTGAGCAAACCCATTTTGTAATTAGAAAATAAAAAGGTGAAGTAAGACTTCACTTCCAGTGGGTAGAGGTGGGGATTTTGTTTTTACTTACTTGCCATTTTTATGTCCAAAAAGAATGTTTCTCTTAGTACATGTTGTGTTTAAATAAAAATGAATGGGATTAAGATTGTAATAAAATGTGATGTTCTAATGTAGAATGATGTAGACAGTCAAATTAAATTTCAGCTGTCTTCTTATGGATTCAGACCTCCTACAATTGGAAGTTTTACTTAGTAAATCTGTAATTAATACTCTTTAGATCAGAAGTTGTTTTTCATTTGAATCCCTGGGCCTGCCAACCAGAGCCAGATGCAAGATTGTTGTTAGGAGCTAGATACAGAATGATGATTAAGGGAATGAAACCAAAGTGACCTGGTCACTTGGTAGGTAAGGCATACTGAGTCAGGAAGATAAGTGGTTAACACAAGACCATTCATGGCAGATAACTCACTTTACTTGCTTTGAATAAACAACTTGCTGATCTATTGCAAATCATCCAGCAACCTACCAGAAAATCTTTATCTACCGTCTGCCTGCCCCAGCTTTAGGTTGGTTACTACTGTATTTGCACTTGACAGTTCATATGCCTTGCAGTAACATCTTTAGACCAGGCATATCTGACTTTTGTGCCTTGTATTGAAGGGATTTATGGCATACTTTCTTGTTCCTGTTTAAGCTGGGTATCTGTTAACTGGAATGGTCTACTGTGTTTCTTTTGTCTGTCTTATGTCTTTACTGTGCACCTTGCAACATGTGCAATCTCTGTTCTGTGCAACATGTGTAATTTGTACCTGGAGACTTTAGATATTGGAGAATTCTAGATATAAGGGTCTTGGTCTCTCCCACTTTATGGTGGTGGTTCTCTATCTTAACTTGATCACCATCAGCAAAGAATGATTGTAAAGAAGCCATTGGAGCTATTGGACACTAGCCTGAACACCAGATACTTATTCATTGCGTTCCCTCTGCAGATTTACTTGTGGCTTATGCATTACTTGTGCTCACATGTTGCTTACCCACATCCCAACTTCAATTCAGTAAACAAACTGGGTCTGATTGCAGAGGGCAAATACTACAGGGTGAGTCCTTTAAAAGAGGCCCTGTGGATACAGAGTACACATGGTCCACGGGGCCTCTTTTAAAAGACTCATCCTGTAAAAGTGTGATTGAAAGTGGACAGGTAAGGAAGGATTCACAATTTGAAAGACTGTCAAGAATATAGAGTGACTTCTTCCCCAAGCCAATGGCCTCTGAATGTTTTGGATTGCAACTCCCATCACCCCCCAACCAGCATGGCTGTGGCTAATGGAAGTTGTGGCTGATGGAAGCCACCAAGTTTGGGAAGATTGATGCAGAATATTTCACATATTTTTTTAAAAAAGTGAATAAGCATCAGTCTTCATCACAATGAATTAGGGAAATGGTCCTTTGTCCACCCCCAATTGTGTTATAACAACATTGCTGATAGAAGAAAGATAGGCTTGTATTATTCGCAATTGTTCCTTTTTGACTCATGGTTCTGTGAGATTTTTCTTTGTGCAAACTTTTCTGCACCCACTGTAGCTTCCTATTTTGGGAACACTAGCGCTACTGCTATTTCACTACTTTTGCCCTTTTACTCTGATTCCTTTTGTTGTTGAAGTTTGGTGGGAGAAATACATGCTTCTTCCTCCCTCACTTTCATAATGACTAATAGAGGACATTATGCTTCTGCGTCTGCTTCTCTCTGAGCTGTGCTATAAACTGATAAGGGAGGGGCAATATCTGAACCATTCCTGGCCTAGATGTGGTTTCATTGTTATTGTATCTAAGGTAGAAGCAGGAATCTTGTTCCTGCCACTCTGGTAACAGCTCACAGTCTGAATTGAAATGCATGGGCTTTTTTAAACAAGGTGTTTGTTGTGAAGGTTCCATGTTGCCAAACAGCCCTCAAACATATTAAATTTTAGATTTGTGAAGACTGATTTCTCCCTTTTATCCAGTGAGATCAGGCATTTTAAAAATCAGTTTAATCCAACAGAGATAAGAAACAACCATGAGTAGACGAAACAGCTTCCCTGTTAAAAATGTAGTATGTGCCCACAGCAAATACTGTAATGGAGTGAATATATATGTGTACACTGCAAAAACAGTATGCAGTGAACTGGAGCAATGACCAAATGAAACAAGAATAAGATATTTTGAGGCTTGTGTTTTAGGAACATACTCTGAATGATCAAACACCATCTCCTCAGGCTGCAGCTGAGCAATCCAAGAAGAGAGGCAAGAAAGTTGCTGTAGTTCATCTAGGAATTCTTGAAACATAGAAGTGAATGAAAAAAATCCAGTGCATTTACCCTATGTGTAATGGATAGCCCTCTTGAGAGAAGATTGGACATTAGCAATTAACAGGGGAGGTACTAGGTGAGATTGCAGTACCGATGAGTGTTCTTATATTCTCAGTCCAATGGGCTCTTTAAGTGTATCACAATACAGTACAGGCAACTCCCCATTTGTGTGGGGGTTGTCTTCCGGGTCATTGTGTACATAAGCCCGTTCTGCTTCCGGTCTGTTCTGGGGCTGGGCTGAAAATGACGTGTGTGTCGGAGATTGCGTATGAGGAGCACACAAAATACACACCACAAACAATAGAAGCATAATAATGCTGACACTGCACCAGAGACTATCCTGATAGGAAGTAGATTGCAAACTAACAATTGACTCTTCTAACTGAATGAGTACTTGGTACATTGATTAAACTGTTGGATACAGGAGCTATATTTTCTCTCCTCCAAAAAGGAATGCAAGGTCAGACTTGAGCAACATCTATTCTAACTACAGCCACCTTATCACCTTTTAAACCCTTCTATGTGTGCTCTGCCTTGGGTCAAAGCACTAAAGTGCATTTATTGGCATATTCTGTTTCTGCTAAGAAGACCCCATTTGGTAGCCCACCAGTTCACTGTGGTACAGTAATACCTCCGCGAACGTCCTCCTCCTCTAGTGTCTATTCAGGCAAACGTCCGCGGCAAACCCGGAAGTACCGGAACGGGTTACTTCCAGGTTCACTGCCCGCACATGCGCAGAAGTGCAAACAGCTCTGCACGTATGCGTTCTTTTCTGTTAGCGGCCGGGGCTCCGGAATGGATCCCAGCTGCAAAACAAGGTACAACTCTACTAATTTGATATTTTGAAGAAAGCTAGAGTAGATAAGGGTGGTGGTGGATTAAAATGGGTAGGATTTAATTTAGCTATACACTTGTTTTATTTTTTGTACCTGTCTATAAAACTTGCACATAGCAGCTTTTGTCTTACTGGACCATGTTGATGTAATTATTTGCTCATTATAGAATTTTGCAATGGGGAGAGCTACAGCTTTGGGATCCAATTACCTGGGGACCTTGCGCCCAGCAGGGTTCTGTCTAATGCAGAGGTGGGTGGAGATATCTGTGGCTTCACTTGATGAGTTTAAGTGGAAAAGTGATGACTTTGGCTTTCTCCAATTTAGCCATTCTGGTCTGTTGAGTAACTAATGTGCATTCTAATTATTTTTCCATATGCTTGTTTAACTGATTGCTCCAGATAGCTTTGAGTCTGCAGTGATATAACTCACCCCATCCTTTCTGCTTTGAACCACAGAAGGGGAATTAACATAGGGCATATGCTAGTTCTCCACTATTTTAAAGAAAAATTCCAAAAGGGACCAATTTTACTCATATTTCCTAAATCTCTCACAGCCAAGAAACATTTGTTTTATTTTTTCCCTGAATTAAAATGAGAAGTACACTTCACTATTGCATTTGAAATGTTTTACCCTTTAGATTATGTAAAAGTAAGAATTGCCTCTTGTATTCCTGTATGTGCTGCTGTATCTTTGTATGCCTAAAATTGGAAGAAGACTAACTCATGCTGAAATAAAATAGACAGAGTCTTCTGAGTGCTGGTAATTCTGGCCATTGGGAAGAGGTCCCAAAGACCTCTCCAAACTGTTTAAATGGGTGGTAAAATGGCAAATGTAATTCAGTGTAAATGAGTGTTAAGTGATGCATGTAGGTGCAAAAAATTATTAATTTCACATCTATGCTTATGGGGGTCTAAAGTGGCAATGACTGACTTAAGAGCAAGACCTTAGGGTTGTAGTGGATAGCTCAATGAAAATGTCACCCCATCATAATGTCAATGCCATAATGCCATTATACGCATTTATGGTGTGACTGCAGCTGATCTCTTTATGTCAGAAAGGATATTGTAGACTTGGAAAACGTTCAGAAAAGAGCAATTCAAGTGATGAAGGGGATGGAGAAACTCTTCCATAAGGAACGGTTACAGCTTTGGGGGCTTTTTACCTTAGAGAGAAGGCAAGTAAGAGGAGGCATGATAGAAGTATATAAAATTATGCATGGTATGTGTTCTCACAACACTAAAGTCCGTGGATCTCCAATGACACCAAATGTAGTAAGCGTCAGGGTAGACAAAAGAAAGTACTTCTTCACTCTCATTTGAGACAGCGATAGCCTCCATCTAGGATGGCTTTGAAAGTGGATTAGACAAATTAGACTACCAGTGACTATTAGCTACAACTACTATTCTCTGCCGAATACCAGTTGCTGGAAACTGCAGGAGGGAAGAGTACTGTTGTGCTAAGGACCTGGTTGTGGGCTTCCCATTGGCATCTTGTTAGTTACTGTAAGAACAGGATGCTGGATTAGGTGGGCCATCCAGCAGAGCTACTATTGTTGTTTATTTTGTTTCAATGCTACCTGAAGGAGCGTCTCCACCCCCATCGTTCTGCCCGGACACTGAGGTCCAGCTCCGAGGGCCTTCTGGCGGTTCCCTCATTACGAGAAGCCAAGTTACAGGGAACCAGGCAGAGTGCCTTCTCGGTAGTGGCACCCACCCTGTGGAATGCCCTCCCACTAGAGGTCAAAGAGAACAATTACCAGACCTTTAGAAGGCATCTCAAGGCAGCCCTGTTTAGGGAAGCTTTTAATGTTTGATGGATTTCTGTATTTTAGAATTTCTGTTTTTTTGGAAGCCGCCCAGAGTGGCTGGGGGAACCCGGCCAGATGGGCGGGGTATAAATAAATTATTATTATTATTATTATTATTATTATTATTATTATTATTATTATTATTATTATTATTTAATCTCAATACTTAATGTGTGTGGTGCTTTCAAGTGTTCAAAGTGCTTCACATGAATTATCTACAGTCATACCTCGGGTTACGGGCGCTTCAGGTTGCGTGTTTTCGGGTTGCGCACTGCGCTGAGCCCGAAAGTCTCGGAATGGGTTACTTCTGGGTTTTGCGCTAAATCACGCTTTACGCATGTGCAGAAGCACTGAATCGTGACCCGCGCGTGCTCAGATGCGGGGTTGCTGGTTGCGAACACTGCGGGTTGCGAGTGTGCCTCCTGCATGGATCATGTTTTTAAAATGCATGGGTGGATGGAACTGCTTTTAAAATGGAACTGCTTTTAAAATGACTCTCCCATGAAGAACTAAAATACTGGGAACAATGTTTATGTTGACTCCCTTTTTCTAGTTTTACCAAGGACTCCCAGGCAGTTTGACAATTCTAATTGTGTCACTTTAATATTTCACTCTGTTTGCTGTTTTTAATTCTAATCCATTCCATTGCAATTCAAATCACAGTGTTCTTGAGCAAAGGGAAGCTCTCAGAAAAATTTGCTTTTGAAAACTTATTAGTAGTGTAATTGGGACTTTCAGATCCCTTTCTTCTGTTTTCAGCAGCAGTGTATGCTTCCAGCCCTCGGAATAACACTGAGCAGGTGCAGTGGTCTTGCAAAGCCCTTTCCACAGGTACTAATATCTGGAGGCAGACAATTTGTTGACATCGCAACAGAGAGCACTATTGAACAGACAGCAATGTATGCTTCTTGATAGTAAAAGAATTACTGTATTAAAAGACAAAGGCTAATTTAGTAAGCTAGATCTACAGCACCTCTCACCATGTGTAGAGTTAATTTTCATCACTGAGGCATTGATTGACAATCTGGAGGATGCTAATGTGCGATTCTTCTGCTGAGCGGGGGAACAGAATGGAAATTGCAGTTTCTCGGCTAATTGTGCTTTAGCTGTCATTTGTGACAATTTTCATGTTGTCTAGACAGCTTGCAGAGCAATTGGTTCTTGAGCCTATTGCTAGCCAGATGTAGATCTGGACAGTCTGGCTGAAGGAAAACTTGGAATTCAAAGGGGGCACTCCTGGTGTGACATCGAACATAAAAGGTAAAGGGGCCCCTGACAATCAGGTCCAGTGTGTCCGACTCTGGGGTTGCGGCGCTCATCTCGCTCTATAGGCCGAGGGAGCCGGCGTTTGTCTGCAGACAGCTTCCGGGTCATGTGGCCAGCATGACAAAGCTGCTTCTGACGAACCAGAGCAGCACACAGAAACGCCATTTACCTTCCCGCCGGAGCGGTCCCTATTTATCTACTTGCACTTTGATGTGCTTTCGAACTGCTAGGTGGGCAGGAGCTGGGACCAAGCAACGGGAGCTCACCCCGTTGCAGGGATTCGAACCGCCGACCTTCTGATCAGCAAGCCCTAGACTCTGTGGATTAACCCACAGCGCCACCTGGGTCCCTGACATCGAACATACCTACATTTTTTAAAAAAAGCATTTAGGAAGAGGATGCACAAATGGTGCTTGTTACTTTGATTCTTCTCCCTCCCCCACCAAAAACCCTTCAAGCATGTTTGTGACAAATGTACTTGGTATGTGCCTCTTTTCCTGGATTCTCCTTTTCTAGCTGAAAAATATTCAAATCTTCAGGTGCCATCACCAAATGTTTTAGAGTAGGAGTGGCTGTCCTTGGCCTGGAGCCAACATCAAACCCCAAAGCAATATTTTCTTTACCCCCCCCCCCACAATCCACCACACCAGTACATGTGTCTGCCATGTGTATATACAAGAGCGTGGGGTCACGCACCCTGAGAGCAGATGGATGCCAGGCAACTCCTCTGGCCAAAAAATGGTTAGCTGCCTCTGGTTTAGAAGCATGGATGACAAGGTACAGTATATCTCTTCCTATACTCAGGGCTCTATAAGCTGAAAATACTAAAAGCTATTGAAATTTTTCACCAACAAGAGTGAAATTCTGCAACCTATATAAATTACACAAATTGAACACAATCACTCAATGTTTACCATTTTAAATTATGTTAAATTTTAAATGGTAAGCATTAAGTAATTTTGTTTTGATTTTAATTGGTTGTCCTTGAAGGAGTTAGGAGACATGCAGGGCATTGAAGTCCTGTCCCCTGACACTAGAAAACATATTTAGGTGTTCCTCTGGCTTCTGAGGTTTCAGTAGACATGGTCTGTATACTTTCTGGCATATATTTGTAGCATAACAGCTAGACACTTACTGGTTTGTTTTTGGGAATTCTCAGCAGAATTCTGCGCCCAGTTCTACAAGTTTTCTGTCCCCCATTTCCGTGCTCTGTCATTGAATCCATCCCTGGCTACCTATCTCTACTCTCTTCTGTGCTCATAAATCAACATTTTACACTAGGTGGTATACCAGCTTTCATTTGTTATCACAGAAGCATCAACTGGAATGGACTGAAGGGCCAAGCTCACCACTTGGAAGATATTCAAGGATTACACATAGCATAATTTTCACTCTGTCACCAAAGAAAATACTGGTTTTGATGGGGGAGGTAGCTAACTTATAAATAAGCTCCACATAATCCAGTCTGAATGCATTAAAATCCTTGTGTTGGTGCTGCTCCCATTTGCCTGCTTTCTACTTCAGGCCTGATATTCCTATGTGCCACCACTTGCTTTCCAAAATCTCATTTCATGCCAAACAGCCCATCTCTGACGTGTCATCCCTGTCTTCAGTTATTTGTCAGCTGGTGAAAAACATGGCTGCTACCCGTTGCGCACACTTCCCACTTGGTTGCTACTGCTGGCAGGTTGCAGATTCAACACTCCTATACACCTGCATTATACAAATGGAATAGACAAGGGGCTGGTGTTGAGCAATGCAGTAGTAGCTACTGGTAGGTCAGCTCCTTTGTCCTGTGCTCTCGCCTTGAAGGTGTTTTGTTAACTTGTGTGGAATGAAGTAGAGGGGTTGTCTGCATTGGCGCTCTGAAAAGGCATGGGGCCCCCTCCCACCTTTTGTTTGATAGTCCTTGTGCCATGGGTAGTGTTGGGTTGAGAATTCAAGCTTCATAGCAGGGCAGGGAACCTGTGGTCCTCCAGATGTTTACGCATTCCAACACCTATCGTTCCCAGGCAGCATGGCCAAGGATCAGGAATGCTGGGATTTGTAGTCCAGCAACATTTGGAGTGCCACAGGTGCCCCCTTCCTGCTTTAGAGTACGTTAAAACTGGTGTTGCTGCTTGCAGACTCCTAGAGCTGGACATATTCCAAAAGGTAATGTCTTTGTCATGCCAGGCAACACATGGGCCTTCTTAAAGCAAGGCTTGATTCCTTGAATACGGTACTTTTTATGACTACTAGTGTTACAGGTCACAGAATCTTTCAGTGTAGAAGCATCTGCATTATTGAAGCCATTTTTCAGGCTTTTAGGAGGTGCTCTTTAGTTTAGCTTGACCCACAACATTAGCTTTAGCCCTGAACAAATTTATTTTAACTAATAAAATGTTGGTGTTGGTTTTGGGCACAATAATAACAGTCCCTTGAAGAGATTATCTGAATTCTGCAACTTAGTTTTCACCTTGTTGGACCCTGGCGTTCATGGGTCTGTTGTTCATAGCATGTCTTGGTGTCTTGATATTTTGTCAGGGCCCTTAACAGAAGTAAGGTCACAGAAGTTCTCTTCAAGCTGATTAAAGGAAACATTGGAAATGCACGAAGGCTTTTCTGTGTGAGTGTGAATGCAGGGGAGACAGGGTTTTCCTGGTGAAACTGTCAAGTTTTCCGTTGCACCCCAACTCTATAGCCTTTACTATTAAAGGAAGGGTGTGTGTGCGGATTAAGTGTTTTAGAGGATTAAGTAGTGGAATTGCATGTTCGTTTTTCTGTCTCCATGGAGGGGAATCCCTTATATATAGAGAAATATGTATAGGGAAATCTCTCAATGAAAAGGATTCAGCCTGCCCTTCCCTGACAAGCTACTTCTGTATCTGGGGATTTTAGTGTGTAGAGGAGAGACGAAGCATTCAAATAAGCACACCCCCTATTCACCCCTGTGCTCGGAAATGCTACTGTTCAGGAAAAGCTTTACTGCTTGATTCTACTGATTGTGTAAATGGGCCCTCAGAGGCCAAGGGATAAGTAGGGGTTTTATTTTAGTATATTTACATACATTTTTTATGATGATGTTTTATAAATGTTGCCCACTCTGAACCTCTAGGGATAAGCTAGGATATAAATCTAAATAAATGATAGGCTGTATCTTGAAGACTGTTGTGAAAATGAATCTTTAGCAGAAGGTTTCTGTTGGAAACTCCTGGATCATTCAGTACTGTATGCATTGTGGGGTGCTAGTTTAAAAAGTTATGCAGAGGCCCTAGGCTTGAGCTTTGTGAAGCACTCCAGAGATAGTTTTGTGTTAGGTGGGGAAAAGGATTCAACATGACTGGTTGATAACAACCTGTGCTTTTGAATATTATTCAAAATGGGATTAGGTACCCAACATTTATTAGAAGCATCTTTGAATTGCAGATATTTTTTAACTTCCCCAATTTCTGGATTATTCTTTGGTATCCCTACTTCTGATCCTTCCCTGTATTTGATAGTACATGGTAGCTAGCCAGTTTTGGTCAGATATTTGAGATGACCAGCTCGCCTTTCATTTTAAAGAGATGTCTATATTGTGCTAAAAGCACAACAAAGGAACATTGGGACAGAAATAATTTTAGTTGAGGTGTCACAAAAGGGGGAAATGGAGGTGGGAAGATTTAACATTGCTGCCTTATGCTGAAATGGGAGATTGGATGGTTGTTGTGAGGTGAGAATGATGGGGAGGGTGGGTGCTTGTCCTTAAGCAGTGCAAGCAAATGCATGTCTTCTCAGAAATAAGCCCTACTGAATTCAGTGGGGCTTACCAAGGAAAGTAGAAGTAGGTTTAGTTGAAATGAGTGGTGCTTACTCATTCATAGAATTGCAGCTGGTCCTCTGAGTGGGGAAGAAGATGCAAGTAAATTACATAAATCATTCTTAAATTAGTAGAAAACAGATTAAATTTTTAATCATATGCAAGTTTAATTAATATTTTTACTAAATCTACTACTTTTGTTAATTTTAAATTTGCTCCTAAAACTCTAGAACATTAATATATTCTCCAGAAATCTTTAATTGTTTATTTGAAGCATGCTATCATTGAGTTAATTTTCATATTATTATATGTATCAAATTTAGATTTTTTGTTCAATATTTTCCCAGGTTATTTGTATTTACAACAACAACAACAACAACAACAACAACAACTTATTATTTATACCCCGCCCATCTGGCCAGGTCCCCCTCGCCACTCTGGGCGGCTTCCAACACACATTAAAATACATTAAAACATCACAGATTAAAAATTTCCCCAAACAGGGCTGCCTTTAGGTATTTTCTAAATGTCAGGTAGTTGTTTATCTCTCTAACCTCTGATTGGAGGGCATTCCACAGGGCGGGTGCCACTACCGAGAAGGTCCTCTGCCTGGTTCCCTGTAGCTTTGCTTCTCGCAGTGAGGGAACTGCCAAAAGGCCCTTGGCGCTGGATCTCAGTGTCCGGGCTGAATGATGGGGGTTGGAGACGCTCCTTCAGGTATACTGGACTGAGGCCGTTTAGGGCTTTAAAGGTTAGCACCAACACTTTGAATTGTGCTCAGAAACGTACTGGGAGCCAATGTAGATCTCTCAGGACCGGTGTTATGTGGTCCCGGCGGCCGCTCCCAGTCACCAGTCTAGCTGCCGCATTCTGGATTAATTGCAGTTTCCGGGTCACCTTCAAAGGTAGCCCCACGTAGAGCGCATTGCAGTAGTCCAAGCGGGAGATAACCAGAGCATGTACTACTCTGGTGAGACAGTCTGCGGGCAGGTAGGGTCTCAGCCTGCGTACCAGATGGAGCTGATAGACAGCTGCCCTGGACACAGAATTGACCTGCGCCTCCATGGACAGCTGTGAGTCCAAAAGGACTCCCAGGCTGCGCACCTGGTCCCTCAGGGGTCCACTTATCCCATTCAGGACCAGGGAGTCCCCCACACCCGCCCGGCCCCTGTCCTTCAGAAACAGTACTTCAGTCTTGTCAGGATTCAACCTCAATCTGTTAACTGCCATCCATCCTCCTACTGCTTCCAGGCACTCACACAGGACATTCACCGCCCTCACTGGTTCTGATTTGAAAGAGAGGTAGAGCTGGGTGTCATCCGCATACTGATGAACACCCAGCCCAAACCCCCTGATGATCTCTCCCAGCGGCTTCATATAGATATTAAAAAGCATGGGGGAGAGAACGGAACCCTGAGGCACCCCACAAGTGAGAGCCCAGGGGTCTGAACACTCATCCCCCAACACCACTTTCTGGACACGACCTTGAAGAAAGGAGCAGAACCACTGTATAACAGTGCTCCCAGCCCCTCTAGACGGCCCAGAAGGATGTTATGGTCAATGGTGTCAAAGGCCGCTGAAAGATCCAGCAGAACCAGGAAACAGCTCTCACCTTTGTCCCTAGCCCGCCGGAGATCATCAACCAGTGTGACCAAGGCAGTTTCAGTCCCATGATGAGGCCTGAATCCCGACTGGAAGGGATCCAAATGGTCCGCTACTTCTAGGCGTGCCTGGAGTTGTTCAGCAACCACCCGCTCAACCACCTTCCCCAAGAATGGTAGATTTGAGACTGGGCGATAATTAGCCATATTTGCCAGGTCTAAAGATGTTTTTTTAAGAAGTGGTTTAATGACTGCTTTCAGTGGGTCTGGGAAGACTCCCTCACAGAGGGAAGCATTCACCACCCCGCGGAGCCCATCGCCCAGCCCTTTCTGGCTCGCTTTTATTAGCCAGGATGGGCAAGGATCAAGGAGACAGGTGGTCGGTTTCACTCATCCAAGCAGCCTGTCCACATCCTTGGAGGTTACAGATTGTAATTGATCCCATGGAACATGACTAGACAGGGCTCTAGCACTCTCCCGCCCCGGCCCTGCTCCCACGGTGGAGTCTACCTATGATTCATCACTGTATTTTGGGTTGTTCTGGACCTGAATACCACTATTTGGTATCCAAATCCCAAACCAAAGTCCTGTTTGGATGCATTTTGCCTTGCCTGCTGTTGAAAGTGACGATTTCATCAGTGTGTGGTGATTTAGACCCGTAACTTAGTAGCAGTTGCTAGGACATTACCATGTTCGCCTCTACAGCGCTCTATCTTATTTCAGATCGTGATACAGTGGTACCCCTGGTTACGAACACTTCAGGTTATGAGCTCCGCTAACCTGGAAGTAGCTGCTCCTGGTTGTGAACTTCGCCCCAGGATGTGAACAGAAATTGCGCGCCAGAGGCACTTGTGCAGCGGGAAGCCCCATTAGCGAAAGCATGCCTCAGGATAAGAACGGTTTCAGCTTAAGAACGGACCTCCGGAACGAATTAAGTTCGTAACCAGAGGTACCACTGTATATCAGTATATTGTGATGTGTAGCTGGTGATACATTGTGATATTAAAAACCAGATATCGCCCAACCATACTATGCACTTGTGTGCAGTAGAAAACTTCATTTTGATGTTTCTGTTAAGTTGAAGCATAAAACACAAACTTTTTGAACAGTAACATAGTTTTGGTTTGAAAATAAAACTGTTTTGTGGGAGTCTAGTTCACATTAATTTGCAAGCGAAGACACACAATGAGGAAGGATAAAACTTCTTGTGAGCACATAGAAAGAAGTTTCAATTCAGAATTGTTGTTTTTATAGCTCATAGAATATAATTAAGCTGATGTGATTAAATGACCACTGGCTGACACTATGCTTTGGGTTGAAGCAGGTCTTGCTGAATTCAGTGTGACAAATTCACAGGGGTTCTAGCATTAAATTTGGGAAACTGAGCAGTTGGCAAACACTTCTTCTTGAAACTTTCTAATTAATGTATTCCATTCTGTGGCATGGCCTATGAACAAGTGACAACACATAAGATTTGTTTGTGGAATCTGCTTTTGCCTCGGTCAGTAGTATTAGATGCCACAGGTCTAAGCTTGACAATAAAGCTTGACAAATGCTTGATTTGCTTTTTTCACAAACTACTGATAGAAGTTTGTGAAAAAGCAAATCACAATTGCTATCAACCCATAACCCATTGATTGATGTCGCAGTCTTTTAGATATGTGATTTCCCTCTAGCAAAGTGCTGACTTGTGACCTCTCATCAGTCCATTAACAGGACAATGTGGGTTGTTCTTTAAAAATAAGTATACTGTCCCCTAAGTAAAAACACATTCGGAGCTCACAATAAATTTATGTATGTGTTATGCAATAGATTAGTTTGATTTTGTATAAATTCACCTGGGATGAACTGAAATTTCAAAATAATATTTAGTGTTTCCTGGCAAAAATGGAATGGAATTATAAATTGAAAGAAATTATCACCACTACCTATCTATAGCTATTTATTTAGAATATTTCTCAATAGCTCTTCATCTGAAGATTCAAGGATAGTATACATGTAGAAGTGTGCTAATCATTTATATAGCACACGTAGACATTATTGAAAAACAAAATAAAGAGCAGGTTCAAAACAAAACTAAGGAACAGAAAAAGCAGTTCAGACTAAAATCCTATCTAAATTGTCTGAGTAAAAATGATGGCTTTATTATGTCACTGAAAATATTGTAATGCCAGCATCAGATCTGTCTCCTTGGTATGGCATTCCAAACTTGTTGCCACTTTCACAGAAAAGGCCTCTACATGGTAGAGGCAACTGAAGTATTTTCAATTGTGCCTAGCGTCATTGCAGTATAAATAATTTTGTCAGAGGTAATAGTCGTTTCTTTTCTTTGGAATGCGGAGTGTTTGTCCTTTGCCTCTGAAGGGAAACCGTTATGCTTGAAACCTTTTAGGCACAAAAATAGAAAATTGGGGCACTTTTGTAAATGAGTCATTTTAACCCCCCTTCAGCGCCTTGTGAAGTTTGTCCCTTTTTATTTTCTTTCATGTCCTATCCTATCTCAGTCTGAGCCTTAACCTGAAACATTGTCTGCAAGAGTGATTGATGGAATTAAAACTGCTAAGGTTCTTCAGATGCTAGATTTCTAGATTTTGTAGTAAATTCAAGAACTGATGGAATAATCCAGTGAACCTTCCCCTTGGCTCTTTGGACCTAAAATCTGGTTGGATGCTGGGGCTGTTCTGTGAGCCTAGCTAGGTTTGCTTGCCTGGGCAAGAAATCCCTTTCCCATTGCCAATTCTGTACATTTTACACATGTTCAGTGGTGTTCATGTTCTTGGACATCATCTAATGCTGCCTGTTTGTGGTATTGATTATTAGAAGTTATGTTAATTGGGACTGGCCATCCTTTGGGGTAGAGATTCTAGACCTAAGCCTCTTACAGTTCAAACAGAAACAGATTACCAAAGAAGGAGGCTTTAAGGATTGGTGCATGGTCCAAATCATTATTTCCCAACTTTCCCCCTCATCTGTCTCTGAGCTGTGGCCTCCCTCAAACTCCTGTTGTGGAGAAGCTTTGGTCCTCCAGATGTTGCTGAATTACAGCTCCCATCATCCCTAACCATGCTTGCATCGAGGGCCAAAGGTCCCTGATCCATTACCTAGAAGGATAACTGAGATGTGAAATACAAATCCAGACTAATTATATATTTGCAGTGGGCCATTACTCAGTTAGCAAACTTTGCTTTATGCACCATGTCAGGGGTTGTGTATGCACATAGTGCCTAGCTGAACCATGGGTTAGTGTGAACATGTGGGCTACCATGGAAGAGTTTGCTTTGCTCCTCTTGGGTCCTTTTTAGTTCAGCATAGCATGGCAGCTAAGTCAAGATTTGTTCTTGACTATGGCTTGTGATTAAGGAAGAGAAAGTGTAACCACAAGATGATGTTTGGCCAACACCTTGACTTTACTTCCTTGCTTAGTTAAAAGGACCAGGGAATTTGGTTTGCTGCCTTGTGTGACCCTGGCCTGAAAGAGGCCAGGGTCATCTCTTTTAAATTACCAAAATTATCTATCCTTAATATGGACAACTTGCAGACTTAACATATAGAATAAGAGAACAAGATAGAAGAAGATTGAAAACGTTTATTGAATATATGAGAAATAATTGTGTACAGCTGAAAATGCTGGCCACATTAAGATAAATTCAACAGTGTAAATAAGTTTTGATGGATGCAATAATGGAATACTAAATGGTATAGTTTTTATAAAATATGCAGGGATTTATGATATGTAAAATGAACCATGGAAAGAGAAGAAGAGAAGTCATTGGTATCTTAAGGATGTAAATTAAGTATTTTAAATGGTAAAACAGATAATTTAATAAAAATTATATATACAAAATTATCTATCCTTATCCATGATAGTGGTGTGTGCAACTCACATGAAATTGAAATAATTGTGTGTACATAGAATGTAGTTCTATGTGAAAGCTTTGTTCTCTGAAAAAACACGGTTGCTTTTTTCTGTTAACAGCCAGTTTCGCTGAATCATTAAACTCCAGAGACTCCAAAGTTATGTCAAGCTTGTTCATTTATGCAAATATTTGCATTTTTTATATGGCAATATGATATTAATGCAGAGCCATACTGCACTATGGTCAGTTATTATGAAATCAAGAGTTCCTTATTTTTAATGGCTTATCTATCTATCTATCTATCTATCTATCTATCTATCTATCTATCTATCTATCTATCTCTATCTATCTATCTATCTATCTATCTATCTATCTATCTATCATCTATCTGTCTATCGTCTATCTATCGTCTATCTATCGTCTATCTATCGTCTATCTGTCTATCTGTCTATCTATCTATCTATCTATCTAGTTCATTTATTTCCTTTTTATTAAAGGACACAGCAAGGAATGTATAAAACATAATAAACAAAGTACCATAAAGCAAATCTAAAGATGACTGTTTCAGCAGGTCTCCCAAGAAAGTTTCAATGAAAATCATATGGGAAATGCTTCCATATATACATCATTTTATTTGTATCCTGCCTTTCCATAGTTCAAACCATGCTCAAGGCGGCTTACAACATGAAAAATTACATGTTTACATAAATTACATAATTACCAAATTACTGTACATAATTACAAAAATAACAAAAGTAGTCATAAACATCAGCATAATGTTCTGCAAAAGAATGCATAAGCAGATTGCTGGTAACTTGGTTGCATGCACAATAGATCCATCAGTCTCTAGAAGCACAACTGTGGTATTGGATCTCCCTGTCGTGCATTAATAAAGGTCAACTGCCTGCTAGCACAAGAGCCCTTGCGTTAGTGTACAGAGAATGTTGGATGCAGTCCATAGACTTTACTTGATGTAGAACAATCCCTTTAACAGCAGCCTTGCATAATTTTGTCTTGTATGTCTATTATGGTATTTGGTAATTTTGGCTGGCTGGACAAAAACAAAGTAATATCTTTTGTGATTGTTAGTGGAATACTAAATAGTTTTAAGTAATGTTAGTTGTTAGTGGAATACTAAATAGTTTTAAGTAATGTAAGTGGCTTACAGAAAATTAACATGATTCATTGGGTGGGGTGGCGGCGGCAGCAACTATGTACACCCAAAAATTCCATGTGCATTTCTTTTGTTCTTTAGTTCATGAGATGTGCATTCAGTGGAGGAACCATGGGAAATATTCCAATTGTGTGTGCACAGGGGAGAAAGTGTTAGATTGCAAGTGTGCCTATATGTATTCTATTAATGCTTAATGGAACTTTCACATTTGAAACAGGCCTGCAAGGGAGTGAAATCTGGAAATTGAATATAATCTGATTTATTTCCATGCTCCCAGCCTATGTGCATTGTGTGGTAATCTGTGTTTGTTGACATTTTGCTGAAATAACCCATAGAGGATGGTACTTAATTGAATAATAGATCGTAAAGGTCTTTTTTTTTTTTTTACTTGTAAGGCTCTTAATAACGTGAACAGTGAAAGAAACTGAGCCATCACTAGAAGATGAAATTAATTGAGTTCTACCATTGTTACATTGGCTATGAAGATGTGCTGGGTGGGTAGAAAAACACCAAATAATATATAGCCTTTGACATTTTAATTTGAGAGAAGTCAAGAAGGTAGACATATGGGATGCTAGTTTCGACTTTCCAGTTAAAGCTTTTTGTTTTCTTTCCTAGGAGGCTATTGGAGTCTTCACTCATTTCATTATCCCGTTATGATGGGGCAGGATCTCGGGAACATCCAATCTATCCTGATCCAGCTAGGTAAGGACAGAATTGAATCCAGAGATAACTTTGTGGGCTCCTGTGAACCACAAAATAAGAGGAATATGTGACATGCTTTTCATGGTATTCAGGCTTGACTATTCCTTTTATACTACTACTCATTTAAAGAAAAAGACATACCTACCGTGTTTCCCCTTTTTTAAGACACCGTCTTATAACACTTTTTTCTCAAAAAAACACACGGTGGCTTATTTTCAGGGGGTGTCTTTTTTTTTAAAGTGCTGGTACAACTGGGTCCCACTGGCTCAGGACACTCGGCGCTCTCTTCCGCGCACATTTAAACACCACACTCTAGCCAACTGAGCTCTCCAGGTTTTACTGTCAACCAGGCTGGCAGCAGCTCTCCAGGATTTCAAACTTGGGGGTACCTGGGGGTTAAACCTGGGATCCTTCTGCATACAGAGCACAGGGTGCTCTGCCACTCTGTTATGGTCTTTTCCATTTTCTGCCTCTTCTATTTTTTCCCTTTCCCCTCCTACCCATCCTGAGTCAAGGGCTTTCCTTCTATGGAGGCTTTTAAGCAGAGGCTGGATGGCCACCTGCCTCGGAGACAGATGTGCACACAGGGGGGGACTTTGTGAGGTGGATTTAAACCTTGTAGGATGCCGGAGCAGGAGGTACACACGAAGCTGCCCACCGTCATGTCGGTGTAGGTAGGACCGCGTTGGTCACAGTCGAAGCACTTGCGGTTGGGCGGGAGGCTGCTCATCTCCCTCAGCAGCTTCTGGTGCTTCTCCTCCTGCTTCCATGGCTTTGGAGGCGGCCAGGTGTGTGTGCGCGTGGAGGTATAGAGGCTGCTCCCCGGGCTCTCTCACGCCGGTCGAGGAATGAGGAGGGAGGCCGTGACCCGTCCCGCTCCGAGATGCTTGTGAGGGAAGCACAAGGGGGACAAGGCTTGTGCCCATGCCCCTGGCGCGCGCGCGCGGCTGAATGACGAGCCGAAGCGGAACCTTTTCTCTGTGGGGGGGGGGGAGAGACGCACGCGCGCAAACACACACACACACACACACACACACACACACACACACTGAGAGAGAGACACGCACAGGGAGAGAAAGAAAGAGACGCGCGCGCGCACACACACACACACACACACACACACACACACACACAGAGAGAGACGCACGGGGGAGAGAGAGAAAGAGACGCGCGCGCACACACACAGAGAGACGGACGCACGGGGAGAGAAAGAAAGAGACGCGCACAAACACACACACAGAGAGACGCACGGGGGAGAGAGAGAGAGACGCGCGCGCGCACACACACACAGAGAGAGACGGACGCACAGGGAGAGAAAGAAAGAGACGCGCGCACACAGAGAGAGACGCACGGGGGAGAGAGAGAAAGAGACGCGCGCACACACACACACAGAGAGAGACGGACGCACAGGGAGAGAAAGAAAGAGACGCGCGCACACACACACACACACAGAGAGACGCACGGGGGAGAGAGAGAAAGAGACGCGCGCGCACACACACACAGAGAGACGGACGCACGGGGAGAGAAAGAAAGAGACGCGCACAAACACACACACACACAGAGACGCACGGGGGAGAGAGAGAGAGACGCGCACACACACACACACACACACACACACACACACACACACACACACACACAGAGACGGACGCACAGGGAGAGAAAGAAAGAGACGCGCGCACACAGAGAGAGACGCACGGGGGAGAGAGAGAAAGAGACGCGCGCACACACACACACACACACAGAGACGGACGCACAGGGAGAGAAAGAAAGAGACGCGCGCACACACACACACACAGAGAGACGGATGCACGGGGAGAGAAAGAAAGAGACGCACACAAACACACAGAGAGAGAGAGAGACGCACGGGGGAGAGAGAGAGAGACGCGCGCACACACACACACACACACACAGAGAGAGACGGACGCACGGGGAGAGAAAGAAAGAGACGCGCGCACACACAGAGAGCGTGCGGCTGCAGCGCTCACGAAGCAGCGCTGTACTTAGGGGAAGATGGCCAGGGAGGGGGGCTGCGGGGTCAAGGCAACGCGTGAAAGGGAGGGATGGCGAGGAAGAAGTGGGGAGTGAACTGATCGGGGCTTTAACATGCCCGCACGCGCAAAAGGGAGGCTCGGAATGTGGAGATCGGTTTTGGCTGCTTCTCTTAAAGTGCCGCAAGTAACGAGCCTCTCTCTCTTTCCTCCTGCCGCTCGTGCCCTTGGTGCTCCGTGCGGCGCTGCTTCACGCTTTGTCAGCGCTGCAGCCGCCACCGCTTCTGGGCACCCACCCGACCCCGCAGGCTTCCTCCTCCTGCCGCGGCCGGCATTGCAGGAGCTGGGTCCTGCTGGCTGGTGCTCCGTGCGGCACTGCTGCACGCTTTATTGGCACTAAAGCAGCCACCGCCGCTTCCGGGCACTGACCCGACCCGGCAGGCTTCCTCCTCCTGTCGCGGCCGGCATGCTGGGTCCTGCTAGCTGGTGCGGAAGTATGGCTTATTTTCGGGGTATGTCTTATAGCTCTCAAATGGTTAAAAACCCTGCCATGGCTTACTTTCTGACTACGTATTAAAAAAGGGGAAACACGGTAGAGAGAAGAAGAGAATGCAAAGGAACATTACTCTGTTTGTTCTCTCTCCCTTCAAGACACACTTGTTCCATAAAGCCTTTAGCTTAAGCCATTTCCCCTTTTCCTGAAATGAGTCTGAAAAGGAAACTAAGTATATATACTACTAGCATTTGTTCACATTGGTTTGTTGTTATCCCTGCCTGTCAGTTTCTTTGCTTTTCACTCCCATGTTGCAAAAAGAAGAAAAAGTTTCATACGCTTTTCCGGGCCTAAAGCTGCCTCTTGTTCATAGTTACAGATGACGTACCAACTATGTTGTTGTTGCTATAAAAATTAATAGGGATTGTGTTTAAGGAACCATCTTCTGCGGTGGTCTGTTTAGAATAGTGTTAGTGAAAGAGTAGAGGCATCTATAGAGCTAAATAGAGACTATGAACTCCTTATATAATGTGCAAGATAATGCTGTGATCAGAAGCACATAATTCTTCTTAGATATGCTGCATTATTAATAGGATGGGAATGAATGATGTAGTAAAAAGGAATAATGTTGATGATGACTTATTTGGATCCAAGTAAGACATGGGAATTCAGAGTGCAGAAAGAGGGGTTTGTAGAAAGCATCTTTTGAAAAAATTAAGAAATAATAAGGAAATGAGAGGAAGTGTTGATGTAGGAAATTCTTTGGGTGCTATAATTAAGGTGCCACCGATGACAGAGCTTTTTGAAAAACACAGCTCTATAAAGAATAAAGTGAACAGTGTAGCTTGAAAAAACTGAATATTAAAGGTAAAAAAAATGGCATAGGCAAGTAAGACACGGAAAGGAGGATAGATGGTTAAGTAAAAAACCCCCACGTAATGTAACATGAGTAATGAAAACAGCTTTGTGTGAATGAATTGGTATCAGGGCAAATCCTACAGAAAAAGTAGGCTGATCCATATATGGCCGAGATAAAATCAATTGTGTCTAAAGTGATTGATTCAAATCTCTGTTCAAAGAAGAGAAGGCAAGGTTGGCTCTTTTGAGATAATGGGAACTTTGTAACTATTGTTGGAATCAAATGAGAGTGTTGAAAAATTGACCATATGAAAGGTGATATAATTAGAGTGATAAAGGAATTGGCAAAAAAAAAATCAATGGGATTTGAAATAAAAATACTTAAGAATCTGTTCTTCCTAACCTACAAAAAAATTCTTAAAATTTGTTGGACTGGATGGCCCTTGTGGTCTCTTCCAACTCTATGATTCTATGTTGCTGCCTGCTTACAATTAAACAGAAGGCTTACAGGATAAATCAGGCACCCCCAAACTATGGCTCTCCAGATGTTTTGGACTACAATTCCCATCATCCCTGACCACTGGTCCTGTTAGCTAGGGATCATGGGAGTTGTAGGCCAAAACATCTGGAGGGCCGCAGTTTGGGGATGCCTGGGATAAATGACCTGTTTGAGTTCTCCATCCTGACCACACTTTAGGTCCGTCATTGCACACATATAAAGAATGATTACAAAAAAGACAAACAAGTAATGTGTTTTGCAAAGGTCAGCTAAATTCTGGAATGCAAGTGTATTACTTAAGCTAAAGATAAAGGTACCCATGACCGTTAGGTCCAGTCACGGACGACTCTGGGGTTGTGGCGTGTTAGGATCTCTTACTCACAAGTAGGACTCTGGCAGAGACACATGCCCGACTGGCGTGTTCCCTCCCTCCTGGTCGATCGGGAGCTTCAAAAGCTTTCTCCAGCCCGAACATTACAGCGACTGATGCCAACTGACATCAGCAAAGAGAAAGAACAAAGGACAATAGTCCCACTTCAGGAAACACAGTAACAAACATCCTGTTTCTGTCACGTCAGACTCTGTGGAATGAAAACATACACCATCATGTGATAAACAACAATCCCATGAATGCAAACGGGGAATGAATCATCTCGCTCTGTAGGCCGAGGGAGCTGGCGTTTGTCCACAGACAGCTTCCGGGTCATGTGGCCAGCACGGAAACGCCGTTTACCTTCCCGCCGGAGCAGTACAGTACCTATTTATCTACTTGCACTTTGACATGCTTTCAAACTGCTAGGTTGGCAGGAGCTGGGACCGAGCAACGGGAGCTCACCCCGTCGTGGGGATTCGAACCACTGATCTTCTTATCAGCAAGCCCTAGGCTCAGTGGTTTAGACCACAGCGCCACCCGTGTCTCTTGTATTGCTTAAGAGATGCCAATATTTCTTTGTCTTGGATACATTAATGTTAGTGGATGATAGGTTCAATGGTCAGTTCATGACTATTCTTATTTGACTCAAACCAATGGATTTGAGTTACAAGAATCTGAATCATTTATTTTCTAAATGTGAGGAAATGTCTACTACACAAGAACACAAAAAATTTCCGTGGAGTTCAGATCAAAGTTCCATCTAGTCCGCAGCCCTCTTTTCCATAGAGGCCAACCAAGTGCCTTTAGGAAGTTCTGCTTGTGAGCAGTAGCTTTCCCCAGCAACTGATATTTAGAGGCAGGATATAATCATCATGACTAGTAGTTATTGACTCCTTGGATATTTTGTTGTTGTTTAGTTGTTTAGTCGTGTCCAACTCTTTGTGACCCCATGGACCAGAGCACACCAGGCACTCCTGTCTTCCACTGCCTCCCGCAGTTTGGTCAGACTCATGTTCGTAGCTTCGAGAACACTGTCCAACCATCTCATCCTCTGTCGTCCCCTTCTCCTTGTGCCCTCCATCTTGCCCAGCATCAGGGTCTTTTCCGGAGTCTTCTCTTCTCATGATGTGGCCAAAGTATTGGAGCCTCAGCTTCAGGATCTGTCCTTCCAGTGAGCACTCAGGGCTGATTTCCTTAAGAATGGATAGGTCTGTGCAGTTCATGAGACTCTCAAGAGTCTCCTACAGCACCATAATTCAAAAGCATCAATTCTTTGGCAATCAGCCTTCTTTATGGTCCAATTCTCGTCGGATATAGCTGATGGGAACTATTCTGTCTGAGCAAAGAGTTAGGGCCAAACTAGGCACAATGGTGGTAGATCATTTGTTTAAATATAGATCTTACCTGAACTTGTAGGAAACTGGTTGAGAGATTCATTTTTTAACATCAAAAGAGAAATCAACATTCTCCATGCATTACATATTTATAGGGATGAGGAATAGGAAGCGGAAGGAAGAGCAGAAAATTGGGGAGGGAAATCCAGGTAGTTGGCTGAATTTTTATTTATATTTTAGTGGGGTGGGGAGAGACTGAAACTGAAAGTAAACTTATGGGGTCTGAGACACTTTTTTAATTGCCCCCAGCTGGCTGTCAACAGGGCAGCCAAGAATGAAAATTGGAAATATGAACTGTAGGTGTCACCTTGGTTGGTGAACTCACTTAGATGGCAATGCACTATTTCTCAGTCTCTACTCCCACACAACAAAAGTAATAAGGGTGTAACACTGACCTACCTTAGATATTGGTTGTATGAATTATGGATACAGCAAAGTTCAGGAAGTGGGAGAAATCTTTTAACTGCAGATACAGATTTGGACAATAAAGTTGCAATGCTAAACATTTAATGGGAAAACAAGTTCATTTGTATCTGGTGAGACTTGCTTCTGAACTAACAATGGTCTCTCATACTTTCAGGTTGTCTCCTGCTGCTTATTATGCCCAGAGAATGATCCAGTATCTTTCACGCAGAGATAGTATTCGTCAGCGCTCCATGCGATACCAGCAGAATCGGCTCCGTTCATCTTCATCTTCTGCTTCCACTTCTGAGAATACAGGTCCATCTGTAGAAGGAAATGATCTGGAATTTGAAGACTTTGAGTAAGTGTTCGTTGTTCTTATTTCACCATGCTTGAGTTTTCCTCTCTTCTTCTGTTCATAAGTACCTTGAGGTTTTTTTAAAATAAGATAGCAGGTTTCATTCATACTTCTCAAAGACCATGGATGAAAAACAACTAGTGCTGCAACTTACCAGATGGAATGATCCCCACTCTCCTCCTGCTCCATGCTGTTCTGGGGGTTCTCCCAACCTCCTGCCATAGCCAGCTTGAGGCGAGAGGAGTGGAGTAAGCAGAATCCCTCACCTTGCACTGATGCAGCTTGTTAGATTAATCCTTCCTCAATAACTGAACACATCAACCACTCTATTTTTAATAAATGGAAGGCAACCGCTGCAACTTTTCAAGTTGTTTTGCATTTGGATGGGTAAGTAGACACACTAGCTGGCTAAACCTGAACCATATTCAGCTTTCCAAGGTTGGTACTGGTGCAGTGGAAGAGAATGGTCATTTTGGTGTTCTGTTGTCTATTCATATTTTCCTTAAGAATCACTTATTAAATAAAGCTCCTGTCAGTTCCCTGAATGTATTAATGCAGTCATATGTTTTAATATGCTACAGAACTTATAATTATCAAAAGTGTAGAGCACACCTGATAACTGGTAATGTTCATTGCCACAGTAACCCATAGTTGTGGTTGTTTATGAGCAGGGGGCTGAAAGAAGAGAAAATGACGTTTTAGAGATAGGGCTTTAGATTCACATATTCTGAGAATATTGATCCAGTGTAAAAAGCCCCCTAATCAGAGCTGAAGAGTATAGTAATTCCCGGCTGGCTAGATATTCCTGTCTGATTTGCTCAGTCTCTTAAGTTATGGCTTTCATAATGAATATCTGCAACCCTGTTGTCTCCTTAAGCTGGTACTTTTGCTTCCTGAATTTCTTGATGGCAAACAAATAAGTAACAATTTACATCAACTATAAAGCTTCTTGTAGTGCCTTAAAAGCTAACAATTTTATTCATTGTCTAGAATAGGGGTCAGCAAACTTTTTCAGCAGGGGGCCAGTCCACTGTCCCTCAGACCTTGTGGGGGGCCGGACTATATTTTGAAAAAAAAATATGAATGAATTCCTATGCCCCACAAATAACCCAGAGATGCATTTTAAATAAAAGCACATATTCTACTCATGTAAAAACACCAGGCAGGCCCCACAAATCACCCAGAGATGCACCTATATATATAAAAATGTAGAAGGTCCCATGTTTTAGGCCGCGACGTTCTCCGAAACCGCTTGCCCGATCGTGTTCAGATTTGGCCACAGCGTCACATGGGGATATCTGAGTGTTTCCATGCACATAGATTGGCCACATGTCATACCTGTGCCACGAAAACCAGGTAAAACCCACTGGTTTGGAACCCTGAACTTAGAGAGTCAGGGAACCTGGGAAATAGAAGGCAGAAGAGGTTGCAACACAGCACCCTCTAGCAGCGGATACACTGGTACTACAGCTAGAAAACCTTGGCTCTCTATCGGAGGCTACACTGGTACTGCAGCTACTAGGCCGAATGGAGGCTTGCCTTTACAGACTAGGCCGAATGGAGGTGGGGACTCGCCTGGGTGTGTGTTGGGGGCAGGAGGAGACGGGATAGGTCATGGATCAGGATAGGGTGGGGGGAATCACAGGGAAGAGCCACAGCAACGCGTGGCCTGGCCAGCTAGTTTTAAATAAAAGGACACATTCTACTCATGTAAAAACATGCTGATTCCCGGACCGTCCGTGGGCCGGATTTAGAAGGTAATTGGGCCGCATCCGGCCCCCGGGCCTTAGTTTGGGGACGCTGGTCTAGAATCTACTTCATATGTTAGTCTTTAGGGTGCCACAAGACTCTTTGCTTTTTAGTGAATGAGTGTTGTTTTTGTTTTGCTTCCTGTTTATTCAGTTTCTAAGCCAATAAGGACATTTTTAAGTGACCTTTCTTGCAGCAGTTCTAATCTCAAAGTACCGTACAGCGTGTCTCCACAGTAGTCTTCTCTGTGGTTCTTAGCAAATCATATGACTTGTAAACTACTTGACTAGGATAGATATTTCTTACTTCCTCAAAAATGCTCTCCAGCTGGGACTGAGTAGATGGAGTACTCCATCACAATCCATGTTGATTCTATAGTACCATCAGCTTGGGTAAAAAATCTAAACTGCTCATGCCTTTGAATTCCAGATGAACCAGGTAGTCTGAACTGGGCTCCTAGAGCAGCAGGAAATAACCTTAAGGGGAGAGAATTTATGGTGGAGGCAGAACCCTTGTTCTTTGGAGCTGTCATTTCATGCTCTAGCAATTAACTACTCGGAAGCGCAGGGGAATGAGTGTGTCTTCCCCCTTTCATTGTGGTTTTGTTTGTGTAAGATGTAAATGAGGGGAGATATGTAGAAGCGTCAGCCGCCTAATAGCTTTCCCTAAGCAGCACTGCAGGCTGGAGGAGTAGAAGTGAGGCAGCCTGCTGAGGCCTATTGTGATGGGAAAAGCTCAGCAAGAGCAACCCTCAGTTATTTCCATTACTGCCTCCTATTCATCCTCTAGGGAAGGGGGCTTGACTGCTAAAAAGAATTGGTACATTCTTCATTCACAGGGCTAGGCAGATACCTGTGGAGAAATGTGTTCCCCTGCAGATAATATTGAAACAGGGATGGGGTCCATTCAGGAAAGTGATTCAGTCAGCCATACCCAAACTGCCTTTTATTTCATGCTGAGTAGGGAAGGCAGTGCATTTCTGTCCTATACACTAGCTATGCTTTTTGGTAACAAATGTTCCATTGTGATCTCTGCTCCTTTATGCGTTCGAGGTATTCTCTTCTATGTGGTTACCCTTCTTGGCTGATTGGGAAACTGGTAGAGGGGCCCTTTTAGGTGGAACCTTTCCTTTACTCACTGAAGGTTTTGTGTTTCTGAATTTCTTGCCATCATTTTTTCCTTTTTTGCATTTATTTACAGTATATAAAATATAAATTATGGATAATTAAACAACCTGTTTATAGAGTGGAAAGGTGATAGTCATGGAGCATAAAGCTATCAAGGCTGCTAGCCATGATGGCTATATAGCCATCTCCAGTAGTGGAGGCAGGATGCCTCTGGGTATCAGTTGCTGGGGAGGATAATACTTATTGCTATGCTCTTCTGTGTATTACTTTACACCTATTACTTTACACCTATTTATTATTGCATGTACCACCTTTCTACCAAAGCACCCAAGATGTTTTTTTTATTAAATCTGTATCCTGCCTTTTACTTCAAAGCACCATCAGGTTGGTTGGCTTAGTTACCTTACGCAAAGTTACCTAGTCCACTTTATTGAGGAGTGGAGAACCTGAACTTAAGTCTCCCATGTTCCAGTCTCTTATCTAGCTCCTATACCATGCTGGATTTTAAAAAGAAGAGAGAGAGACAGACAGACATACAGTTTGACTAGATTAGTGTTAGAAACTGAGATATGAAAGCTAGGATCTAAATGGCACTTTAAACCTACCGTACGTTATGGACGCAACAACGGAATGTCTAGGTGGACTTTTTAATAACAAGAATACAAAGCTGAAAATGAATGAACTGCAGCTGAAAATGAATGAACTGCAGCTAAAATATTATGTTAATTTTTCACATGGTCTAGTCCTCCCTCTGCCCACCCCTCTTATATTCTCAGGAGGGTCTCTTCCCCAGTCTTCAGACAGTAGCTAGAAGTGGGGATGCAGAAAACAGTTTTCCTTTCCTTCCATTCTACAGTTTTAATCTGAAATCTTAGGCACAGTACTGTATCCAGAGCTCAGAAACTGCTCACGCTAATGAAATTTTCTGTCGCAAAATGCTCCTTCGAACACTGACTAGATCTATATCTGTTTGGGAAAGCAAAAAATCTCTTCAACATAACCGTCAAATTATTATTTTCTCCAAGAAGCCACTGTCATGCACAACCAGCTTGCAGAGTTTCATTCATGGGATTTTCCAGAATTCTCCAGCACATTTTTAGTATTAGGTGCATGAGTTGTGAAGCTCATAATCTAATTTTTCTTCCATGTATGTTAAGTTCTATGCAGTAACATAATTGTTCCTAAGTATCTCATAGGAGTTGGACCTGCTGTAAGTAGTTTCCTTGAGCGCAGAAAGGTTACATTCTTAGACTGAAAATTTTCTGCATATAAATATGGCAGTGTCCTGACTTCTGCCATCTGTCTTCAGCAAGCAATGAAAAAATATGCAGATTTTATTGTGTTTTGACACACACTGAAATACAGATTCTCAGGACCATGAGTTGCTCTTGTCTGAAAACCTCTGAAATTTTTCATCACTGTGTCATAAAACATGCCTGCATTCAAGAGTGAGTTACTTAATAGAAACCACTTCATATAAAATAATTTGTTTGGAAATTGTATCTCCTCTACTTTTCATGCCCTGTCATTCATTTGGTTGTTGGATCAGTGGTTGTATGACATCTAAGTTACTTCCATATTCTTCACATGATGTTTTATAGCCAAACTATTTTGTGCCTTTTTTAAATACAAGGTGGGCCTATTTGCCTAACATATATGAGACAAATTAACCATTCCGAGTGGTTTTCTGTTGTGAATGGGGTACATCTAGTCTCACCAGCTTTTCTGGACCATTGGACCATTTTGAACTTTGAGTGTGCAGTGTGCACCAGTCACAAAATGGCACAACACAGAATTAGAGAGAATACAGTTGTTGCTGCTTCTCCCCTATCCTGGGCAACCTCATATTTACCATAGTAAGTCAGCTATATTCTGCTGGTCCTGATTGTGGAGATACAGCTGTTAAAAATCCAAGAACCCTGTTTTCTTCAATGCCAACCCAAAACCAAAGCCTAGCCTGCCATCCTTTAACCACTTACCTGGGAGTAAGCCCATTAAACATGAGGTAGGCGTGTATACTACTGCAATGGGGCTTCTGCTTCCACAGTGGGGCCTCCCCCTTCCTCCCCCCAGTGCTCCCCATAATTGGCTTGTGGTGGCAAGAGAGCTTCCAAAACAGAATTGTTCCACCTGGCAAGCTGCAGTGCTTGCGCTGGTGGGATGTTCACCATAGCACAGTGTTGGATTCCCTCCTATGTTCTTTGTATAGTACGAGTAGTATTTTTTAATTTGCACAGAACTTGTTCGGCCTGCTTCCCCCTCGCCCTCCCCATGGACTGCTATTAGCAGTGGATGTGAAAGTAACCAAAATCTAGAACTTCTAATGAAGTCTGAGAAGAACATTCTTTTGTTTCTACGGAATAAATCTTCCTTTCTTTGGTTTCTGTGGAGACTTAAACAAGTGATCTCAATTCTTTATACTGTACTAGACCTGCAGGGATAGAAATGGTTCTTTCTAGCCCTTTGACCATTTGAAGCCCTCTGCTAGAGTCTGCTGTCCAATATTTGCAGATTTCCCCTGCCAGCCATAGTTGCTACCTGCTTGCTGTGAGGTAGGGCAGGGGAGAGGACGATTTCAGACAAATAAGGGAAGAGTATCTGTTCACCATTGCAAACTCCCTCTTTAGAGGAACTTCCCTATTACCATTTTAATCTGTACTGATGCTGCCTTCATATGGTGGCTATTAACACTTCAGCTTTTTAAGGTTGTGTTTTTGCCAAGTGTTCTGCCTTTCCCTTTAGAAAACTTCCAATTGCCATGGTATCCAGTGACCCATTGCTGCAGTTGAATATAACAGTTCATTGTTGTCTTGCTAATTATTTATCAGTGAGACAAGTAGGATCAGAGGAGACTCATTTAGTTTCTGGGTCAGGACGCAGACTTCTGACTTCATTTTTTCAAATTGGCTTTCCTACAGCAATTCATCTTCGGCATTTAGCAGGGCTCTGCTGCACTGCATGTCATTTGACCAGGTGATGAATCCTCTTGTATTTGGTACTTGTCAGAGGTACTTGATCTTGTGAAGTGCTTTTCTATGTTGTAGAATTTTTTTTATTCTTTAAATGGCCATGTGAGACGTAATCAAGGCTGTAGTTTTGTGTCGTCCCCCCCCCGCTCTTTGAAAGAGCCATTAATAACCCACTATCTGCAGCCCTGCTGGCTTAAAATTTTAACTGATAAATTGGCAGGTTTGGTGTTTCCCGTGTCATAGGTAGGGAATGACATTTCACAAGTGAGAAGGTTGTCTAAAACTTGGCGAGCATGGCAATCTTGCTCTACCTGGCTGCTACTATATAAATTAAATTTAGTACAAAAATGAGATTCGAGTGGCAAGAGGAGAATCTAATCTACTGGCATTTTTACAGCAAATATGAAATTGTTCCTTGTATTTTTCTAGTGTTTTCCCCCTCCTCTTAAATTTTATTACATTTTTAGTCCATCTCTTGGGAGATTGCTTCCACAGTCTAATACATACCCTGTCAGGAAAATGCTTTTGTGTAATTTGAATGTTCTTTTATTCAGCATACTTCTCTCTACTTTCCTCTCCATGGTGATAAATCCTTCAAAATCTTAGCAATTGTTTTAAAAGTTTATTTTTAACTTAATTATTTCTTTTTAACTGATCACAATTTTTAGATAATTTGGGGAGGAAAATCTATTTAAGATTAATCTGTTAAGATGCCTCTCCCTTTTAATCTAAATGGACTTTCTGATGATTTGGCTTTAGATGCATAGCGGTTGTACTAATTGGCTAGTTGTATAAATTAATAGTTTAGATTAATCCTCCTTTTGCTTAAAGAAGGGAACCTGATAACCTAAGAATATTAGAGTGGACTTATCATTTCAGCCATTTTGATTTAAATGAAGGGAAGTTGCTAACAACAAGAGGGATATTTTAAAAAGGGTTGACAAGAGTGTTAGGTCTGTCTCACCAGAGTGGTGCATGCTCTGGTTATCTCCTGCTTGGATTACTGCAATGCGCTCTACGTGGGGCTACCTTTGAAGGTGACCCGGAAACTGCAATTAATCCAGAATGCGGCAGCTAGACTGGTGACTGGGAGTGGCCGCCAGGACCACATAACACCGTTCCTGAGAGATCTACATTGGCTCCCAATAAGTTTCTGAGCACAATTCAAAGTGTTGGTGTTGACGTTAAAAGCCCTAAATGGCCTCGGTCCTGTATACCTGAAGGAGCGTCTCCAACCCCCATCATTCAGCCCAGACACTGAAATCCAGCACCGAGGGCCTTCTGGCGGTTCCCTCATTGCGAGAAGTGAGGTTACAGGGAACCAGACTGAGGGCCTTCTCGGTAGTGGCACGTGCCCTGTGGAACGCACTTCCAATAGATGTCAAGGAAATAAGCAGCTATTCTATTTTTAAAGGACATATGAAGGCAGCCCTGTTTAGGGAAGTTTTTAATATTTAATGCTGTATTGTTTTAATATTCGATTGGAAGCCGCCCAGAGTGGCTGGGGAGACTCAGCCAGATGGCCGGGATACAAATAATAGATTATTATTATTATTATTATTATTATTATTATTATTATTATTTATTAGTTCAGTGCAAAAAACTTAGGTATTTAAAATATTTAAGTTGTGGTACTTCTTTTAACTTTATAGTTCAGTCCATTAAGAAGACACTGTATACAGAAGACACAATACAGAGGTCAACTACATAATGCACATTTAATGCAACAAAGTTATTTTTTTATTTTAAACATTTCAAAATGAAATCAAATATAAAATAAACATTTGATACTGAATAATTGGCAAGAGAATAAAATATTATAAGCATAGAATATGTCTGCTGCTGTTGCTGCCAGTCCTGCCAACAGTGATTCTTGACAGCTTCATTTATAGATATTTAATGAAAGTTAAATACCTATAAAAGTCTTGTCAACACTTTTATTTGTATCTCTCTTGGTGACAGTAATACTGGGCCTAGGGCAGAACATTGTAACAAACTGCCACACATCCAGCTGTTTTCTTGAAAAGGGCTGAACGTGGAAGTGTGATTTAATTCTAAAGAGATAAAAATTTTTTTTAAAAAAAATAAACTTGCTGGAAAAACTGGTTAAGAACTTCCATGAATATCTCATTCTTTTAGCTATTTTTAGGGCCCTCTATAAAAAGCAGGCAATTTTTGAATGGCTTCAGTTTTCTGAGCTGCAGAGCACTGGTTTTAACAACATCAACAATAACAAAAGAAGAAGAAGAAGAAGAAGGAGAAGGAGAAGGAGAAGAAGAAGAAAGGAGGGAAAGTGGGGAATATTGATGAAAACTCAGAAGCTCCTGGCAGACTGTGGTACAAATTAAGTATGAAAGGGGAAGTGGAGAAGAAATAGCAGGAGCGGAGTAAAAATACTTTGAGGCATGTTGCAGCAGGAGGAAAATATAAAATAAAAAGCTTTCATTGTTTTGATCATCCTCTGGATCAGCAACTTCTGCCTAAGATAAAGAGAATGAGGCACAGTATCTTCACAACCTGTGAGCACAATTCAACTAATGAGTCCAATAAGCAAAAGTCCTGCTCCAGGATTTCTGCTTGCACAATGGGGCTTTCCCCAATCTCCTCCACTGTGCCCCATGAAATTGGCTCTCATGGGGTTGGAAGAACCCCTGGAACACCTTGGGGCCGGGGAGAGCAAGGATCATTTTTTTTCTGGAAAGCTGAAATGCTTACCCCAACATAACGATTGTCATAGAGTGATGTTGAATTCCTTCCAGTATTTTGACTTGGCATAAGGAAAGCTGAACTATACAAGTCCCTGCCCCAAGGAGGCAGCAATTTCCAAATATGCAAGTTCGACCTCAATCAGCCATAATTTTGTGGCTGGTTCACTCTATGGACGGCCATGTTGTTGTTACTGGTGGGCATCAGTAATTTTCAGTGTTCTCAAGTGAGCCCTGGGGATAGAAAGTTTTGCGAACCTCTGCTCAGTCTAAGGGATCCTTCTCTGCCTACATTCTGTAAGACTGTTGATTTCTCCTTCTTATTTCTCTTTCCTGCTTTAGGTACCCTGACCTTGAATGGCCTTTTTTTTCAGATGTCAAAACTCCAGTGGGTTGCTGGTTTTCTTGTTCTTCTATGTTATGTCTATTGGGATATTTTTTTCCAGGGATTTGCATTTTACCCTATTACTTGGGGAAACCCAATGGCTATCTTTACAGTAGATTCCTGCCCTCAGGTATTACTTGATTCAGATGAATTATCAGTTTCTATGCCCTGGGTTACAGCTGACATTGAGCAGGAAAACCCCTAAGACTCCTATCCTGTAGCATCTTTATCGGTTCTTGGGAAAACCTTCAAAATATTGCAGTATACTATATCCTGTTAATTGCCATTTTGCTGCTAAATTGCCTTTGCAAGCTTACACACATAATTTATTCAATGTTTGTATATGCTGCGATCCCATATACATTCCCTTTAGGGTAACAGGCCCATTGAACTCTGTCAGAGTAAAAATTAAGCTATTAAATTTACTATAGCACTTTAAAAACCTGAGATGCATTGTTTTTTCTTTGCACTGCAATCATAACATCTGCTTTCCTTGCCCTCTCTTGGCAGTGTTGATATGCTATATAAATGCCATCTGCCAGTCTTGAGCAGATGGAAGGTTCTTGAGTTTTATTTTCTGAAGGTGCTGAACTAACCTTGAGCTGGCAACATAGCAACACAAGCTTCTCCATTTCCTTTTATCGTTGTTGTTAAATGCTGAATGTTTTCATACCATAGAACCACTCAGACAGACATAAGGATATTGAAACTGCTTTGCTGGATCAGACTAGCATTCCACCTTCCAGCAGTGATCACCCAGATGCTCCTGCGGAGCTATGGGAAAGGCAGTGGTGAGCAGCTAACTTGAGTGTCACTTTGAGAAGGTGCATTAAGGCACCACTAGCTTGTGCCTGGTGCTGGCTGAGAAATGTACAGCTATCCTTTCACACAACGGCAATAGCATTATTATTATTATTATATGAACACTAAGTAAGAACTGACTTGTTGAATCCTGTGTACGAACCTTGTATGAATGAATGACTTAAGACTCAACATAGGTTGGGGGGGGGCAGAAGGGGAACTGCCTCTTTCAGAAAGAGGAGTTCACATCAAGAAAGGATGACATTTTCTGCCTCTTTGAGCAAGGACCATCCTAGACAATACCCACCTGGTGGTGCTTTAGGTGCCTCTCAGAAACACTCTTCAGAGGAGTACTGATGCCACCATCTTTCACTGGGGTGCCTCTTAGGCATGGGAGAATCAAAATTAAATGTTAATCTTTGAATTAAATAGAATAGGAGCCTTTAAAATTTTAGTAGTGGGCTCCTGAAACATACCAGGGAATGTTAGGAAGAGACTTGTGTAGGTTTAGTGTTAAACTGTATGGCATATGGCATGCATGTCTTCCTTGCAGGTGCTCTTAAATGGTGGTGCACAATTGATCTGCTGCTTAATGAGATGGAGATCTCTTGGAATGGGAAGCATGAACAGTAACTTGTTTTTTTCTCTGCAAGCCTGTGGAGTTGGTGGTGTTGGAGTAAAAATTTATAGAATTTTATAGAACCCGTCATTCAAAGCAATATGTGGAGGCAGCTAAACTCTGATACTGTATGTTCAGGATGTACAAGTGTCTCTTCTGTCTCTCCTCAGTTTTAATATTTTATTTAGGAAAATTGCCAAAATAGGAATATTGGTCCAGATTATTATGGAGGGAGTAGTGGATTATTCCACAGTTTGTCCTACCTCCTGCTCACATGTGAGGCATGAGTGAGATCAGTGTATTAAATTGGTGACTTTTACTGTAGTGCAGTAAAAATGGGAGTAGATTTTAAAAGGTTGTAAGAAGATTGCTTCACATTGGTTCTGTATTGATCATGGTGGTTGGCTTAGAAGAGTTCTCATGTCTTAACCTGACAATGTGGAACCTGTAATTAACATATTCTTTATTCCTCCTTAAGGGACAACGGAGACAGATCAAGACATCGAGCTCCTCGGAATGCCCGCATGTCTGCCCCATCCCTTGGGCGCTTTGTCCCCAGGTAAGACCTGCACATGTGGCATTGCTTTAACCCTGGTCTCAGTGGTTTGGCAGTATTTTTCATGGATTCTGTCTCCCCTTCTAGGCGTTTCTTGCTGCCAGAGTACTTGCCTTATGCTGGGATTTTCCATGAGCGGGGACAGCCTGGTTTGGCCACTCATTCCTCTGTTAACAGGGTTTTGGCGGGTAAGGATCTCTTGCTCCTCTTTTTTTGAATATGATACTTATATACGTGAGCCAGGATGGGTATGAAAATCAAAACTGATCTGGCTATAATCTTTAAATGCAAAGATAGACTCCAGAATGACCGTATTATCCATTTGTGCACATTTTTTGTAGTTACTGATAGCAGTAACTTTCGGAAAGAAAGCTGCATGCAGGGAAATCCTAGAATTGAATTCAAGAACAAGGATAGGCAGAACAGTTTTTGAAAACTTCTTTTCAAACGCATAAGTGTTTCTGTTTCTTTTTCTCTTAAAAATTAACATTCTGACAAGCTAATGATCAGTTTGCTGCAGGTCCCTCTAATTCAATTATAGGGTGCCTTGTTCATGTTCTGGGCTGTAAAACTTCTCAAGAGCAGTTCAGATTCAATTAGGATCCTAATAGGTGCATATACGAATATTGCACAGCCAACTAGAAAGTACTTTGTGTGTGAGTAGGTAGAAGGTAGATAAAATGAGATTTTTTTTGATAATAGAATTTCTGTAGTGGTGGTTCATGGACCTTGGATTTGGTATTTGTTAGTACCTAATTCAAGAATGATCTACTGTTTGTCTAGATTAAGTTTATAGCAATGTGCTCTTGGATTTTAAAGGGTGCTGTAATAAGCTAAATAAGCATATTCTTTTTCAGGGACTTTCTTGCCTTATTGATCTCTTGGAAATCTTCTAACATAGAGATGACCAACATATTGTCCTTCAGATGTTGTTTGACTACAACTCCCATCATCCTTGATGGCTAGGTCTGATGGGAATTGTAGGCTAACAACATACGGAAGGCTACCACTATTGTAATGTATTTATTCTGTTGCATTCTGATGAAAAGGTATAGAGCTGTTCTACTTTTTGTGTATGCTGTTAGTATAAGGAGACTATAACCAAAGAGCGTGATGTCTGTGAATAGGTATGCCAAATAAGATCTGGGCACATATTTATAATGATAATAATACTGTTGTCCACTTACTAATAATGTGTTCCTAACCTCACTTATGTGGGAGTAAGACCCATTGAATAGGAGTAGACATGATTAGAGGAAATTTTGCTTTGTCTTCTCTGGTAAATTAAACTTCTGGGAATATGGGGAGGGCCATTCCACCAACCCCACCTTTCAGATTCCATATGGTTCAAAATTTCTTGAGAGGCTCTTTGTTTGACTGGCATTGTTCTTTGGTCATTTAAGTTCTTGTTTCAAGTCTTTTGCTATTCCAGACTGAGGGTAGGAGCCTCCCTCTACCAGATAAGGGCACTTTTAACTTTCTTTTGTTGCTTTGCTCATCTGTAGAAAGGAGACTTTACCAGGTATGATACAATATCCCCATTTCTTACATTTTTCTTGCAACACTTTAAGGTTGCTAAGCACCTCTTTGCTAGTGCTTGTTGCTTTTCAACGAGATGCATCCTTTCCCTATTCTGGTTTTCTGTGTGGGATTTTGTTGTAGGAATATGGAAATAGCTCACCAGGAGATGATGATGATTTGCTGCCAGGCAACGGTGCCGAATCCCCCCCCCCCCGCTCTGCTTAGCTGGAGACATCTGCTTCTGCTCTGTTAAGAATCTTTCAGCTGCTTGTGGTGATAACAAGAAATGTTATCTGGTTTTGAGGGTGAAAGGCAGATTGTTCTAGCTGCTAGTAGCAGTGTCCTTTCATGTTCCTTTGATGGAGTGTGCTTATACTTGTTGATATCGTTGAACCTAGTCATTGGATAACCCCAGGAAGGCATTTTGGGAACCTCCCCATCAGAACGAGATAACGTTTGAATTGCCTTACCTACCAACAGTGTTAGGCGTGTAAATGCCATTACTTAAATAATAATAATGAAAAACACTCTGATTTTCTAGGTGCTTTATTGTTGTTTCCTTATGTGGCAGTAGAGATTGACACTGAACTAAACTCACATTTGAATTATCCAGCTACAGCAGCACCGTTCATACTCACTTTAATATCCTGTAGTCAGCAATGGCATGACTGAGGGATCATAGATTGAAGCTGGATTCAGATAGCACAAGTATTATTGGGTGGAACTATATAGGACGGTATATAAATTCAATAAATAATACAGTGGTACCTCCGTTTACGAACTTAATCTGTTCTGGAAGTCTGTCCTTAAACCAAAGCCATTCTTAAACCGAGGTGCGCTTTCCCTAATGAGGCCTCCCGCCGCTGGTGCTCTTCCACTATTTGTCTTCCGTTTGTCTTCTGGGGCAAAGTTCGCTAACTGGAACACTTACTTCCGTTTTTGCGGAGTTCATTCACCAAATAGTTCGTTAACAGAGCTGTTCGTAGACCGAGGTACCACTGTAATAAGGTTGAAGCAGATTTTCATAAAGGAGTCTCACCCCTGTGATATCAGAGACCTCTTGTCAGGCACCCCCTAAAGGGCCACCACTCATGTCAGTCCTGTCAGTAAAGAGCCTCCTCTTGGGGAAGCACCTGAGAGTAAGTTGACTACTGAATCAGTATCTTTGTCGCCAGGGATATGAGAGAGGCTGTTGCAACCAAATCTCCCAGGCCCAGCCCACTAGCAAAAGTGTCAATTTGCCCAGATCAGAGATGCCTGTTGTTTGCCATGCTATGGCTTGTACCCACCACACTCTTCAAAAGGAAGAGACAGGGACTATGCAGGCAATATTCTATCTAATCCAATCAAATCATGATGCACCCTACACCATTTAACCATTAGCACCAGCAGTTCCTCCTTGCAAGCCACAGCCTCTTCTCACAGACTAGAGCAGGAGAGCTTTTGTGTAATATCTCAGTTGATGCTAAGCATATGACAAAATATATATCATCATTTAACAGCAACAAGAAGAGTATTTTACCAAATTGCACCTCTTCTTTTAGTTTGCATCTCTAAACTGGCAGAGTGTGTGTCACAATTTGGTCCAGCATGCAGAAAAACAAGTTGTGAAACTTATCAAATGCCAAAAAATTAATGTGTCTAATTTTTTTGGCCAGGCCAAAAAGCCCTCTTAGGCCCCCACCCCCTGAATGGCACTGTGTCTGCCTACCTGGCAACTAAGAGTGCTATTAGAGGTCTTTCTCTGGGTGCCCTTTCCAGGGGTATTTAGGTTAGGTGATGGCTACCAGAAGGAGCTGAACTATAAGGAAGGCTGATCACCGAAGAATTGATGTTTTTGAATTATGGTGCTGGAGGAGACTCTTGAGAGTCCCGTGGACTGCAAGAAGATCAAACCTATCCATTCTGAAGGAAATCAGCCCTGAGTGCTCACTGGAAGGACAGATCCTAAAGCTGAGGCTCCAATACTTTGGCCACCTCATGAGAAGAAAAGACTCCCTGGAAAAGACCCTGATGTTGGGAAAGATTGAGGGCACAAGGAGAAGGGGACGACAGAGGACAAGATGGTTGGACAGTGTTCTTGAAGCCACCAACATGAGAGTCTGACCAAACTGCAGGAGGCAGTGGAAGACAGGAGTGCCTGGCATGCTCTGGTCCATGGGATCACGAAGAGTCGGACACGACTAAACAACACCAGAAGGAGGGCCTTTTCTTTTATTGTATCTCATATATGGAAGGTGACATCTGCCTTCCACCTTCTCTGTTATGCTTTGGAAGCCAGACAAACTTTGTCCTGATGCTCTGGGCTTTTGGTAGCTGATTTATATTCAGTTATATTCTCACAATATCTGTATGCTTTTTTTGGCTTAATAGTTTGGTTTTTGGCTTTGGGGATTATTTAACTGCAATTTTCTTTGATGCAGTGGTGTACTTTTTATTTTAGTTACTGGTTTATCCCTTCAGTAATGGTTTTGATATTTTTTATTTATTGTGCTCATGTCACATATGATGAAAAGGCTCACTTGCAATATTCAAACCAGGATTTGGAGATCATCTGAATACAGCAACTGTGGTCTGTAAGAAATGATTTCCTGTTAGGGAATTCTGCATCTGTACATGGCTCTTTAATTGATTATCCACTCACTTTTTATGTAAGCTACTCATTCAAGTGAATGAATTGTGATACATTTCAGCCCAGTAGGAATTTGAACTGCTTTTTAAATGCCTTACGTAAATGGACAATTAGTGGTGGTATGCTGGCTGTATTTTGGCTGTTGCTTCAATAATTAACCCAATTACCTTTAACTTTTTTCTTTAATGATGAAAGTGAGCATGTTAACAAGCTAGTTTAGTTGCCTTGGAAACCATATTCCAACTAGATACTCAGACTTTCTCAATGTACTGGAATAGCACTTCTTCTGCATTCAACCCTTTTAATTCTAAATTTTCTCCTTTCAGTTAAGGGTCTCTGGTAAGACGGATTTTGTGTTATAATCTCCTAGGCTCTGTTACCCAGAGCCAGTTTCTCTGGTACTATTTGTTGGACAGCAAAACCAGTATGTGGCATTTTGTTGAGCATTTCACCTAGTTTTGCTAAGATGGTGTTTAATTAATGAATGACAAATGTACAAGGCCACATATACCCTTATATAAAGCACTGAGTTCAAAAAATATTGCAAGTTCCTACCTTTCCTCTCTTTTGTTTCTCTGATGTCATCTTGATTTGTTGGGACTTTCACCGTAATGTTATGTCAATAAGTGTATTATAAAACAGGGTCAACCATCACTTTTAAAATTCTAAACATGTTCTGTGTTGATACCTGTGTAGAAGTGAGTCAAATACTACCAAGCCTATTGTAAGACAGGTTTTCTACAAATGAAATAATTTGAATGAAATATTTGATATTTCTGCTGTCTCAGATGACCTCTTCTAAGCAGTAACACAAGCTGACACTTAGTGATCCTTGAAACATATTCTATTAAATAAGGTGGTTGTAGTCCACGACACAGCTAGGCCAATTGGCATACTTAACTTCAACCATCTGCTGTGCTGGGGGCAGAATTACACAGGATGTCAAAAGTGAATCGACAAATCATCTGCATATTAATTAATGCACAGAGACTCATTGGGTGAATGCATAAACTTTAAGTGTTGAGTTAAATCCATAATAAACTGGCCAGTTTCCATGGTTTATAGTAGAGCATAGCCAACTTTTACTTACATCAATGTATGTTGGACAAAAACGGGATCTGGAGAACGGTAAGTGGTAAAACTAAAGATGCCCATTACAGTATTTAAAGTGATGTCTGAACCCTGCTTGTGTCTTAAATGTGCTGATGTTCCTGTTTCCCTGTTCTTCATTTTGATCTTTGCATGCTGGAGATTAATGCAACAGTATGGAGGATAGTCTTTTGAGCAGTGCTGGTTTGTGTTCAGAAGGATACACCAAAAGAGTCTAGGGATATGCAAATGTTTTTAGCATGCTTATGCCTCCTTTTGCATGGGAGGAGATATTCTGTGACAGCATGTCTCTGTCACTGTAGAGAGGAGAATGTTAGGAAATTATTAGCTTTCTGTTTGGTAATTATCACTATCATATGGGGAAGTGGGTACTGGCATCATGATTACATTGCTAATGACAGATCAGAGGATGTCATTTCACTGCTTTTTCAGTCTATGAATATAGACCTTTGGCCTTCATGTTTACTTATTCAAGAATTCTTTTACTAGGAGTTAAGAAATCCTTTTTTGAAAGATCTAAGCAAGGTCAAGTTGGTCAAAAGGCTTTTGAGGTGCTGCAGGCAGCTTTCTACAGTGAATAGTTTTATTTGAATGAATATAGCTGCTTGTTGAAGCTTTTTTCAGATGACATTGGTTTAGTTTGAAGTCCAGAACAAAAGTATAGTTACTGGCAGAAGCTAGCTGAATGGCAAGACTGCTTCACTGGAAATAAATACCTGAAGAGTAAGTAAACCGGTTGATCTTTTACTGTGTGTTGCTACTTCTGCTATTTGAGCCAGCAGTTCCTCCAAGTTCTTCTCATGTTGCTTTCTTAATAGGGGACCTAATGATATGTTGAAGGCAGCCCTGACCACCAACTCACTAGTCCCTGTCTTACTAAGTGTCTTATGGAAGTTTTTTTTTTAATGTTTTCACTCAAAGCTCAATTCCAACTTTGCTCTGAGGAAAAGATAGGCAGTTGCTTGGTTTTGTTAGCTGTTTTATCTTTAAAAAGTTGATAGTGTTGTCATTCCTGTGGACTAGATAAAGCAGGTGGGTATTTCTCTGTGCTTTCATATTCTACAATTGGTACTGAGGAAAGCGGCTGAGGTGAGAGTCAGGAGCCTGTTTGCAAGGGAATATAGCTCACAGGCCCTGTTCTAATTAGCATCCTTCCTCCTGATCTTTACATTGCTTGCTATTGTGACTTGGGGCTTATGCCAACCAAGTATTATTTAATAATTCTGTTTGATGTCTTTTGAAAGAAACTAACGAGCAAGGCCTAATTATGGAGAACCTTTTGTTTTTCAATCTTTAGGCTGGTGTAAACATAACTCTGGCTCTTGCATTTCTGTTTTGCTAACTATGATGAGCAATCTCTAGAATGTGTCATCACAATCACAGTAGCCAACAATGCAAAATAATTTCTTAATCATTGCTAATCATTATGAATTTAGGAATTGTTTTTTTTTATTAAAATAAACTTTATTACATAACAAAACATTCATCACAATTAAAATAAATCATCACCATAAAAAAGACATTACAATTATCTTAATTCATTGCACGAAGTATTACTTCCCTCCCCCCTCCCTCTCTGCTTCCCATTCCCCTTGACTTCACAACCTAATCTGAACTTTTCCTTTTATTATTCTATGATAATAATAATACTCTGCATATCTTACTTTAACTTGTATTAAGCCCATGTAATCATAACATACATCCAATTATTAACTATCATTTATTCCATCCTCTCTTTCCATACAGCATCTAATATATAGTCGTATATATGACTGAACCTTATTTGGCGGAGATAAGGCTAGTATTCGCTACTTTAGTTCTTATATAGTCTATAAACACTCTCCAATTATTTTCACTTTCTTCCTTCTTGATACCTTTAATTTCCTCATACTTTTTAGCCAGATTGTAATAATTGAATAATTTCTCTTGCCATTCCTCTTTTGTTGGGACGTGAGCAGCCTTCCAATTTTTTGCTATTAGTGTCCTTGCGGCAGCTGCCGCGTAACTTAGACAGCATCTGTCTCTAGGTTTAACTTCTTCCGGCATCATTCCTAAAAGAAATAATTTGGGACATTTCTTAATTGGGTATCTCATCATCTTCTTTATTTCATTATAAATTGTTTCCCAGAACTTTTTAATTTGTTTGCAATGCCACCACATATGTATATGGGTTCCTACTTCCTGCTTGCATCTCCAACAATTATTAGTTAAACCTGGATAAATCTTGGCCAATTTTCCTGGTGTTAGATACCACCTATTTTGCATCTTCATTAGGTTTTCCTTAATATCATAGCATGGTGAAAAATTTAGGTCCCTTGAATTTAGGAATTGTTAATCATTACAAATTTCCTAAGCAGGCTGGAGAGCCAGCATTGCACCTATGCTGCCCCTGTTTCAATGAGACTAAGCATTCAACTAGATGCACTAATGGAAGTTCTGTGCTTATACATGATGGGTGGTTCCATGCATAAAGAGGGGAATAGGGGCTTGATTTTAAAAGCAAAAGGGGCACACAGGCAAGGACTGCAGAAGAACCCTCTGTGTACAGCTCAATACTGTAATTGTTCTTGGTTGGTTTTGTACTCAGAAAGCTCCTTTTGTCTTTAAAACTGAAATATTCTGGATAGTGGTCATGATGTACGTGTTTTTTATTCCACCATCTGTTACCAAATATGTGGTGTACTGTGGGCAAGCTAGGGTTTACTATTCCACCATTTTAGTATAACATGCTGGATCCCTGTCACATAACCATATATTTAATGTACTTGCATCTATTGTCCCTTTTATGTTCCTGCTACAGTCATTAGGATTTAAATAAAAAATTCCAATATACAACCTTCTTAAAAAAACAAACAAACCCATATAGCACATGTCTATCAGCATGGGAAAGACAGACCAGGGCTTGTAATAGAAAACAAATATATTGTAATTTTTTTGAAATTGTTTTTATTAAAGATTTTTATTAGTTTACAAAAGTATGTGCATCTCTTTTTCAGGTTGTGTTTTTTACAGATCCATTACATTTGTTGTGAGACATTGGTGATATTTGTTAAAGGTTAAAAATAATATAAATAATGTTTATTCACAGGTTGATTACATAGCAATAGTTGATACCTGCATATAGTACTGTTGATTTAAAGACGTTCCTTTCGCATTAATGATATTGCTGTTGCTTGAAATAGGTGTTTGTGTAGCAATAACAACCACTACCACCACCATTAGCCCATTACCCTTTCAGTTCTACCCTTAGTTAAATTACAGACTGGTAAGGATGCATCAAAGTCTTCTCTTCCTCACAGACTTTTTACATGATCTTTACCAGAAGTCTTGTCTCTGGTTGGATATTTGCTGTTTTTGCTACCTGCTGATGTGCAGTGGCCTTAGCAATTCCCAAAGGAGGGCTGCTGCAGTCTTCTTTCCTTCTTTGCAAATTGTCTTAAGCTTCTGCCTTTATTGGTTGGCGGTTCGAATCCCCATGAAGGGGTGAGCTCCTGTTGTTCTGTCCCAGCTCCTACCCACCTAGCAGTTCGAAAGCACATCAAAGTGCAAGTAGATGAATAGGGGGAAGGTAAACGGCATTTCCGTGCGCTGCTCTGGTTTGCCAGAAGCAGCTTAGTCATGCTGCCCACATGACTCGGAAGCTGTACGCCGGGTCCCTTGGCCAATAAAGCGAGGTGAGTGCCGCAACCCCAGAGTCGTCCGCGACTGGACCTAATGGTCAGGGGTACCTTTACCTTTACCTGGTCCTAGTTAATTACCAAACTTCCTCAGCTCCAGGTCCCTCTGTGGGCTTCCCCTGGCGGTTGCTATTTGTTCTTCCAGTTTCTGACTCTTTCAGGTTTGATTCTCACTTCTTAATGAGTCTCTTGTCAAACTCCTCTTTGAATCATAGAATCATAGAGTTGGAAGAGACCACAAGGGCCATCCAGTCCAACCCGCTGCCAAGCAGGAAACACCATCAAAGCATTCTTGACATATGCCTGTCAAGCCTCTGCTTAAAGACCTCCAAAGAAGGAGACTCCACCACAATCCTTGGTAGCAATTTCCACTGCCGAACAACTCTTACTGTCAGGAAGTTCTTCCGCTCCGTGTTCGCTTCTCTGGAGCAGCAGAAAACAACCTTTCTCCCTCCTCTATATGACATCCTTTTATATATTTGAACATGGCTATCATATCACCCCTTAACATTCTCTTCTCCAGGCTAAACATACCCAGCTCCCTAAGCCGTTCCTCATAAGGCATCGTTTCCAGGCCTTTGACCATTTTGGTTGCCCTCTTCTGGAAACGTTCCAGCTTGTCAGTATCCTTCTTGAACTGTGCTGCCCAGAACTGGACACAGTCCTCCAGTTGAGGTCTGACCAGAGCGGAATACAGTGGTACTATTACTTCCCTTGATCTAGATGCTATACTCCTATTGTTGCAACCCAGAATTGCATTGGCTTTTTTAGCTGCTGCATCACACTATTGACTCATGTCAAGTTTCTCTACCAAGACTCCTAGATGCTTTTCACATGTACTGCTCTCAAGCCAGGTGTCTCCCATCCTGTATTTGTGCCTTTCATTTTTTTTGCCCAAGTGTAGTACTTTACATTTCTCCTTGTTAAAATTCATCTTGTTTGCTTTGGCCCAGTTGTCTAATCTGTTAAGGTCATTTTGAAGTGTGATCCTGTCCTTTGAAGTACAAAACCAGGCTTTTCTTCTTTCACACAGTTAATTATTTGCAATTTGAAGTTTCTAAAACAGAACATTTTAACATTTAAATGTCTCATCAGAAATATGAGGGTCACAATGGGGTAATTCCTTATTTGAACACTCAGAACTGCCAAAATCTCATCTAGTTTAGGCCTAATGTTTCTCGTTCATGGATCTGCTGAGTGAGAGACTTCACCAAGTTGTTTTTGTTTTGTTTCAAAGAATCATAGAATAGTAGAGTGGGAAGTTTTTATTTTACAAGGTTTGAACCCACAGCATAGCATTTGTCTGAGAGTGGCATACAATATAACACTATGATTCATTACAATCAAAACATGACCAATTAAAAACAGCAGAAAAGGCAGAATAAATAGCATCTAGTGAAACCAATTTACATGTCAAAAGAGCAAAGGCAGTAATACTACAGCTGTTTGGATTGCCACTTAAATTAAAATACAAACGCTCTGTTAGGCTTTGCATTAGTTATGTTAGCAGGGAAACAATTTTGGGGAAGCTTGGATCACAAGTTTGACCTGGAGGAACAGATGCAACTTAGGAAGGGTGCTGCAGACTGCCAGGCTGGAGGTTCCCCAGTATCAACATAGCGAAAGAGTCAAAGTCAGAGCTCTGCCTTGTTACAGATTTTTAAAGTGGAGCTTCCAGAGTTTTGCTCTCTGTCACTGTGTAAATAGGGAGCTGCCACAGAACAACTTCCAACATGATACTGATATCAAGTTAAGAGAGGCTGATCAAGTGTTGTAAAGACAGAAAGGTATTTGCGATCAAAGGGTTGCATTATTCTACCGCTTCACTATCTTACAAAAAATGCATCTTTCTAGTTTCCAGTAAGCTGGAAGGGATGTGTATTTGCAGCATTGCTCCAATCTTTGTGGGCGATGAAGCCCCTTGGGACTTGGTGTCTCTTTGTAGGCGTTAAAGCTCACTTAGTCAGCCCTAAAAGTACTTTCTCACATTCTGTTGTATCTTTTAAGAGGGCATTACCCGTAGCACACAGTTTTTGCACGGAGGAAAATAATGACTAATGCGAAGCCCATTGAAACTATGCATGAGTTTGTGATTTCCCTCCCAGAGTGGCTCGCATTACTGCCAGTAGTACCATAGATGGGCAATTGAAAAAGCATTAAAAAAAACTTTTTCCATGCAAACTCGAAGCTGGAAGGCTAGCATAAAGATAAAGGTATACCCCACTCAATCTTTCAAAATTGGAGGGCTCTCCTACTTTATTCACACACACAATTTATCCTTTCTAAGTATGAATGCTCTCAGGATGACCTTATGACCAGGAAATTTGTACATTTATAACTTTATTTTAAAATGTATGGAAGCCTGTATTTGAATTTTTTTGCAAACATTGTTATTCATTTCTGTTCCTTGAGCAGACTGCTCATCAAAGATGATGAGCAAAGGTTGATCAATACAGTGAAGCTTCACATTGATCACACCCTTATTTCTTTGTTTTACAGAGCCCATAATCAGGTTTAGGGAAGCTTTTTGTTACAGAAATTAAGATCATATGGATTTGATTAGGCCCTTAACAATGCTGCATGTACAAGCCATTGATCTCAAAAACTATTTTTTTTAATTAAATGATCTTAAAACACATCTGGTGACCATTCTGTTGTCTTTATTTCTGCCATCACATGTGATTCTCCTTGTAGTATTTAGGTTGGTAGTATATGGATCCTTCCAGTCCGGCTGTAGGTAAGACATAAATATCTGAGGACATAAATATCTGAGGACAACAATTATTATTTAGGGCACGTACATGCAGGACTAGCTCCAGGATAGTATGTATTCCTACCTACCTCCTGGACCTAGACCCAAAGGGTTAACAGCCTCCAATTGTATTGGGAGACCAGACCTTGTACTGGGAGAAATACATTTTAGTATGTACAACACATTGGTCTTCAGCAAAAGGATACCTACCATCTTGCATGGATCCACTCCATTTCTAATTACTACAAATTCCTTTGACCTTCTAGCCAGCACAGAGTGCTGTAGGGAATGGTGGAATCTTGGATAAGGAAAGAAGCAGTGGGAGAAATGCCTGCTGGTTTCTTTTTCTTTAAATTGCAATGCAAATGATTGCCTGTTTGAACAGAGCTGGCCCACCCATGATGCAGCTTGAAGTGCCCATCTCAGGCTGACTCAGGTGCTAGAAGTGCTACAGGGAGGTGCTTCAGCATTTGGTGGAGTGCCCTGGCTCCTGCCAAGAACGACAGGAACCAGGGTGTGTTTATGCACCAGTTGCTGCTCAGCTGCAACTGGGTGGGGTGGGGTGGAGAGCTGATCAGCAACCATTGGAGGAAACCCCCAGCTCTGGCCAAGATTTGCGAGAACTGGAGCACCATGGTTTCAGAAGGCAGGGCCAGTAGGCAGCAGTTCCCATTTTACCTCAGGTGATGAAATGGAACAGGTTGTCCCTGTGTCTGAGGCTGCTGGAAACTCTTCTCACTATAAGTCAACAGACACTCATCCCTGGCAGGTAGATTGGTGCATATGCTTCCCTGCTGCTGCTGTTACTGTGTGTCCTGACTCTAGTTTGGTTGGACTCTAGTTTGGGAGCTGCAATGAGTACATGATCTGAAAAGTCTTTTGATAATTCACCATCAAATATTATCCTTGTGAAGATAATTCCAATGTGTAGAAGAGCATTAATACACTGTCTCCTGGTGTCTTCCATGCTATGTGTGGACATCTGAATAAATTATTTTTTTATTCCATGTGCACCATGTAGCTGTTGGCAGGGCCCAGGGAGCTTTTGACAATTGTGTTTGCTTCATGCGGATAACCAGCCACATCTTCAACTTTCTATTTTTCTATTGTTTCCTTTTGGGACTCCATGTGGCAATGTCTTATTTGTTTGCTATGCTTGAGTTGCTATGCTTTTTATTTGTACAGGATGTTTTCTTTACCTTTGTCTCTTCAGTAAGTTCTCTCCTTACATAGTGCTTTTTTAGGGGTGGGTGGGTAATCTGCAGTCTCTTAATACCAGATTGCCCTTCCTTCCTTCCTTCCTTCCTTCCTTCCTTCCTTCCTTCCTTCCTTCCTTCCTTCCTTCCTTCCTTCCTTCCTTCCTTCCTTCCTTCCTGTTCTACCAAGTCAACAGGCTTAGCAGTCTTTTCTTTTCTTTCAACTTGGTTTCTTTTGGAATTGCCAAGAGTGGAAAAGATATACTTGTGGTCAGGTTGACAGCAGCATTTTCTGGGTCAAGTATACTCTATATGCATTGCCCCCCCCCCCCCCGGACTCACTTACAAAAGAAGACACAGATTTACATAAAATTTGCGTATGTTTTGTGACATATACAAACTTGTATTCTCTTTTGCAGGTGGAGAGGAGGGTCCACCACATACAAACTGCATCAGTGTCCTTAGACTTTTAGCATGAGCAGGATGCTTGGTGGCCCTAAATCTGTAGTTTCTTGGCCTGTGAAAAGTTAATTTATTTTTCTTTTTTATGTTGCTCTGTACATTCTATTATAAACTACTATGGAATTTATAGTCAGTTACCTTGATGGATGTAGCTGTTGTAAACATTTTTCCTTACTAACAGTAGTAGCTCATTTCTTTTCCTGTCAAAATTTCTTACTATTTCCTGTTAGCAACTTGTTCAAAGAAAAATGTTGCTGTTATGCTGGATAGCCACTTTGTGGTCAGTTCTGCTTAGTGGTGGTTTGAAATATGTTGAACTAATTCAAGTTGGATTAAGGTCAACTCTGCCCTGAAAAGAAATTCAACTTACTTGAAATATGCTTCCCCCCCCCCCCGCCAAGGGCCAAAAGTTGAGTAGCTCCTCTGTATTTTGCCCTAAGCTGATTTATAACTTGTCTAAGACATATTTTTCAACTTTATGACTTAAACAAAAAAATAAAAAAATAAAAACAGTAAACCCAACCCCAACCCCTGGATCATGATCTGATATAGATAGGCACTCTTAAACTTACTGACTTCCAATGGACTTAAGTATGTTTTAAGATTGTGGTCATAATATATAAAGAGATAACATACTTCTCTCCTCGCTTGTGTATCTATTATTCAATTATGTTAAATCCTGCTGAGTTGGAACAGGTATGGACTGACATTCTGCTGAGCCACTAGCATAAGCAGATATTGGATAAATGAACCATTTAACTAGGTACTGACATGTAATTCTACCTGTTGTCCTGAACTGTACATCCAAGCACTTAAACTCGCTGGATTTTCTGCCTGTTAAGTAGCTTTCCTTTCCTTTTGTATTGGTATAAATTTCATGTCACAGATGCCACTAATGTTTATTCAGGGCCCTCCCTAAAGCCCACAGATCTTCATCCTTCCAGCTTATTTTTATTTTTAATGTTTGTATCATTCCTTTGTATCACAGGTAGTCATGTTTAGCTCACAAATTTCCTTTCCCCGCAAACGAGAGTGAACAGTGACCATGTTTAAACAGTAAGTATGGTCACGTCTTAGGAGCTAACTGGTTTATGGTGCCATGAGATTTTTTATAACTTTCTGTTCTTGGGGCAGTGGAATAAATTGGGACCCTATGAATCTAACTCCTGAGATGGGAAATAAAAGTTTCCAGCTAGGCCCCAGAAGACCTAGGTTTGACGCTTGCCCATACCCTAGCATCTGCTCAAGCTCCCTTGCCATCAACTTTGGGAAGAATCATAAACTACTCCCTCAGGCACTGTCCTTCAGCCTAGTGTCTTTCAGACAAGGTAAATGATGCTGCTCAGGCTCAGCAGCTGGCCTGGGAGCCATCACACTGGGTAGTGGCTCTTAATGAGCTCAGAGTGCTCTAGGTGAGTAATCTATAGTAGGCATGAGCTGTCAGCACTGGTTTCCCTCATGACCATCTTTACAAAAGCGGGTTTATTTAAGTTGTCAAGAACTTCATTTTTATTAATGAAGCTCCTATTCCCCTATGGGTATGCTATTAGCCTTAACATCCCCTCACATTAGTATGAATTCAGCTCAAGTAAATACTTGTAGAACAGAACTACTCCAGTCATACAATGCTAATTGGGTGTAGTGTATATATTTTAACTTGGGCATGTTGCTGACTGGCAATATCTTATATTGATTTGTCAGATTTTGACTGTATGTAACTTAGAAAAATCAACCATGGGCAGGAAATCTATAGAAAGACTCAACAGAGGGGAAGGGATTGTTTGTTGGACTCATGCTACCAGTTGCTCTGCATTTCATTTGCTGCTTCCAGGATTGAAAGTTGGAGGTGAATCTCAATAGAAAGAAAGGGACTCATTAGACTGAAAGGAAACTCAAGTGTCCCGCAGCCGAGCAATACTGTACAAGCAATTTCTTCTTCTTTTTCTGCTTCTTCTTTGGTGATCACTTGTAGCCGAGTACGATTGTCTTCCATGAACGTGGTCTTAACAGTGAGTCCGTAAGTGTCTGTAGAGGCCAATTCTGGATCCACACGTCCTTCCACAGTGGGGACATAGGTTTTTGGGCGGGAGTTGATCACAGTGAGGGTTTACCTAATGCGCCTTCTTCTCAGCACTTTTCTCCCTTTCATCCTGAGTTTTAGTATCTTCAAAGTCCATGACACCATTGGTAAAAGCTGTTCTCCAATTGGAGCGCTCACATGCCAGTGTTTACCAATTGTCTGTGTTTATACTATATTTTTTAAAGATTTGTCTTGAGAGAGTCTTTAAACCTCTTTTGTTGACCACCAGCATTACGCTTTCCATTCTTAAATTAAATTAAATTAAATTAAATTAAATAGCTGCTTTGGAAGACGATAATCAGGCATCCACACAACATGACCAGTCCAACAAAGTTGATGTTGAAGAATCACACTGGTGATCTTTGTTTCTTCCAGTATACTGGCATTAGTTTGCCTGTGTAAAAATTTTCAGAGACACTGTTGATGGAATCTTTTGAGGAGGTTGAGATGGCATTTATAAGTGGTCCATGTTTCACAAGCATACAGTAAGGTTGGCAGTACAATAGCTTTGTAAACAAGCATTTTGGTTTCCCTGCAAATTTCCCCCAGTCCTCAAACACTCCGCACTTCAGTCAGGAGAAAGCTGGGCATGGTAATCCAGTCAGGGTGGGGGTGGGGAAGGCAGACTATGTTTAGGAGACCTTTTCTAGCCCCTCCCCTATACAGGGTGAGCAGAGTGGATCCTAAATAGGACTGCTTAGTCATGGATACAGCTGCTGAACTACTCAACTGCCTCATTCCTTGAGTCAGAACAATTGAATCTGTATCCACCTCCCATGTGCTGGTTCATGACTAGGGTCTTCCAGATTTCACGGTCCTGCCCCCGTTACCATTTGCCGATTGCCATGGGACTTTTTGGGGTTTGAGTTTGGGATGGGTTTTTGGAAGACACCTGTGTGTAAATTTGTTTTATGTGTGTAGATCAGTGCATGCTGACCAACGCATAGTCTTCGCAGTAAGGCTCTATTCTGATGGCATGAGTATCACAACGACCGGTAGATTATTATCTGCTGCAGCCTTCATCCACCTTCACAGCTGTTGTAACATACCAATTCCGCCTGTTCTGCTGCTGAAGACTTTTGGGATCATTCTTTGTCTAGCTCCTCCCCTTTCACCTTGCCGCCTTGGGTGACCCTGCTGGGAGTACAAGACTTCTGATGGCTTCGCTCACAAGGGTAATAGGAACATGTAAGCCCACTCACCATGACACGGTGATGATCCAGTGAGTGAGACAGGCGATGTGCATCCACTGTGACTCACCTTCCATTTCTGCCTGGGGGGTACTTTAAATGGGTACACATTGCACCTGATAGTGAGGACATAAAGCCCCAAATAAAAACTCCCATTGGGGCAAGAAAAGCATTGAGACAAGCCTTAAGCCTAGTAGGGAAGACATCTCTTTTGTTCCTTCCTTACCCACTCTAAATCGAAATGCAAGAAGCAGCAGGAAGGCAACCCTTAAAGTAAGTGAGGAAGGCATGTTGCCTTTACACTTCCCCTCCTATCAAAGTGCTCTCCATGTCTGGAAAGGCATCTCCCCTCACTGCTTCTCCCACTCCCACATCAAAATGCCATTTGGGTTAAGAAAAGGGGAAAGACAGCCTCCTCACTCCACTCCCCACCCCCCATAAATACACTTTCTGGTTGTAGTACAAGTGGGAAGGCAAACCATGAAGGGAGCAGGGAAACCACCACCACCCCATATTGGTCTCCCTAAGGAGGGGAAGAGTTCACTGCCCTATTAGTTGGAGTGGAAGAGCACGGACTCTTCTATCTGCAGGAATATAATATTTCTCTAGTTAAAATTAAAATTTATTAATTTTAATAAAGATCAGAGTCTGTAGATGGCAGTGAAGGCCTTTGTGTGCCATAGGTTGGTGACTCCACCACATTCCCTCAGTCTTCAGAATCTTGGGTAAGTTTAACCACTTTCTCAGTTATGCCCACACAAGCTGAGACAATGAAACAATGCCTTTCTGTGTGCTTCTATGAACAGATGTAGAAGTCCCCTGAAGACCTGGCAAAAACCTAAGCCAGAGCGGAGTTTGGAAAGGCAAGATAGCTTTTGTGTTGGAACAGCTTTTGGGTTCTTAGAAGTCTGAGCAGTTGGCATGTATTCTGCCTGATTTTTGTCTTGAGCTAAATGCTGTTTAAAACATCAACAATAGCTCCCCCTGAGCATTAAGGACAAGGCAGTTGAGAAATTGGGACAAAAATAGTTACATTTGCTCTATGGAATAGTTCTCTCACACAGTGCTTGATATTCTTCTTTGACAGATATAATACTTTGTGGGAGAGAGCGCTCTCACAATAATTTGGTGAGATTAGAACATTAACATAAATATTTTGGACTCTGTTATCTTGAGCCATTGACCCTACAGCAGGAAAATGAAGCAGTTCTATAAAGATGGTTTGTCAGTGATGATCTCTATAGTTAGTTAAAGATTGTACAGCAAGCTTCCCTTATTAGTAGTCAGGAAAGCAGGAAAGAATAGCTACCGTGATTGCTCTCCAGTTGTTTCCTACAAGAAGAAACTATACAAATTAAAGTTTACTAGAAGAAGGCTAGTCCCTTTGTCCTGCACTGCAAGGCTTGTCATGTGAAGCATTTAGGATTAGCAGGCATATTTCATGCTCTGAAAAGTCAGAAAGAAGGAAGAGAGAGCTTTACACAAAGAACTGCCTGCCAGGCATAGATCTTGCTCTGTTTTTGTGCAAAGTATAAACAGTGATGTGTAGACTAAAAACCAGATTTCTACAGCATTTAATGAAGATGGAAAAGTAACCAGGCAGTGAGTTCAAGGGGTTGAACAACAGAGAACAGCCTTTTATATGAGAGGCTCTGTAACAACGTACAGATCAGTTTTCTGAGAACCTGCCAGTTCAGAGGGATTTCAGAAGCCCACAGAAGAACTTCACTTCTTTGCTTTCACCTATGTTGAAAAGGTGAATAAAGGAGACTTGTGAACCTGTGCTCCTGTTAAGTGCTAGATGAGCTAGGCAAATATAAATGTCTTTAATTTTGTTTGCAGTTAGTATGAACCCATTGTTCTTAACCTTGAACTGCAGGATAACATAATCTTATTCATTTTCCATTGTTGTCTATATCTTGTGATGTGGGAAAGGGTGGCTAAATGTGATGTGGCTAAATGGGACAGTGTATCTGGGTGGTGAGCCCTTCCAGGAACTCAGATTGTAGTATAACACATGCCTTCTTGCTTATATTGTTTCATGGAATTGAAGCTGATTTAAGGATACTGCATTTTTGTAGCATTCAAACACTATATTGTGGTGGTAGGAGCTGATGGGAACTGTAACATAGAACATATGGAGGGCATCCGGTTGGGGGAGACAGCTCTGGAACTATGTGAACCTTGCAGACAACCATCAGTAGTGCAGGTAAATGAAATTGCTACAAGCAACAGTTTGTTTTTCCATACTTGCAAGATAAAGCATGTCTTAACACTACTCCATCTACTGAATAGATGACTTGCTTGTATCTAAAGCTGAAACTGGCCATAACTGCAGTTTTCGGAAGGCTTCAGATTTTGCCCAAGGCCAGTGGATTTGCAACTAAAGTGAAGCTGATGAGGGCTTGAGACTCTTTGGCTTCAGCTCTTGTAGAAGTTGTATTCTTTGCAGGTCAAGCATTCATGCAGTGCAGTGATGTGGAAAACGTTCTTGAAAATTTTCCAATGCTTTTATTTTTCTCCGGAAATTTTCCCACCTCATAAGGTCATTAGTAGCAATGAATGGATGCTAGCTGCAAATATGATACCAGTCAAGCATAACAAATTCAAATGTTTTTAGATTTGTTTAGTTAATACAAGTGAAATAAACAAGCTAAGTTAGGTCACATTCTGGGGCATCAGATAAATTTTCACTGAAAACCAAAAACTTTCTAATGCGAATTACCCTAATTTGCATAGTAAAAAATTCTAGAAGCCCACACCACTGCTTGTGTGCTAGACTGCAAATTAATACCAAAAAGGAGTTACATCTTCCCTATCCATTACATGTGAACTATATTTCACACAAGTGCCTTCCAATGCATAAGCCCTTAATATGTTGATACTTGTTTATGTGCTGAACAAATAGTGTGTGCTCCCTCCCTGAAATAATTCAGCTTCTGGTCATAGTGGTTGATAACCTTTGCGAAGCTAATTCTGAGCAAGATACTATGTTCAGTTGCCTGGCATACATGGTTGACAGAGAACTTAATTTTGGCAACCATATATGTTTCAGTTCTAAGAAATTCACCTTTCCTTTATAGCAGGCTTCCTCAAACTCTGCCCTCCAGATGTTTTTGGCCTACAACTCCCATTATCCCTAGCTAGCAGGACCAGTGGTCAGGGATGATGGGAATTGTAGCCTCAAAACATCTGGAGGGCCGAGTTTAAGGAAGCCTGCTTTATAGCCTTCCCAATGTGATTTTATGGTGAGTCTCTTAAACACGATAGCTTTTCTACACAGCACTTCTGCATGGGGAAAAAGCCTGTACGATTTTCACATTGTGGCTGCACATGATAGATCTACATGTAACTTTTATTCTTTTGTTCTTTTTTACAAGCAGGTACTTGCAGTTTAGCAAAACAGTGCCGTTTGAGGTAACCTTTGGTGCTCAGTGCCGCCAGTGCATGGCAAATGCCACAGTAGCATATGAGATGCTGCAGAAGAGATGAATCTATACCTGTTAAACTACAGGCAAATAATTGTGGCCTGGCACTTATAGAAAGATCCTTGAAGGCACCATTGCAAAATCAAGGTGTATGGCAGTGATGAATCGGACGGTGGGGGGGCTGCACTCCCGAACAATGGTAGGGACGGTGTGTGTATGAAATGGCTGGTGGATATTTAAAGGAGTACATGGCAACGCCAAAAATATGCTCTTTATATGAAGTCCATGTTTTATGAGCACTGTTGTCCCATTTGTACTAAAACAGATAGAATCATCATGTCCCGTGATCAAACACAGCCAGTTGTTCATATCACTAAATTCTTTCCTGATGTATCAAGAAACAAGATTAGGATTAGACCAATAGCAAATACAATTGCAGCAGAACGCATTGTACAAAGAGCTAACAATTAATGGAATAGAATTCTGGAAAACAATGCAGCACTATGAATACTCTGGAGAAGTGTTGAAGAGCCTACAATTTGCTTATGGAAAACCAATGTTGCAAATAAAATAAAATTAGTTGCATTCAGTAGGTCCCATCACAAATCATTGCCAAATGAAAACAGAAAAACATCTTCATCTAAATTGAAATCTATGCAATAGCAGTTTTAGGAAAAACATATCTTTTTGAAAACTGTTCTTGCCAGACAAGTTAAAATCTATCATTCAATATTCTGGCAAATCCTTCAAACCTAGAAGCAGGGAAGAGCACACTGATTAACTTATTCTTTTGTTTCTTGTCTCAAGATCCTACTGAGGAACAGGTTATGTAACAAGAAACAGCCTGTGTAATTGTTTGAAAATTTGATTTTTCCTTGTGTGAAGCTTCTGACTGCCAAATAGTATTCCCCAACCTAATGTTTTCTAAAATGTGCCACCTTTTGGGTAATTGAACATGCCTGCACCATTTGCTGCATGTCCCAGAGTTAGGTTTTCATTCCCTAATCCTTTATAAGGCTGCTCTCAACATATCAGTTAGGGCCAACAGCCTTTTGAAATGGCTGTGTGACTGTAATCAGGGGTATATATGTACTGTTCAGGGAGCCCTGTTCAGGGAGGCTTTTAATGTTTAATAGATTACTGTGTTTTATTTTTCTGTTGGAAGCCGCCCAGAGTGGCTGGGGAAACCCAGCCAGATGGGCGGGATATAAATAATAAATTATTATTATTATTATTATTATTATTATTACTGTGTGTATATATATTCATATAAAGTGAAAAACTAGTTAAAAGAAAAAATAAATTGGAAACAAACATCAGCAGACCGTTGTGGGGGATGTATTTAATACACAAGCCGGTTTTAAAATACCTAACTTGATCTGAGTGACAGTTAAGCAAAGTTTAATCGAGCTTTTCCAAAGTAAGAGAAAGTAGCAATTTTTCTGAGTAATTCTTTTATTGGCATTGATAAGTTTTTGCTAGGAGAACAATGCTGCACAAAGTCTTCCAAATTCTCTGTACTTGTGAATAATGTTGGTTACCCTTGTAAGTTGTGTGATGGTGAGAGGGGGGATTTATATATGGACATAATACTAAAGCATGGCATTATATTACATGAACAAGCATAGGACATATCACCTGTACTTCAGAGGCACCAATAACAGTATATTTAAAACTAAAAATGTGCGTCTTTGGCAAGACTGTATTTTTTAAAGCCATGCTTTCCCCAATCTGGGAGATATTTTTTTTTGTCCGTAGACTTGCATCACCTTCCACTTCCAATAATAATTTAACATGATTATATTTGGATTAAGCCTTTGCTATTTTGCATAAACCATATTCCCAGGTAATTAATTGGAAAATCTATTCATCGGATTTTATATTCGGGTATTTTTTCTTTCACAGACCTACCCATTTGGGTTTGTAAAATTTATAAACCGAGAGACTTCACTAAAATCCTTAATCAAAATTAATAACTTTTAAAGTGAATTATCACTATTAGTTACAAATAATGCTACATAGTCTGTGAATAAGTTGATTTTACATTCCTCGAATCCTACTTTAACCCCCTTAATTGTTTACCGGTAATACATTTTGTGGCTTCAGTTAAGGATGCAATACAATAATGGAGTGGGAGCAGCCCTGTTGTGTTTCTGTTTTTAAATACAATATATTTAAGTTGAAGACAGGAGTGCCTGGCGTGCTATGGTCCATGGGGTCACGAAGAGTCGGACATGACTAAACGACTTAACATCAACAAAATATTTAAGTTTATCTCATTAACAGAAACAAAACCTCCTGATTTGCATAGATTATCCTAACTCTTGTGGAAAAAGTTGCACCTAAACCAATATTTTTAGATATTTATTAATAAAGATATTTTTAAAAAAATCAGAGCTAAAGGCTCAGTTTACTGTTGCTGTCAAATGAGCCTTCCTTCAGAGGAAGTGCAGCCCCATCATATTGGTTGGATATAACAGATCCTAATGTACTATATTTTACAAATGGACTTTCCATTGCACTCCTGAAGTTTAATTTTTGGAATAGTCAAACTGTCAAAATCTTCAAATAGCAGAAAATTGTCATAGAAGCAAGTTGTCAAAGGAAGCTACTCCTCTCTCTGCTGCCCCCGCCCCTACTTTTCTTTCTAAAATGCTTCTTCACCTTAGACGTGGCTAAGAAAAAAATGCATAGACCTTTTTACCATGACGGCCCAGATTGCTAAACCAAAAGCAAAGTATTCTTGGAATACTTTGGATCAGAGTTCTCTTTGGATCAGAATGTCCATTCTTTACCATCACTTGGCTGTTCCAAAGGCACACCATCTGGGCTGGTCCAAGTTTATATACATGCACATGTGATGTATCACTCAAATGTTGTCGATTCCACAATATGCTTCAAAAGCACACATCTAAATGATGGATGGATGAGTTGCATGAAGGCATTACGCAACAGGGTGACCACAACCCCATTTTGTTGTTGAAGTGCTGATTTCCTCCCATGACTCTTCTGTCATATGTTGACTGAGGGCTGTTGGAGAAGGAGGGGTACTGCAGAAAGGATTTATCTTCATTTCTGTCATCCCCCAGTGTTTATTATCCAGTGATAGACAGACGCAGGAAAGTTGCCAATCAAACCCACGTTTACTGCATTTCAATTGCCCTTCAGCTTCCACTTCAGCATTTTGAAATCTAAATAATCTTTGAATAGAGGTTGTGATTTTTCCCCCAGCAGTGGCAAGGAGCAGACCATTGAGCTTTCATCAGTGCTAAAATACTTCTACTGGTCACTTTAAGTTAGGAATGGTTGACGCTAGAGGTCTTTGGACTACAGCTCTAATCATTTCTGACTATTGGCCATACTAATGGGGTTTCGAATACAAGAGCACCTGAAGGGCCACAGGTTCCTATCCTTGCTTTATATAGTTGCAATTAATATTTTATCCCATTGATTTCTGCTAACAGTCCACGTAGCCTCTAAGGTACTGGGGCAGGAAGCAACGTGTCTGAGTAAAATGATGTTAACTTCTTATGTTTGCTCAGCAATGTTTGGTTCTTACATTTACTTTACCTGCATATCCTACAAATGCTACTGAAATTACTATACAGACCCTGAAATTACTATACAGACCAAGCAGTGTATTGCGGAGAACAGGTCTGATGTGGCAGAGTGCACATTATGAAAGCCCTTATTTTTGCTAGGACATATTCCTGGAACTTATTGTGGAATTATGTGGCTGCCCAAAATTGACTAGTTCATGCAAAAGGGCTGATAGATGTATTTTAAAAATCTCCCTCTTCAATTCATTGTCTCTCTTTCCTCCTGGCTTTCTTTTTCATTTGTTTTATATATATATATATATATATATATATATATATAGAGAGAGAGAGAGAGAGAGAGAGAGAGAGAGAGAGAGAGAGAGAGAGAGAGAGAGAGAGATTAGAGTTCCCCCTCCCTGTGCCTTTCTTTCTCAGTACTCTGCTTCTTGCTAGGTTTTGATAAGCAGAGGCCAAAAGGAGAGAAGAATGGAAAGAACATAGACAACTAGGCCTGTTCACCTTGTATGCTTTCATGCCTAGCAGTGCATAGCAAACTTGAATCATCTGCCAAAACAATTGGACTGTCTGGCATGTAGCACAATCTGAATTACCTGGATTTTTTTTTGTTCAGCATTGGAGTTGCAAATTCTCCTGTAGCTTCCTTCAAAGAATATAGCGATTGAAATATAATGTTCACAATGTTTTAGCTAACGGCAGGCTTCATATGATCTAAGGGGGCAATTCAAACTGCCAGCTGGCATCATCAGGGCTGAATGGAGAGGGGTAGATGGGCAGAAAGTGGTGGAGAGTGGAAGGGAAAAAAATAATTGCTTCTCCAGCTCCCAGGCTGATGCAGTCAGATGTTGGTATCAGGACCAGCAAATCCTCTGCTGGCAGAGCCCCACAAACACCCCTTTTAGAGGGGCTTCCAACCAACCCTGCTGAATACCAGTTCTGATAACCACGGGAAGGGAGAGTGTTGTTGCACCGTTGCTCTCAAGTCCTACTTGTGTGTTTCCCATACGTATCCGGTAGGCCACTGAGAAAGCAGGAAGGCTCCAGAAGGCTCTTCTCATGTTTGGGCAAGCGCTTTGGAACACTGCTCAGTGATGAAACTGGGCAGGGCTAGAAGGATCACCTCTCCCTCATCCAAACACCATTCTGCATGGTAAATTTGGGTGGGGTGGGGTCTATTGCTCTGTCTGACAGACATGGCACTGCCTCTTCTCCTCGCCTCAAAATTCTCCTTTTCCACATCGCCTTTAGCTTTATCACATTTATGTTTATTTTCAGCTGCAACCGATCTTTGAAAAATAAATGTAACTATCTTTTCCCATATTCTTCTCAACACTTGACTCTTACACCTTTTGCATTCCCCATTGTCTTATTTTAGATTGTAAACTCCTTGAAGACAGAGACCTGACTATTTTTGCCCATGTATTTTTGCCTATTTTGACCATTCTAGGTTAAAGCATTAGGTAGTGTATCTGTATGGACAGAAAACTTAGAAAGTTATGCTTCCTTGGCACTAGGGATGACACTGTTGGAACCTTGAAGTTTCCAAGATGGCAGAGATATTGGCTGGCTTAGATGGCAGTCTGTGTCAGGGAGGAACCTTTTAGAGTGAATATATGCTTGGATCATAACACAGCAGCATATTGGCACAGGCACAGATTGATTGTGCTATGAAACAATAAAAATAAAAGACTTTGGAATACATGCCCTGTAGAAACTTGGATGGCACCAATAATTTGTTCTTTAGCCTGGGTTTTTGTCTGGGTAACATTCTTGGATATTGCTTCTGTTGGCTTTACAGATGGATTTAATGTGTTTTTTTGTATTGATGCTGTATTAGATTTTTTATTTTATAAATTATTTAAATAAAATAAATTCACTGACATGTTATCTTCATCTTAGTGCAAGGTTATGTATTATAGTTACTGGTTTTTGCAATTTTTCAGTATTTTTCACAATTCCAGGGTGAATACAACTCTGTAGTCCTGATGATTTATTGTTGTTTACCATTTAAAGTTTCCTAATGATGTTATCATTTGACTGGCTTTTTAGATGCATCTTTCTTATTTCTTTGGCTTTCATGCATCCTCTGACTTGCTTCTTTGATTTTGCTAAGGAGTCAAAAAACCTTTGGACTCTGAAGACTTCATCCCTTCCAGCTGGTGTGTTTTGATTGCTTTGTTTACTAAATCAATCGCTCAGCTTCACTAATCTTCTTTTCGTTTTGTCCCTAGGGGCGGTGATTGGAGATGGGCAGTCTGCTGTAGCGAGTAATATTGCCAACACCACCTACCGGCTTCAGTGGTGGGATTTCACCAAATTTGACTTACCTGAAATAAGCAATGGTAAGCTGGAAAGGGAGCTGAATTGCAAAGGCAACTTGTGAAGCAGGAGGAGAGGGAGATTGCCATTCTGCCAATGACAAACCCATTGTTCATAGAGACATAGCATACATAATCCTTTATAATTTCAATTGTTAACTGGATTTTGAATAGAATTTTGACAAATTCTCCTCTTGAACATGTTAAGGTGAGAGGGCAGCTTCTGCAGATTGTAAAACACCACTCAAGCTTTAGGCAGCTCACCTTTACACAGCACTTGGCAGCAAGCTGTAGTTCTTCCTCATGATCTCCGTGCAGTCTTGGAGTTCTTCATTTTGTTTTTTACCTCAGTGATCAGTGCACTTGATGCCCGTGGGGTATAATCACAACTTCAGCTGGGTGCCTGTGGTGCAACTAGCAGTTTTTTTATAAAAAAAGTGTATGCGCTTGTACCAAGTCAGACCACTAGTCTATCTAGTGATGTGTATATTGACTGGCAGCAGCTGGCCAACATTTCAGATGGGATTTTTTTCTCGGCCCTCTGGAAATACCAGGATTTGAACCTGGCATATTCTGTATTTAATGCATTGGCCACAACATTGAGCTGCTGCTGCTGCTCTAGTACCATTTGGTGCCAAAGGGGTCAACCCCCCCCCCCCCAAGTAATAACAGCTAGTCGGGGATTAATGCTGACATCATGATGCCATGATGCAATTTATCCAGTCAACTTTGATTAAACTGCAGTGTTGCTGAAGGCAAATAAAGCCAATAGTTTGTGTCATTTAAGGAAATTGACTCAGCAGAAGACTTGGCAGTGTGCTTGCTCCCTGTCTTTGGGAGCCACATACTGCTGCACCACCACACTGACACTCCCCACTCCTCAGCGGATCCATGTAAATCAGATGAGGAGGATCTCATCACTTCCTCCCTGCTCATGAAATGATCCATTTGATGGCTGAGGATGTGGGGTGATTTGCATCCCCAATGAAGTGCTGAGCTGGGTGTAGAGGTTTAACCCTAATCTGGTTACTAGATGACAGGTGGGGAACTTTTTTGGCTTCATGGGTTTGATCTTGTCAAAATTCCTTCCATGGCTTAGCAAAGCACCTTTTGAAACATCCTCTCCTCTGGAAGAGTGTTTTAACTGCATGCTTGCAATGGAAGTGAGATAATTGTTTTAAAACAGTAAAACATCCTTTGAAGCAGCCTCCCATCACCACTCTGCCTTCTAGGAAGTTCCTGTTTCAAATGGTGTTTTACATTGCTGCTCCTTTAAGCAGGTGGCAGCAGTGGTGTCAACTCCAATGCCAGCTCCCTCCCTTCCCCCAATTTAAAGAAAAAGGCAAAGGACTTTAATTTCTGCTCAAAGGTTGGTGTGTGGAGATTAAATCCTGCTGCCTGCTGTTCCCTGCTGGTAAAAAGAATAAAACAATAAAACTATCAATAAAAGAATAACTATTAAAAACATTCAAAAAATAATTACAAACCAGTGATAAACTGAAAACCAGATTAAAGCACATGTCAACATTCTCCATGTCTGGATATGCTTCCCTAAGCAAAAATGTTTTTAGCAGGCTTTGAAAAGAGTACAGTGGAGGTGTCTGCCTGATGTATCAGTAGGCAAGAACTTCAGAAGTCAGTTAACAGCAGTACCTCTAGAAAATCTTAGTATAAAACAGGAGACAAACCAGAAAAAGTGCGGCCTCTAACAAGTACGCAAAATGTGTTTTATTTCATAATTGAGGGTTGTTCTTGTTGTTTTACAATCAAGTGGTATATAGATTTTATGAAACAGATAAAGTAAAATAATAATTGCACTAAAAGTAGCAGGTACGGAATAGCAGCACAGAGGTTCACCTTCATGGACACTTACAATTTGGTGGCAGTAATCTTGCTGAAAAATTAGCATATGTCACAGCAGCTTTGTAATAGGAGCGGCTGTCAGAAGACTCAAGTCGTAGACTTTAAAAAGCTGATGTGACTCACAGCTAATCATGACTGCTAGATTCATGCTTTCTGAATTCAGGAAAGCTAGATATAGGCTTGAACAGAGTGAGAATGGATTTTGGTATAAATAAAACAGACCTCTTTTGAGAAGAGAAACATGTATCTATTTAGCAGCCATATCATAAAATGTCATCCTATCATGTGCTTATTTTCCTAACACTGGAGTGAATAGTATATGTCCTTTCCCTTTAACATGGGATTCTTAGTCAGATGAGTTGAATATGTGATCTTGTCTTCCATGGAGCAGTTTAAATTAAAGCCTTTTAAATTCTCTTAAGGCTTTCAGGATGGGGGAGGGGAATTGGCAATTTCAGAATTTGGATTTTGACTCCAATTCCAATAAACATAGTGCAGTCCATGCCTTCTAAGATATTAAGGTGGTCAGTGTTACACATGATTGGTTGCATGTGCACCATATTAAGTTTTAAGTGGTGAACATGTAGCTAATGCTACTTTGAGGCCATCATTCAACTAGTAGCTAGAAATCCTGTCTCTCATGTTAACATAAGTCAAGGTTTAATTGAGAATCAATAGTGGTTATTTGATAAATGTGTCTCCTGCTAATGCACCATACAACAGATTGAAAACAACCCAATTAGAAATGAACATAGCTCCCACAATCCCCTGGGCTTTATGTCTCAATCAGCACGTCAGGGTAACTGTGAGGAGTGGTAGTGGTGGGAATGGCAGAAATCCCCGTGTGTGTTCACCACTTATTCTCTTCCCTATCACTTGCAAGAGAAGAGGAGAGTAGATTTTCTGAAGGGTGAGCACTGGTGGAGATGGCCATGGGGTGCAGAAGACTTTAGAGGGTTGTAATACTCATTTCAGTTAGGTTTTTCAAATCCCTAATGTTATTCTCTGAGCCTGAACTTGGAGAAGTTCACAGACATCGCTAGGTAAAAGTGGCAGCAATTGGCTGAGGTTTGGATGTTGAAGGAGAAAGAAATGAGTGTGTTTAACTTAAGAGACATGACAAACCTGTATGCGGTGGTACCAAAACGGGCTTTCTCACATAACATGTTAGTATGTTCATTTACTACCTACGTATGTAATTCCAATACTACCAAAAGAATTTCTTGGCTTCTCCTGCATTGGTCACAGATGCCCACAAATTCTTAAATGTGCCAATTTGTCATCATTCTGCCCTTCATTGCATTGTCATAGCAACGACTGCAATTGGTATTATGCAATACTATAAGGAGAGTAACGAGGCAAGAAATGCTTTTATATTATTATTGTCAGATCTAATGCTTTTAATTTTCAGCTTTGTGAACAGCTATTTCTCAGGGACCAAAGTGCTTCATTCATGCTTGGTTCTAAGAGTGCATGGATCTCCATTCCTCACGTTTGCCATCTTCTTCTTGAGAGATATTGTAATCCAGCAAGACAAGTAATGCCTCTGAACAGCTTTAGGAAAGCCCATGTTCCACAGTTTTTTTTTTTTGTATAAAATGCAGTGTTTTTTTATGGGTGGATTTTCTATTCTCCCTTATTTCCAGCTGAAATTATTGATCCTTCTTTTTTCTTTTTCAGCCTCTGTGAATGTGCTTGTTCAGAACTGCAAGATATACAATGATGCCAGTTGTGATATTTCTGCAGACGGGCAGCTCCTGGCAGCCTTCATTCCTAGTAGTCAACGGGGCTTTCCTGATGAGGGAATACTGGCAGTATATTCCCTAGCACCACATAACTTGGGCGAGATGCTGTACACAAAGCGATTTGGTAAGAGCTCATTGATGGGTCAAGTGGTTTGGGGTGGGGGTGGGGAGTCAGGGTTTTAATACTTGGATACACTTCAAAATGAAAATGTCATGTTCCCGAGATCAAACTGATAAAAAAGTAGATTTCATACATCACAGCAAACCATAAACCATGACCTACCTTGAGCACGAGTACATACTACTGAATCACTTCTGTTTCTCTAGACCTTTCCTGAAGTTCAGAACAACAAACCGCAAGCCCTGGCTTTCTGTGAACCGGAATATGCTCTACCTAAACAATGGGAGATTGCTTTAGAGTCCATATAAAATGTTTCTTTAGATTTAAAATTGAGATTGATTCTGCAAAAAGGCATTGTCTAATTCAGATAGGTGCTGGAAATGCAATGTTGAGACACATGTTGTGATCCTGTAGGAGGAAATTGAGGGTGGCGAGTTCTGAAGTTGTAGTCACCTCCAATTTTGTATTGGCAAAATCCTTGAAATTTGTAGGTGTTTATGTACTTCTAAATTATATTCCTCTAGTATGGGGATCAACAAAAGGATGGCAAGAATGGATCTTATATGCCCTAATGATCACTAAGAGACTTGTATTATGAGTCTGGAAGGATAAATATCTGCCACCTCTAATGCAATGTATTGATGACCTTAATACCCTTTGTACATTTTAGTGTACTTTCTATAAACACCGACTTTGCTCGGATACATATTTGGACAGCATTCATTGAACTTCGCGTATAAACTAAGGTGGATGTATTTATGTTTAAATGTTTTGTTAATGTGAGCTGCTGGGTTTTCCTCCCCTCCCTGTATTTTTTGCCTTTTTGTTTTCTATTTCTTTTGTCTTTAATGGTTCTGCAATAAAAAATAAGCTCCTTGCAGATTATCAACTGTTAATCTTGTATGGTTGTTTTTACAAGGATTCATAGAGTGAATTTGTTACAGCCCCAGTTGCAGAAATTGACATGAAGGAAGGTGGAAATCATCACACAGGTTCCTAAGTGAAGAAAGCAAATATGTATTTCTGTTTATCTCTAGGTCCCAATGCTATTTCTGTGAGCCTGTCCCCAATGGGCAGGTATGTCATGGTAGGACTGGCATCCCGTCGCATCCTCTTGCACCCTTCCACAGAACATATGGTGGCTCAGGTCTTCAGGCTGCAGCAGCCACATGGCGGAGAGACCTCAATGAGGGTAAGTAGTACACTATTTCTTTGCTTCTCCAGCTATTTATCGCCATGTCTGTGTTATTGTTTCATTGTCTTACAACTAGGCATGTTTACGTGGAAGCAAATACTACTATGTTGTGTAAGGCAGTGGATCCCAGCCTTAGTTATGTTTTTAGTTTTCACTGTCCAGTGTCTTAGTTCCACATAATATGCAGCGGCGGAGCTGCCTGGAGCAAGGGGTGGGGTATGGAGGGCGCCTTCCACGTGCCACAGCTCAGGGTTAGGAGAGGGGCGGGGAAGCTGCTGCCCACTCTCCTCCTACTCTTTGCCACCAGGTTAGGCTTGACCCCGCAGCGGAGCTTCTGCAGCCAGGCCACGGCCGAGGAAAGCAGACAGCAGCTTTGCCACCCACTCTCCCCCTGCTCTCCACCGCCGGGTCAGGGGGAGGCAGTGCTGCTGCAGCTGGACGTGCCTCGCCGCGGCCAAGGTAGGATGTTCTCCACCGCCGGGTCAGAAGTGACCTAGCGGCAGAGCTGCTGCCATCAGACATGAGGTGTGCCTGCTCTCCTCTCCTGGGTCAGGCCTCACCCGGAGGCGGAGCTGTGCCAGGCATAAGCACCAGAGCCAAACATAGCTGCCAAGTCTCCCGCTGAAAAATGTGGGATCAGCAGCGGCGCGGCACCGGAAGTTGCGTAGAAGCAACTTCCAGGGCCACTCTTCCCATGTGTGGGCACCGGAAATCAGGCAGAGCGGCACTGGAAGTCTCTTCTACGCATGCTCGGTGGTCATCTTGGTGGTGGCCGCATGGTGGTGGCCATCTTGGCCACCAGGCATGCATAGAAGCGATTTCCAGTGCTGGCGCTGCTCGATTTCCGGTGCCCACACATCGGAAGAGCGGCACCCAAAATGGAGGCTCCCTGGCAAGTAGGAAATCCGGGGGATTTCCGGGATTTTTATCCATTCGGGAGAACAGAGGGAAACAGATTAAAATCTGGGGGTATCCCGTGAAAAACTGGATACTTGGCAGCTCAGCAGCCAAAGCGCAGCTCCTTTGGCACAGAGCCAGGCTCAGATGAAGAAGCCTGCGGTGGGGATGCCTGTTTCTTCCCCCTCTCAAAATTGTGCCCAGGACCACGGCACCCACGGCACCCCACATGTTATGCCTCTGATAGTAGGTACCACTGTGGAAAAAAGAGTTTTCTAAACCAAATAGCATTAAAAGGCTATATAACTTGAAAATGTGTAGGTTACCAGGTAAGCATTTGATGATGTTTGTTTGTTAAGTATTTATTTCTTGTCTTGCTTCCATCATGGAACCCAAGGTGGTGTGTATATGTTGTTCCAAAGTAGTAGCCCATCCAGGCACTGGCCACACAAAGTCCTGCATAGCTTCAGCAAGGTAGTGGTCTCATTTGCCTTCAGACCATATTGTAGGGCCATTAGTTTTATCTAATGGTAATGCTCTGTGTCTCGTTATACCAGTGGTCTGCTTGGTCCAGTCTGAATGGGGGCAATTATAGAGCAAGGAATCCATCTTGACCATGGATTACTCAATGGCATTTGATAAATCATTATCATTCAGCCTTAGTTATCCTTCAGTAAAATAGAAAAAAATCCACTTCTGAATATATAATGTGATTTATAAATGAATAATATTTATTTAGTCCGAACATAAATTAGAAGGGTATTATCTGCTTTAAGATTTCCTATTTGCAACCAATGTTGCTTTCATCATCTGGGAACCAGTAAACATAGATTGTGAGCCCTTCAGTGTCAGGGAACCACATCTCAATATAATTGCTACTTGCCCTGAGCTCTTTAGATAAAGGAAGCTGTAAATCTAACTACAGCTCTTCTCTGAACAGACCAATTGATTAAATTGGGAATTGCCTGAACTTTTAAAATGCTATTCTGAACAAAGTTTCCTATATTATTTATGGGTTAATCAGCCCAGGCATGCATTATCATTTTGACCTGGGGATTAAACAGCGTCTCCAGGAATATACAAGTGACTCCTCAAAGATAAGTTGAGAAAGAATAAGAATGTTGTGTGTTAATGCTTGTATATACACAGTATATTCCCCTGCACACAAAAACAGTTAGGGTGGGCAGAGTGGGAGGAGGCAAGCAGATTGAGAATGCCCCGCAGGAAAGGCGCTGCCTCTCCAGTTGGGCGCGGCAATCGAAGATATCTCTTCCCAACGTGCCTTTCCCGTGGGGCATTCTCAGTCTGCTTGACTCCTCCCACTCTGCCCGCCCTACAGACAGTTGCCAGCAAGGGAACAGCTGATAGGCAGCCTGTTAGATGCGTAGGGCTGTTAGCCCCTGGGCAATCCCCCCCCCCAAAAATTCAACAAGTCAGGGCAATTTCCCACCATTTTCTTAATTTGGAGTCCCCCAAAATAGGGGGCATCCTATACATGGGGGCGTCCAATACACAGAAAAATACGGTACATATTGCTTCGGATGTGTGGCATTATTCCGAACTAAAGACTTGCCTAAATCAAGTGTTCATCACCAGTCCCTGAAAAACCAGAAGAGAACAGATTGCAACCTGGGAAAGGAAATTTAACCCATTTAGATTAAATAAAGACCCTCTTGAGAGTCCCATGGACTGCAAGAAGATCAAACCTATCCATTCTTAAGGAAATCAGCCCTGAGTGCTCACTGGAAGGACAGATCGTGAAGCTTAGGCTCCAATACTTTGGCCACCTCATGAGAAGAGAAGACTCCCTGGAAAAGACCCTGATGTTGGGAAAGATTGAGGGCACTAGGAGAAGGGGACGACAGAGGACGAGATGGTTGGACAGTGTTCTCGAAGCTACGAACATGAGTTTGACCAAACTGCGGGAGGCAGTGCAAGACAGGAGTGCCTGGCGTGCTATGGTCCATGGGGTCACGAAGAGTCGGACACGACTAAACAACTAAACAACAACAACAAAGACCCTGGTAGGGGGTGGACTGAAATAGTTCCTGAAACATCTTAGTTATTTAGTGTTCACTTTTTTTGAGAGAGAAAGGAAGAGCCCTTTCTGTCAGTGGCCTCATTCACACATAATGCTAAGCCAAGTTTAATGTTATGTTTGAACCCAAGTTTCTTGTCCTTTTCCCCCACCCCCCACAAAATGATATAAGAACCAAACTTTGGTTAAAGTTTGTGGCTTGTTTGGATTAAGACAAATGAGAAGCCTGAGTTTGAACGTAACACTCAGCCAAACTGTGGTTTAGGTTTGGGTAGCACAGGAGAAGGAGGAGAGAAGTGAAGTGACTGATTTTTTTAACTGGGCACTAGCATGCTCCTTATTCACACAAAGACATACCTTGGGGTGGCATTATGTGAGGACCAGGTTGTTGCTTACTCAAAATCAGCCATTGCTTTGGCTTTTCTCCTTTTCAGGCTGATCCTGATCAGTCATGTGTATGATTTCACAGTGCTTCATAACCAGATTTGACTATATCCTGTTAATTTGTTATAAATATTTATTACCCACTGTTCATAAAAAATCAAAGGACAAGGTACAATAAAAATAAACATATAATTATATTTAAAATAAAGAATAAAACAGAAAGGTTAAAAGACTACAGCATCAATTACGGAGGGGAAAACTCACATTCAGCCATCCTTAAAAGTGTTAAAAGGTGAGCCCAGCTTGTTGCCATTGAGTGGAAAACAAGCTGATTTTAAGCAAGGACAGTGATTCCTGGACTTGTCATGTTGGCCAGTCAGGAATGTGATGAAGTCACTGAAGGCAGAAAGAGAATTCGGAACAGTGCTTCCTCAACAAATATATACTTTGTCTACTTTTGCAGTGGTTTCCCAAAAATTACCCCTATTTTAATCTCAGTCTAGTTCTGACCTCCGGCTGGCTGGCAGCTGCACATTTCGGAATAGATTCCAGAATTAGAATTGCATAACTGATAAAGCAAGAAAAAACGTTTTTCCCTAGTGCTCAATGTCTCTTCTGAACTTTTCATCTATTTTAGCAGCATTGTTCCTACCATAAATTTAGCTCTTTGGGGAAATGCAGAGAACATACCAGCTTCTTACGTTCTGGTTAACTGCTTAGATTTCACTCTTGGTTCTATTGTAAGTTTGCAAACTGTTAAAAATGCAGAGAAATTAGTACTTTAGAAATGCTCGCTTAATGATTTAACAAAGTCTGGGGCAGATCTCAGTGTTGTTGCCAAGGAAGAAACTGCTGCTTGTGACTGTTATTTGAACCTCGAAGTAGCTTTCCCATTTCCAGCTATTTGATTTCATTAATCTTATGATCTTTTCCATGTAAGTATAGATAAGATCCTAACATCCTAACTCACGTATTGTGGAATAATTTTAGAGGAGCAACCTGAAGATAAGATTATTCAGTGAAAATTGTCTTCACAGACTTTACTATAAATTAATCTCTTTGTAGATCTGTGACGAGCATGATTCCCGTAGATTAATTATTCAAATAACCTGTTGTATTCAGCCTCAATTATCATTTTGAGGTTTTTTTCATTGATTCTTATCTAGTTTCATTTTTATTATGAGTTTAGCATTCAATTTTATTGGTCACTTTCAATCTCTCTTGAGAGCTTCTTGTTTCTGGCATGTCTCAAAAATTTAATTAGTATGCACATACTAATACCCACACCAGTTTACAATTACAGTCATACCTCGGTTTAAGTACGCTTCGGTTTGAATACTTTCAGTTTAAGTACTCCGTGGACCCGTCTGGAACGGATTAATCCACTTTCCATTACTTTCAATGGGAAAGTTCGCTTCAGGTTAAGTACGCTTCAGGTTAAGTACAGACTTCCGGAACCAATTGTGTACTTAAACCAAGGTACCACTGTAACTGTGGAAGTTGTGCTGCTCATTCTTTCCTCCAGACCTTTTTGAACAGATAATCAGACTATACTTGTGGAACTCCAGTTAATCTGCTGTAATACCTGATTATGCTTTGGGAAACCACACTTAAACAATGTTGTGTGCACCTTCATGCTAACTCCTTCAAGTCTAATGGTAATGTGGATTTGTTCTTTATCTCTTGCTCTAAAGGTTACATGAGAATTTGATTAGGAAGTAACATACAGTGGTACTCCTAGTTATGAACTTAATTCGTTCCGGAGGTCCATTCTTAACCTGAAACTGTTCTTAACTAGAGGCGTGCTTTCGCTAATGGGGTCTCTGCTGCACGGCTGGCACACAATTTCCGTTCTCATCCTGGGGCAAAGTTCTCAACTCGAGGTAACTTACAGGTTAGCGGAGTTTGTAACCTGAAGCGTTTGTAACCTGAGGCGTTTGTAACTCGAAGTACCACTGTATTAGTTCCCCACCACTACCAGTATACATTTGGCTTCTGGTCTTTTCCAGCCTAGTACTGTCTATTCTTTAAAAATGTTAAGAGTATTTACTTCCACTAATATAATGTTCCTCTTCCTCTTTGTACGTATGATGAACTAAAAAGTTAAATACAATTGGTTCCAAATTTAGGGACCTCTGTTTCTGTTTGTTGGCTCATTTATTAAAATCTCATGTTTGTGACTGTTTCAAGTCCGGGGAAATTTGAATGACGTTTCTAGTTTTCATGGTATCAAGTGTTTCTCTGAAGTTTTTTTCCTGCTTCATTAATTTCCCTCTGTCACTTTGTAATCAAAGACCTGACAAACAATTGGGAACACAATAAAACTGCAGTTTATTTTTTAATGATCACCTTTGAGCTCAACAATAAAAGTGCATAAATTGATAATTGGCATACCTTCTTAACTGATGAGTTTTGAATGTAACTGTGTACTTTCAAGCTTTGTAATAAAACCGCAATATTAATTAAGGTTGTTTTTCAAATGTTTGCTTGTTGATCATGGTACTATAGCCTGAATAGGTAAGCCAATCATTTGGTGGGGCCACAATGTGGTTTTGGCATGTAGGGGGATTTTGGGTCTATTGCACATTCATTATTTGTATTTTATGAGGTTTAAATTCTACAGTCATGAAATAAGTCATGTAGGTCTGAAATGTGTTGGCTGTTGGTGGGATAACTGAGAGACCATATTTTGTTATATTCGGGCAGGGTGCAAAGAGGGATTTGGACTAGTTTGCTTCTTCTGTTTTCCGTACTCAGTTACAGAGCTTCCTTCCCTTTGAAATTGCCGGAATCCTGAGCATCTTTCAGAAAAAAATATTGTAAGATGTAATTCTTTGGGGCTGGATTTCAGTACTAGGGTTAAGCTTGCAGGAAGGTTAGAGTTTTAGTGTGTTGTAATAGGCTTTAAATTGCTCCCTGCATGAAGCGTTGAAAGGGGTTGAGGTATAAATATAGGAAGTCAAACTTGCAGCTAATCTTGGCACAGATGTACTCTATTGTTGGAACTGAATTTATCTGAAAGGCCAAACACCATGTCCTGATTCAATTCAGGTTAAAGTATTTTAACTTAATGTAGCAATGGGGAACCTCCAGCCCACAGGCCAAATTGGCCTGGCAGGGGAACTAATTTGGCCTGTCAGTTTGTTTTCACCAAACCATGCCTATTTGCCCCACACCTGATATCATCTGTGACACCAGGTTTGTGGAAGTTTAAAATGTGCAGTTGGGAGCCTTAACATGCACGTCCAGTTGTTCCCTGGCAAGTAGGAGTTGCATTTGGCACCTTTTAAGTTTGGTGCCAAAGACAAGTCCATCTTAAGATCAAACCAAAGGAAGGTTTTTTTTCCTTTGAAGTGACTGCTTGAACTCAGGCCCAGGCTGCAAAGGAATGTGCTGCTGATCCTTTCCTTTGAAGTTGAGTCACTTGACAGTCAGGACAACCCTGTCCACCAGTTAAAGTGGCCCAGGGAGGCAAAGAGAGCTCAGGATCTGCCCCAACAACTGTTTTGCCAGTGGTTGTTGGGTGTTCCCCAATTGTAGCTCAGGAAAAGCTAGGCAAGAAAAATAATTTGTGAAGTATTTGGGAGGAATTCAATGTGAAGCCCTTCTAGTTGTTCCCTCAGAGCAAGCATTTCAGCTTGCCAAATGGAGCAGCCCCCTCTTTCCTCCCCCTGTGTGCTGTTCCAGGGTAGTGGATTCTTTTAAAACTCTCCCCAGAACCCATTTTGATATACAATGGGGGCAGGGGAGCACCATTGCGCAAGTTTAAGTCCAGGCTGGGGGGGAGGCAGGAGAACCCCCAGAAATGCTTGCCCTGCAGAACGATCAACATAGTGCAGTGTTGAATTCAACCCAAAAACATTTCAAGCGCTGAAAGCAACTGGATTTTAGAATGACACATATCAAGAGATATAGTAAACCCCTTCCTATGAAATGCATGCCATGATCATTTGGGCGGTGTGAGAGACTTTTATCATAGAGTATGTGGTCTGTGCGCAGAAGGTTCCATTTTCAATATTTGACATCTGCCATAGCAGGGCAGGGAAAGGTCTCTTTCTGCCTGAGACCACAGAGATGCTTCCCTACTGCTTCCCATTAGTGTGAATTAGGTGGACCAAATGGTCTAACCTAAGGCAGCTTAATATGTCTAAATTATAAAAGTGCTATCCTGTAAGGTGCTATAAGTCTGTGTCTTGCAGCCACAAGCTAGCATGATTATTCTAGAATAGGTAAAGGTAAAGGGACCCCTGACCATTAGGTCCAGTCGTGACCGACTCTGGGGTTGCGCGCTCATCTCGCATTATTGGCCGAGGGAGCCGGCGTATAGCTTCCAGGTCATGTGGCCAGCATGACAAAGCCACTTCTGGCGAACCAGAGCAGCACATGGAAACGCCGTTTACCTTCCCGCTGTAGCGGTTCCTATTTATCTACTTGCATTTTGACGTGCTTTCGAACTGCTAGAATACAATGGTATATTTTATAGGACTACCTGAGTGTATATGATATACTATATGCTTTGCATGTAGAACATCCCAGCTTCACTTCCCTGCATCTCCAGTTAATGAAAATAAGGTCAGATAGCAGGTCTGTAAAAGACCTTTGGAGAGCTGCTGCTTTATACCTTGCACAATATCCTGTTTGCTTAATATTGAGAGTCGGATATTTGCATAGGAAGGTGATATAGGAAGGATGATCTATGTTTTCATAGTATATCCTTAGAGAAAATTCAGAAGTGAACTGAAGAATTAGTTACTATAATTATTATTTCTGTAGTGCTGTAATTTATTTTTTAGAATTGGTTTATTTTTATTTATTTATTTTCCAAGAGGAATGAATGTAAAATTTTCTCTTCTATTAATAAAAGAGGATTTGCTACAGCTAAGCTGCAACAAATGCTCAAGCTTAAGGTAATTTGATCAGAACTACGCAGACAGCAGGAGGAAGAAAGTTGGGAAGAAATGACCATGAACACTTAGCCACCTGTGAAATAGCCTGCATATAACATTGTCTCAGAATCTGAATGTTTCTCACCCTTAAAAATAAAATAAGAACAATTTCTCAATACTGTATATTTATATTTTCCTCTAAGGAGCTCAAGGTGCTAGAGATAGGGTGGGGAGATATGTTGCCTGTTCCCTTTGCACAAAATGATCTGTGTAATGTAAAAAAACAACAACACCCCAACATTTCCAGCTGCTGCCACCATCCTAGCAATGGGGTAGAAAAGGCTGGAAACACTATGTGTGCACTTTTGTCTACCTGCATGTTTATGTGTGTATGACTGTGTATCTGAGAAAGAGAGAGAAGAGAGTACAGTATATGCATGTGGATATACATTTGCTGCACCAACCACTGGCATGTGACCATGGAAGGCTGTCTGATCATAAATGCATCCCTCAGGTTGAAAAAGGTTTGCTACCCCTGTGCTGGAGAATGGGAAGATTTTTCAGGCAACCTAAATGTACATAGCCCTGGTTGCTTTCAGCTTGTTCAGATTGGAAGAACACTTGGGGAAAGCATTCATATATGGTCTCACATGCTTTTTGGGGGGCACCATGAAAAGCATAATAAATTCCCTGCTTTTAAACCCAGTTGAACATTGTTTACCACCATCGTCCTGCCTATGGGTTAAATTATGTGCCATGCCAATGCAGAAAGCTTCTAAATCCCAACAAGGACCCTGTTATATCTCAAAGGAGTTTTAAAAGGAGCAAATTTATTTGCGCAAAGAAAGAATAGTGAAACAGATCCCCCCCTTTATTTTGTGTTTATAAGAAGTGGGGTGATGGCAGAATCTATGAATAAGTTAAAGCAAGAAAGAGAGAAAGAAGACAGATAATGAGGCTTCAAGGAACACTTGCCTTTATTCCGCTTGAAATTCTAGTATAATTTTTTGCTGTAATGGAGGTACTACTCATTTACAAGATACTAATCAATCTTATTAAATGCAGTCAAATGAAACTAAATTCATATTGAGAAAGGTACCGTTGAGAAACTCCGTATTTGTGGCTGTTGGCTTGTTTATGTTGAATCATAGGTAGTCCATCTGGAAGATTTTGGAGAGAGGTGCTGAATCTAGTAGACAGCTTTCTGGGGCTTTAGGACAGACAGACAGATAGACACCCTGTTCAGCAGATGCCCCTACTCCACAAATCATTGGCTAGGAGGCTATGTCCAAATTTATAGGCATGCTAACCATCCTAAGCACCAGAGTGAGTCCTGGATTTAGAGCATCCCAAGAAAGTGGCCCAGGTATCATAAGAAATTATAACTAGATTCAAGCCTTCAGTATAATGTATATTCATTTTGTCCTTAGGAAGCATGGTTTGAATGAAGTGGATTTCAGTCTGAAATTAATCCTTAGAAAATCAATAAGATGTGACAAAGCCAACTTCAAATATAAAATGGATGGGTGCATTATTTGCCCAAAACAACTGAAACGGCACAGCCCCGAGAATGCTAATAGTTGCTCAGAATGTTTTACGAATATATGCTATAGAGCTATGTGCTCATTTATTCTCTAATATGTGTATGGACTGCACAACAAATACAGCTAAAGCACTGCCGTAGTTGTTTTTTTTGTCCTACTTTTTAAAAATCATAGTTTATTGCTGACCTGCCAACTGTTGAGTCACTCATTAAGCTATCTCTGAGGGTGCTTTAGGAGGCACCACATGGTATCTCTTAAGAGCAGGGAAATAATCATTTAAGGAGGTATTTTTAACTGACTAGCAAGCAGTTAGAAGGAAATTGACAAGGACTGGTTTTCAGGGGAACAGACACACAATGTAACTTCCACTGGGAAATGTACTTGGCTTGTGACTGAGTGTCTCATTGGTTCACTTTCTTGCCTGTTTCTCCCAGTAGCCCAATTGCACAAGCAATTCCTGAAACTTAAAATCGGAAAGCAATTGAATCTAGAAAATAGAATTAACCTAGACAATAGGTTGTGTTCATTGCGGGGGTGGAGGGCAGATCAAAGAGGAAACGCAGCAGAAATCTTGAAGATCCTGCCATTGAATGACAGGAGATGGATGAATATTTGGCAGCTAGTTCAGATAGAAATAGGAACTGAGCCAAACAGGATTCTGCTCCAAGCTACTGCTGATCTCTAGCAAATTGTTCCAACAGCCACTAATCTTATAATAGGCTAGCAAAAACGGTCATTTTACTGGAAAAAAAATGACAGTCCTTTATTGATGACATAGTGGTATATATTCATCTGGGCAGAAGTCCATAGCAGAATGAGTAAATGAAGAAAAGAACTGAAAATTTCTAGCCTGTGTAAAACAGAAAGTACTATTTTTGAAAAAGCTGAGTCATGGTGTCTTGTTCTTAAACATCTTGAGGTCACCATTACCTATACGTGGCTGCATAGTTCCACTTTTAGCTATCCTGAAGTGCACAGTGCATTTGAAATTTCTCTCCAGCTAGGAGAAAAGACCAATGCTTACTCTATTGCTAACATCACTCCCCCCCCCCCGAGTCTATATCTTTCTCTTCACAGACTTCAGTGCCTGCCTTCAAATTTTGCTTTAAGTGGCAAGTGATAACAATGATTATTAGGAATAATCTGAGACATACATTTCTAGTGGCACTATGACTGCTGTCAGGGCTGACGGGCTTCCTCTCTTCACACGATCACCACAAGATTTTATAGTCTTTATTTACAGTATTTACAAGCGGTCATTAGCACATAATGATAATTCATCAGAGTCACTCAGTTCAGATCTCTGCTGAGGTCTGCATTTGCCCTGCCAGCAAGCCAGAAAATGGTGAACCCTCTCGCTCTGTCTTTCACCCCTCCTCATGCCTCGTGAGAGCTGGCTTAAACCCCACCTCCCACCCCGATTCTGAACTGGAACTTAACCTTAGTTGCTCCTGTGAATTTCCTGGCTCTATATCACTCCCTGCCTGTTCCTCTAGTCTAGACTGACTTAAATAACTCTCTCCTCATCCCCCTCCGACACACCTCCTCCTTCTTCCACGCCTACGTATCCCCCTCCCTCTGGGAAACTTGAAACCTCTGGCTCATCCCTGACAACTGCTGTGTCAAAAAGCACTAGTGCATGGAGGCACAGTGGACAAGAGAGAAAAAACTGTCCATGGCCTCCAAGCTTCAAACTCATTGGTGGAATACTTTAACCAGCTTATCACATAAAGTGCACATGGAGAATTGTTGTTCCATTTCCAACTTACTTGCCCCTTCATTTTCTCTTTCACTGACCATGTCACACTGTCCTCTGCCATCTATCACTGTTCTCTTCTTTCTGCCTTTGTCACCAGCTATTCTATCCCATCAACTCCCTTATAGCTCCACGGAAAGCATTTGTTTTGCCTGCATTTAACGCCAGCAGACTGCTAGGACAGGAGAAGGATAGTTCAGCTGCCATCATGGAACATGACTGCTAGTCAAACCTAGATGGACAGGAACACTTAGAGCTCATTATACCATACTGTTTTACTACGAAATCAGTCTGGTTGGGAGTTCTGAAGTGTGTTACAAACTTTGTATAGTTTTGTGACCAGGAGTATAGCAAGAGTGTACGATATAGTCTTACGAAGTATTGCAGTTATCAATCCCTATATTAGTAAAGTGAGTGTATTAAGCCACAATGGGGAAAGGGAGGGAGGGGGTAAGGGTGTGGGGTGTGCGCTGCTATCATGCTGCTGGTAATGTGGGAAAAGTAGGAAAGTTAAGCACCCCTTCAACCCATCTCTGCAAATAAGAAGTTGTTGGTAACTTTTATATGCATGCAAGTGAAATCATTCAGTTTGGTGTTTTTTTTAAAAACGTGCATACTGTTAGGGAACACAGTTGTTAAATTTAAGTATGCCAGCCTGTGAGTAGGTGTTTATATATGTTAGTAGGCCACTAACCTAAAGCATGAACCCAGATAAATGTTCTTGAGAAACCTGAGGTCTTCGATTGAAGGAAGGTGTACAGCAATTAACAGTGCAACAAACACCCAGTTTGCATATTTGAGTAAACTACAGTTATTGATGTACTGTGATAATGCTCTTCTAGTCTGTATATCTGTTTCCCACTTCCCTGCAGAGGAAATAAGCCATGATCCCTGACTTAGTGTTACAGTCAGTTAGGGATTATGTATTCTTTTGCTCCCAAAAACTTAAGTCAGTAAGACGAGACACAACCTTAGCTACAGATCATGCTTTGGGAACTTGAGAAAGCATCATCTCTGGTTGAGGCTTAACACTAAACTGAAAACAATGGTTTGCTTTTTCCTCATACTAGCAAAGAGGATAAACACAGATTGTACAGACATGATCACAGTAAATCCATTCAGTATGGTTTAGGTGACATGTGAACAAGGCCAGTGAGTGTGTAGTATAGCAAATGCAAGACGTGGAGGAAAGCCTTGGAAACCAGATCTGCTAGCTACTGTTCCTTAACAAGAGGCAATTGCCCAGGAGAAACTGTTTATGAAATAGGTTTGCAGTATAATCATGGGGTGTGTTCTTTTCATTCTATCACACTTCAAACAATGCTTGCTTTCTGAATAAGTGCTGCTTTGCTCTTATAAATGCCTTTCTGCTATCATAACCCCATTAAAATTGGAGTGCATAACATAATCTCCATGGCAACTGGTGCTATCAGTATACATAGGATTCTTCACTACCTAGTCAAAAGAAGAAAAGAATAGGGCAAATATGCTGAGATTGTGTAAGTATTGTAGAGAACACCAGGGACTAGACAGCAGCTCAATTGACACTGAATGACTCTTACTCTGCTGAGCAAAATAAAAGGCCAAAGAGCACTGATGAATTTCTTTTGGCAGAAACATTTGGGAAGAGTCACTTAATATTCTAGTAGGGTTGCCTTTTGTTGGTGTGCAACATTATCAATGTGTCATTGTTGTTGCTATAATTCTATAGACAATAAATGTTGACCTACAAGCTCACCGTGGTAGGTATAGTAGAAGATATATTGCAAAAGAGATTCCTAGAGGATCAGAGGGTGGATGGGAAGCAGTGGTGAGAGGGTTCATCAAGATAGGATATCAACTGTCACAATGCTTATACTGCAATTTGCTATTGCTTTGAACACCTCTCCTTATTTCTGGCCAGCAGTATTGTATTCTCTGCTGTCTCATTCTGCTGGTGCATTCTAACCTCTGCATTGTTGTGCAGTAGTGAACTGCATACATCACTAAAGTTCTGCATCCTACATGTGTTGTTGTTGTTGTTGTTGTTGTTGTTGTTGTTGTTGTTATTTATACCCCACCCATCTGGCTGGGTTTCTCCAGCCACTCTGGACAGCTTACAGAATATATAAAACATAATAAAGCATCAAACATTAAAAACTTCCCAATACAAGTAGTATGTCACATGGTTAACTTATGGCTGGCCCCTGTGAGAAAAAGGATGCTTGACCATTAACCTGATCCAGCTCTTCCCATCTTCTTACCCCAACGGCATCTTGCAGTCCCTGTCCCCATTCTAGAAAGACTGCTGTTTGGTTAACTTTTTATTCAGGTTGTTTAATATTTATTGTCCTTGTTCCTGAATTGCTAAGATAATTTTGGGCTTTTGGTAACTTGCTGTTACCTGTTTGAAGCATTAATGTGTGTGTGTGTGTTTCCCTTTCAGAGAGTATTCAACGTCTTGTACCCAATGCCTGCTGACCAAAGGAGACACGTCAGCATAAATTCTGCTCGCTGGCTGCCTGAACCAGGCTTGGGATTGGCATATGGCACCAATAAGGGGGACCTGGTGATTTGCCGACCGGAGTAAGTGCTTGGTTTAGAGCCTGAGGGCCTTCTTACCCTTAGTTTGTAGGAATTTTCTATCAGCAGTTCATCCTCAATTATAACGAAACTTTCAGTGATTAATTTCCCCCATGATAACTATTGTGTTTGTTTCCTCCTTTAACATTACCATAACTTCATATTAACTTGAATATTTGAAGTCTATGAAAAGCAGGAACCATTGAGCAAATATAATATACCTAGCAGGTATAATATACCGTAGCTTTCCAAAACTTGTGTCAGCCACCCTGTTTTTTCTTCCTTTTGCATTTGATAATACTGTACCCTTCTCTTACCCAGGTGACTCATAATATAGCTATGAAATTAACTTTTCTTCTTTGATTGTTAAGAGGCAGCAGCTTTTAAATGGTAAATGAGTAAGTTAACTGGAGGAATGTTCATTTAGGCTTCTATATTTTCTCACATCTTTGTCCCTGGGCTTAAACATGACTTCTAATAGGAAAGAAGCCCCAATATGTATGTAGTATTCAGTACAATGCAAATCACACGCCCCAAGTTCCCTAAATTTTGGGTCACCATGTTAGTCATTTATTTCGTTTGACCTGTCTTCATTGAACACATTTTTTCATGGCACCTTTGAAAAGTTGACATTCATTTATCTGGAATCACATTTGTTGCTCATGTGTGGATGTCTGTTTTCTATGACCCAAACAAAACTTCATGCTAAACATGCAGCTGCTGTAGGAAACAGCAGTCACATGTTTAATTACCCCCTCTGTCCTGTTACCAACAATCCTTATTTCCTCACCATCCATTCTCATCACTGGCTAGCAAGAGGAATGTACAATATTATGGTGTCAGATAATAGATAATATGGTTCGATGTAACAAAGCCTCGATGTACATGTCTGCTGTACATCTAGCTTCCTCTGTCATAATGTCTAATAGAAAAATGTATGAGATTGCACAGGAAGTTGATTTCTTCCAATAGCCTAAATATACAAAAGAAGTACCATGGGGGAGGGAGGGGGAGGGAGAAAGGAAAGGAATTGAGTGTGATTAAAAGAACTTCATTAATCCATTTGTAACTTGTACATTGTGGCGTCAAAGTTGTTTGTTTATTGCTGTGTGGGCTACTTGGTGGTTATATTGATTTAGAATTATATATATTTTTTAACCAAGGACTCCAGGTTAGCATACAGAAGTATGAATAAGATTCACACAGCATAAAGATACAATTTAAAACTGGCAAATAACAAAATACAAGATAAAACCCCAAAAAGCTTAAAAATGGAATGATGTTGTTGTTGTTTAGTTGTTTAGTCGTGTCCAACTGTTCGTGAACCCAAAATGGAATAAAAATATGCAATTCCTCAGAACCATCAATAATCAAAAATGCATGGGCAAATAGCAGTGAAAAATTTGTAATGTTGGTGGCAGGGTGCCTCCTTAGTTTATTCCAAAGTTAGGCTGCAACCACAGAAAATGCCCTCTCATTTGTGGAAGCAGCTAATATACAGCTAATAACAAGGCTTGGTGTACCCCAAATTAATGCCCAAGGCTCTCATCCTTTTAATGAACCCTTGCCTGTCCTTTGCACCAGGTCCCTCTTTTATTTCTATCTGTAAGATGTTTTGTGAACAGGAGACTAAGTAAAAATGGTTCTCTAATTGTACTTAGATGTGCACATATATTCCCCGAAGGGCAGTAAGGAAATATATCTAATTATCGTGAAGTGACTCTAAAGAGAGGAGTAATCATTATTTATTTCATGTTTGTAAAGTTTTCAGCCAAAGATTGGATTTCCCCCATGTGTTGTTGGCTAAGCTGAAAAGAATAATCCTAGCTTATGGGCTGGTGTCAGTGATCTGAACATTATATTAATATGCATGATATAGAATATAGAATTATCATAAGCACAAATGTAAAAAATGTAATTTAAAATACAATTATACTATGATCCTGAGATTGCTTTTCTGTGCCACTTCATTTCTTCATAACCACCCATCATTGTGTGAGGGCAGCTTATTTTTCACCTAGTTTTGGGTATATAGCCCCAATGTATCTAGCTGTCATGTGTGTCTGGTGCCTAACACCGTTTACCTGCCAGCCTTTCCAGTCATTAGAGACCCTGATGCATTGTTTACCTTTTAAGTGTAATCATTCTTGGCCAAGGTGACTGTTGAAGGATAGATGGGGGTTCTGTAGTGGTCTCAATCTTAGCTGAGATAGGTTAGCCATCCTACTCAACAAATTGCTTAGAGATCCCATAGATTGAATCCTTATTTTCAAAATTACCATGACAATAGAAGGTTTGACCAAGCATTAGTATGTTTGTCTTTGCTGACAGAACACAAAATGGGAGAATTTTATGGCATAATTACTTTTATTAAAGTGGACACAGGCATTTAACAGAATGAAATTTTGCCTTTGCATTCCTGTGGTACCTTTCCTACATGTTTATGGATTTAGGATCAGCTTATTTAATAGCTGCAAGCTTCTTGTACAGTGTGTATGTGAATTATTTTGCTTGCTGCTTTCTGTACCCCTGGGATATGTTAAAGTATTGACTAATGTGATGCTCATTGCTTGTAGCTAGACAGCTCAGATATTTTCAATGTAGAAGTAAATGGGAAACTTAGCAGTCCAGTCTGCTTGTCATGTTGAATATAAAACCCTGGAGTCTTTGCGGATCTTAAATCATTTCAGTGTGCTGAAGAGCATCCACATACAATAGTTACATATTGAGCAGCTTTCTCTGAGTATGCCAAGGACTTCTCTGAGTATATTTGGTACTTGGTAGTGTATATTAATAATATTAACATATCAATACTTTCATATCTGTATATCCAAACAAACAAACAAACAAACATATAAATCTTTCTGGTTATTCATTCTCCTTTTAGATGTTAATGGATCTCTTTTTCTCTTATTTGTCTTATTTGGTTACTTTTCTAAAAAGATCCAGGAGACTGCCAGTTGACAAATTCTGTCTGCCATTTCCTTATGGAGTTATTATTCATATGTGGTTCTGAATATCCTTCCAGTTTTATATAATGACAGAATCAATAGGTAAAACCAATGCATTTCATTTACCAGCTTTGTTAATATTCTCCTTTGTGTTATGTAAAAGGTAAAGGGGCCCCTGACCATCAGGTCCAGTCGTGTCCGACTCTGGGGTTGCGGCGCTCATCTCGCTCTATAGGCCAAGGGAGCTGGCGTTTGTCCGCAGACAGCTTCCGGGTCATGTGGCCAGCATGACAAAGCTGCTTCTGGCGAACCAGAGCAGCGCACGGAAACGCCGTTTACCTTCCCGCCGGAGCGGTCCCTATTTATCTACTTGCACTTTGATGTGCTTTCGAACTGCTAGGTGGGCAGGAGCTGGGACCATACAAGTTTGGTTTATTTGATTACCTCCTTTTGATGACAACTCTTGTTATTAAAATTCTTCCCTTTATTTGTCCAAGATGCTCTAGCTTTTTTGTTTTTGCTAAATAAAGCCACCTGAGTCATTTTTTCCTTTTCTTCACTAATGAATGGATGTTTTTATTAGCTCACCTTTTCCCTAAAGTATTTAGAATATTCTTATTTCACCTTGGCAAGCTGAAGTCCTTCTATGTAGTTCTTTCTTTTCTTTTCTCAGTAGCTCTTTTGTTACTGCTGTCAGAAAGTGGGCACGTTCCTGCAGTCTAGGTTTCTCAAGCTGTCCAAATCCCAGCCTCCCAGGATTTCTCCCCTGATGGTACAGATAAACTGTGTTAGTTTATTCAAAGGACACATTTGGAGCATATATTGACCGTTTCTTACAGGCATCTATCCCAAGATACTATGAAGTCACACAAAACAGCTTTCAAAACTCTTTCTTAGGTAATAAAATGTGTAATGCCTATTCACTTGTGGCAAATTCGCAATAATTTCTGAAAAACTCAAACCCTCTTTAGGTTTGTTTGTTTTTTGGTAAACATGTGAGTGGCAGGTGGGGTTAGCAGGGATGAGTGCACTAATTCTTTCCTCATTACTGTTTCATCACCCTCCACAAGTTGGAGGGAGAACTTCTGAAGCTGGGAGCCTCTGTGGACAGGAGAGTTACAGGATGGCTAGCCCCCTTGCCCCCTTTTTTCCTTCACAACATGAAGAATGCCTGGAGAGGGCTTTAGTGACTCACATTTTTTATATTCTAAATTATGATCAGCTGTAAGTTGGTGTTGTAATGTTGTTCACTGAATACCTAGAAAACAAATTTTTTAAAGATCACATTAGAGCAAGGGTGAGGAACCTTTGGCCCTGTGAGTGTTGCAGGACTACAATTCCCACCATCGCTAACTGTTGTTGTCCAGTTGCTGGGAGTTATAGCCCAACAATTATCTGGAGGGTCGCCACTTAACCAACCCTGCATTAGAGGATATAACCTATGCAAATAGGCACTTGGCAGAAATAAAATAGACTGGAAAGAAAATGCCAAAGTTAAAACAATAGCATCTTAGTCATACATTAGCAAACAGGTGAGGGGAAAGATTCAATTCACCAAATATCACGTGGTAATGTATGCTATAAAGAAGGAATAATAAGCAAAATATTATTATTATTATTATTATTATTATTATTATTATTATTATTATTTCAAAAAAAATTGAAAACAGAATTAGAAATGAGATGTAATGACTAACAGAGGGCCAGAAGACCAAGAAAGTGAATATACAAAAATAAACTATGAAAATGAAGCAAGAGCTGGAGGATGGATACATATAAAAGAAAATGACATTTTGCTTGAATATCTCTTCCCAAAATGACATATTTGCGACTGATAAGTAGTTGGATCAGCCTCTGCTTTCTACACCACATGAATAGACCCCCCCCCCTCAATGGAGCATTAAGAACCTCGGTCATTCAGAGTCTCCTCTGCTCCCAACCTCAGCCAGTCTAATGAGCCAGAATGAACAAGGATCAAGTATGCAAGTGGTCACTTTTACCTCTCTTAAGGACTCTACTCACATCCCCAGGCTGCAAAAGGTTACCAAAATAAATCCATATGAACATGTCAGTCGGAGACAGTGTGAACACCCAAAAGCAATTCTGTAATTAATGTGGAGTCTGTCTGAGCGAATGAAGTTGTTTTATCCAAAAGGAGCTTTGCATATTGGTCACAACAAGCAGCTTAGGATGTTATTATTTCTCTTTGAGGGTCAGATTGCAACAGGTATTTTGCCTTTTGGAGCAGCTCCTCCCCAAAAATGTCATCCCTGAATTTGCAGGTTTAATTGGAAGACAGCACATGCTGATTTGTAATGTAATTTTAGAAGTTGGGGTAACACAACTGGAATAGCCAGGTAGTGGGAGGAGAGCTGTAGTTCTACAACATGGCTGAGTGGAGAAGAGGAATAAGGGACAAGGCAGTTTCTCCATTTGCTCAATTGAGTAGGAGACAGAATGGCAAGAGAAACAGCCCCCTAACTGGAAATGAACGTAATATGACTGGTGACATGACTCAAATCTTAGTCACCAATTGGGACGATGCACAAGGGAGGGATTTTTCCTATACTGTCTCTTTCTGTTATAGAGAAAGTGTATATGTGTGTGTGAAGACACCTAAGGTTCAAATTGCAGCTTACTTCAAAGATCTTGCTACTACTTATATATACCGTATATTCCGGCGCATAAGACGACTGGGCATATAAGTCGACCCCCAACTTTTCCAGTTAAAGTATAGAGTTTGGGATAGACTTGCAATATAAGAAATACGACCCGGTGTATAAGACGACCCCCAAATTATGAGAAGATTTTCTTGGGTTAAAAAGTAGTCTTATACGCAGGAATGTACAGTAATCATGTTAATAACTTGGGAGCTGTAAGCTGTGTACATTATTCTCTTGTATTCTATTAAGGTATAGGGTTACTCTTACAGTTTGTAATGTTATTGACTTCACTTTGTGCAAATAATTTTCTTCTATTTTGAGCTAGGTTTTTTTTTTTTTTAAGAAAAAGAGTGTTGAAGTTGTTAGCCTTAAGTGTTAAGGTTGGGTTGATCATTCTTGGAACTTAAAATCGGCTCAACACTACCTAGCCTTAAAGAGTACATTGAAGTTTAAGATGCTCTTAAGAACATAACACAATTTAAAATATGCTGTAAAGCTTTAGAGCAGTTCAAGTAGCTTAAAGATTTTAAGTAGCTCTCTGCTCTTGATAGGACCTAAATAGCTTAAGCTATTCCAAGGGATCAAAACAATGTAAGCAGTGGTAGCATTGTTAACATCTTAAGTAGCTGAAATTCTAGGTTATCAGCATGGTTTAAATGGTTTGTTCAGTTTGTAGATTCTGATTTTTAATCTCTCCAGTAAACTAACAAGCTTCATGTTTTGTAGAACATATATGCAATAAAATTGGACTGTGGTGCTTACAGTCAAATAATGCAACACTCTTTTTCTAGCCCGGAATGAGGCGATTTATATTTTTATTTACACATAGACACACACACACACACACACACACACACACACACACACACACACACACTCCCCCTGGGCAAGCTTAAGGTTTGCATCACCAATTCAACTGGCTTCAGTAAAAGGACTTGCTTCTTTTTCACATTTTATTTTGTTGGGTCAATTCAGTGCCTATCGGTATCAAACTTTTCATGGCATCATTTAAAAACATGTTTGTGAGTTATCTTTAGCGTCTGAAAAATGTGAGAAATAAATACATATCGTCAACCTCATTTTGCAGGTTTTGAGGAGAAGCTGGGATTAGATTCCAGCAGCATGACCAGCTCCAGTGCTATAGACGTTTGCATTGTGGTGTGAAAATTGCAGGCAGTAACTGGATAGTGCCCATAGTCTTGCATACAATGCCCGGAGTAGTTCTGAAATAGTTCCCTTAAGTCTATGGAAAACAAGAATATGTGCATTTACACTAGTTCTTTAAAGATTACTACCTGGGCAACTTTGGGAGGAAGAGTGGTGTGTGTGTGTGTGTGTGTGTGTGTGTGTGTGTGTGTGTGTGTGTGTGTGTGTTAGTTACACAGTTGTGTCTCCTTTCAGCAGTGCCTTGCTGTTGAAGAAAATATTAATTTTTCAGAGTGAAATTGACTAGAGTAGAAGCTACTTGAAGTTGAATTCTGCCACTTCATCACTGTGCATGGGGACTGGAAATGATTGCAATTAGGAATTAACAGACACTCTTCAAACAGCAAGAAGAAGCAGAAAAAGTTGTTGCTGGAAGTCCAGTACCGCCATAAAGCAATCCCTTCTACTGTGTATAGATTACAATCTGAGAAGCAGCCATGCTCTCTACTACCAATTATTAATATGATCCAGAGGAGACATCTCCCATTCATAATTTAGTGTATCTCAGAGGATTCTTGGAGGTGAATGTTTTTTGTTTTGTTTTGTTTTGTTTTAAAAAAGGTACGCCTTCAGTATCAACTGTTTGGGCTTCTTGAGACTGAAGCAATGCAAAGCAAACTCTAGTCTAGAGGGTCAGTTTAATAAATGTTAAATATGGCACTGAACATAAAATCAGGAAGTTTAGCATTCAAGTCCAGCAAGTTTTTAGACCTCATGGCTCCTGAGAAAAGGTTAAAGTCATAGGTTTTTAAAAATAATAATAATAATAAACCAAAAGTGTGGATAGCGTTTCTAGCAGGCAGGAGGTCATACCTTCCCCATCATTTTAAGTCTCACCTCTTTACTATGTTTCCTGGTCCCTGCGCTTCCACTGTAGAACACATTTTACCCCTTACAGTCCCTAGTTATAACATGAAAACTGGAATTATATTTACTGACAAGATTTCCTGGGTAAATGAATAAATGGATGCATATCTTTTTGGTTTATAGATTTGATTTCTGATCATGAAGGCACATTTTTAGTATACTTCCAGAAACGCCCTACAGCCATTCCATTTGTTGCTACTGCTGCTATTGTTCTGTGAATGATTTCGAACTATCCTCCCAAATCTCGCTTCATCTCTCTCTCTCCCTCTCTCCCTCTCTTGCTTTGCTTGAATGTAGGGCATCCTTACTGCCTTGGCAGGGGATTCTCACAAAAATGTTGTTTTGACACGACTAAATTTTCTATTCTTAAGCCTTGTTGGGTAAATTTGATCCAAGCAGTAGCAGGTGTGCAATGGCTGTTAGAAGAAGATACAGTATGCTGCTATTAAGGCAGTAAAATGTCAGTGGTCACCTATGCCTGTTGTGCTGGTCTTGATTTAAAAAACAGCATGAGTTTGAACAGAATCCACTTGCTAATCCTATTTGTTTCGTTAGCATGCCTGTTTGTGCAGTCACTTACTGCTCAGCCAATTATCTTAACAGTATTGGCATCCTTCCTAAAACAAACACCAAAACTGCAAGATATGGGCTTCTTGTTTCCTTTGCACAGTGTTTCTGTACACATGCACATTAGAAGGGAATGACTTATTTGGATGAGTGAAACAAGTCCACATTCTGCACATGATGGGTCTTAAGTGGAAGCTTTTGCATTAAGAATTCATTGTCTTCTTCTACCTTGAAGCCCATTCACCACCTCAGCTCTCCAGACAGGCACAGCAATGGCAGTTCTTAGCTTCACCCAGAATGAAGACTATATCTTCATATGGCAATTCCAGGAATCTGCCTTGTGACGTTAGGTCTGTATCCTACTCGCTGGATCATCACATTGTCATGGTGAGTGGGCTTGCATGTTCCTATGACCCTTGTGAGCGAAGCCGTCGGGAATCTCGTACTCCCAGCAGGGTCACCCAAGACGGTAAGGTCAAAGGGAAGGAGCTAGACAAAGAATGATCCAAGAAGTCCTCAACAGCAGAACAGGTGGATGATAACAGATGTTACAACAGCTGTGAAGGCGGATGAAGGCTGCAGCAGATAGGAATCTACTGGTTTGTCGTGACTACTTCATGCCATCGGAACAGAGCCCTACTGCGAAGACTGTGCGTTGGTCAGCGTGCACTGATCTACACACATAAAACAAAATCATGCACATGCGTCTTCCAAAAACCCAACCCAAACCCCAAAAGTCCCATGGCGATCGGCAAATGGTAATGGGGGCAGGATCGTGAAATCTGGAAGCCCCTAGTCATGAACCGGCACATGGGCGGTGGATGCAGATTCAATTGTTCTGACTCAAGGAACGAGGCAGTTGAGCAGCTCGGCAGCTGCATCCATGACTGAGCAGCCCTTTTTAGGATCCACTCTGCTCACCCCGAGAAGGGGGAGGGGATAGAAAAGGCGCCCTGAACATAGTCTGCCTCCCTTTCCCCCTGACTGGATTACCGCGCCCAGTGGGGTCACCACCTAGCAGTCGTAAAAGACAATTGAACTTTGGAACATGGAATATACGGACTTTGTCAGATAACACAGACAGCGAGCGTCCTGAACGCAGAACTGCCATCATTGCAAGAGAGCTGTGATGTTTTAACATTGATATTGCAGCGCTTCAAGAGACTCGAAGAGCAGGCAAGGGACAACTGAAGGAAGAAAATGGAGGCTACAGACTCTTCTGGAAAGGTCTATCTGAACAAGAACATTGAATACATGGGGTAGGCTTCACTATCAAAAACGACCTTGTGAAGCTCCTGTCAGAAGTCCCTACCAGCATTAATGAGCGACTCTCAACCCTTTGAATAAAGCTCTCCAAAAACCAACAGGCTACTATTATAAGCGCTTCTGCACCAACACTGGATGCCGATAAAGAAAATTTTTACTCTCAGCTGGATACCATCCTATCAGAGACACCTAAGGAAGATAAAATTATCCTGGGTAATTTTAATGCAAGAGTTGGGCGAGATTTCGATCTGTGGCCTGGGACTATTGGGAAAGAAGGAGTTGGCAACAGCAACCAGAACGGAATCTTACTTTTGATGATATGTGCAGCACACAACCTTGTTATTACCAACACACTCTTTCAACAGAAAAATAAATTTAAAACTTCATGGAGGCATCCTCGGTCAAACCACTGGCACCTCTTTAGACTATGTTATTGTCCGTGCTAAAGATCGCCGTGATGTGCTCCTTACCAGAGCAATGACGAGCACTGTCGACTGCTGGACAGATCACCGACTAATACGCTCCACGATGGCTATCAAGATTATACCTCAACGCAGGCTTCAAGGACGGAAACCAAGGCGCAAAATGAACACTCAAGCCCTTCAAGACCCCATTAAGCGGGATTGCTTCCAAACGACTCTTAAGGACCATCTGCTTTCAGAATTCCCTGATAACATTGAGGAACACTGGACCAAACTAAAAAATCCATTATTGCAGCCTGTGAACAAACTTTTGGATACCAAACCAAGAAACACCAGGAGTGGTTTGATGAGAATGACAGTGAGATTGAACACATGATTGACAAGAAAAGGAACGCCTTTCAGATCTGGCAAAGAGATAGAAACTGTGCCATTAAGAAAAAAACCTATGCCAATGCTAAGGCTGAGGTTCAAAGAAGAACCAGAGAAAAAAACACCTGGTGGATAAAAAAAGCTCAAGAGATCCAGCACTTAGCCGACACTCATGATGCACAGAGTTTCTTTAAAGCCACAAGGACCATCTATGGGCCAATAAATCATGGCATATGCCCCCTACGCTCAGCAGACGGTAACACACTTCTAAAAGATAAAGAAGCTATTGTACTGCGCTGGAAAGAACATTACCAACATCTCCTTAACCGCAACTCCCCCATAGCTGCTGAGGTCCTCTCACAAATTCTGCAAAAACAAGTTAGAGATGAGCTTACAATATCTCCAAATCTGGGAGAGTTGTGTATAGCTATTAACCAAATGTAAAACAACAAAGCCAGTGGACCTGATGGCATACCTGCCGAAATCTTCAAAGTGGGCAGAATTGAACTTACACAACAACTTCACAAGCTCATCGAAAAAATCTGGGAAAGAGAGGTAATCCCAGCAGACTTTAGAGATGCCAAAATTATCAATCTCTTTTTTTAAAAAAAGGTGACAGAACTGATTGTGTTAACTATCAAAGCATCTCTCTATTAGCTGCGGCCGGCAAAATTCTTGCAAGGATCTTAGCAAACCGTCTGGTAACAATATCCGAGGTGACCCTTCCTGAATCCCAAAACAGTTTTCGGCCTTCTAGGGGGACAGTGGACATGATTTTCACCGCTCAACAACTTCAAGAAAAATGCAGAGAACAAAACCAACCCCTGTATATGGCATTTATTGACCTGACTAAGGCTTTCGACACTGTAAATCGTAATGCCCTGTGGACTGTCCTTCTGAAAATTGGCTGACCAGATAAATTTGTAAACATCATTCGGCTCCTCCATGATAATATGACAGCAACAATCGCAGATAACAATGGCTCTCAAAGTGAACCATTCACAGTGGGATCAGGTGTTAAACAGGGTTGTGTTATTGCCCCAACTCTATTCATTATTTTCATTGCCATGATCCTACACTTTGTCGACGGGAAACTCCCCACCGGAGTAGAAATCATTTATCGAACAGATGGAAAGCTCTTCAATCTGAACAGGCTGAAAGCAAAAAATAAGGTTACCGTAACTTCCGTCATAGAGCTTCAGTATGCTGACGACAACGTACGGTAGTATGCGCATGCTCAGAGGATGACCTCCAAACCCTCCTAAATATCTTTGCAGAAGCTTACGAAAAGCTTGGCCTATCACTCAGCATGCAAAAAAACAAAGTGCTGTACCAACAAGTACAAAATAACCCCTCTGCAGCACCACAAATCCAACTCAGTGGTGTAACGTTGGGAAACGTTGATCACTTCTCCTACCTAGGCAGTTACCTTTCCACAAGGGCCAACATTGATGCTGAAATCCAGCATCGCCTGAGCTCTGCAAGTGCGGCTTTCTCCCGATTGAAGTGCAGAGTGTTTGAGGACCGGGACATTCACGGGGAAACCAAAGTGCTTGTTTACAAAGCTATTGTACTACCAACCTTACTATATCCTTGTGAAACATGGACCACTCATAAACGCCATCTCCAACTCCTCGAAAGATTCCATCAACGGTGTCTCCGAAAATTTTTACACATCACTTGGGAAGACAGGCGAACTAATATCAGTGTACTGGAAGAAGCAAAGATCACCAGTGTTGAAGCAATGATTCTTCAACATCAACTTTGTTTGACTGGTCATGTGTGGATGCCTGATGATTGTCTTCCAAAGCAACTACTCTATTCCAAACTTAAAAATGGAAATTGTAATGCTGGTGGTCAACAAAAGAGGTTTAAAGACTGTCTCAAGGCAAATCTTTTAAAATGCAGTATAAACACTGACAACTGGGAAACACTGGCCTGCGAGCGCTCCAGTTGGAGAACAGCCTTTACCAAAGGTGTTATGGGCTTTGAAGAAACTCGATCTCAGGATGCAAGGGAGAAACATGCTAAGAGGAAGGCACGCTTGGCAAATCCACACTGTGATCAACTCCTGCCTGGAAACCAATGTCCCCACTGTGGAAGGTGTGGAAGGACATGTGGATCCAGAATTGGCCTCCACAGTCACTTACGGACCCATTGTTAAAATCGTGTTTATGGAAGACAATCTTACTTGGCTATGAGTGATCGCCAAAGAAGAAGAAGAAAGAAGGTCTGTATCAGGGGTCCCCAGACTTACCAGGCTTTGGGCCGGTTCCCACCGCGCCGATCGCGCGGCGGGCCGGAGGGCAGGGGAGTGCGCGCCGGGGTGCTTCCAGGTCGGAAAAAGCGCCAGAAATCGTTTGTGCGCATGCGTATGGGCCTCCCCCGACCCGGAAGTGCACCAGAAATGACCTCTTCTGGGTCGGGAGAGGCCCATACGCATGCGCACAAAGGATTTTCGGCGCTTTTTTCCGACCTGGAAGAGCGCCGCCGCGCTGCGCGCCGTAAGAGCGGGCAGCGGCGAGCGGCGGGGGTCGTCACGGGCCGGATTGGGAGGCCAATTGGGCCGCATCCGGCCCCCGGGCCGTAGTTTGGGGACCCTGGTCTGTATGGTATCCAGTTTGCTCTAGGTTTGCCTTTATTCTGAAAACCTGAAGCCTGCTTCAGTAGAGGTTAAATGTTCAGTTCACGAAGAGGCAGAATTGCAACTGTATATTTGTTTCCTGTAGATCTTGCCTCATGTTTAAATCTCCAGTTGTCCCTGATTTTTTAAAAATAATAATATGTGTGTCATATGAGCAGCAATAAGCATTTACCCCACAGCATGGAAGAGCTGCTCATGTGGAATGTAGCTGAGAATAATCAGGTTGCATATGTGATGCCAGAAAGCTACAAGTGTTTTCACCTGTTTCCAGAAAGAAACACAATTTGAATCACCTCTGCAGTTGCATTATTTACTCTGCCAATCAGTGTACCTGGGAAAGCATGGAACAAGCATGGAATAAACAGTTATGGGACTTATCCTGGATACTCATTTGTTTTGGGGTTTTTTTCTAGGTTAGATTTCTGCAACAACTTATATGTGGGGTTTTCTCTGAAGATGGTTCAGAAACTTCAGCTAGTGCACAATTCAGCATCTAGGTTGCTCACCTGGGCAAGATGGTTTGAGCATATAACGCCAATCCTGGCCCTACTGCGCTGGCTGCCAGTTAGTTTCTGGGCCCAGTTCAAAGTGCTGGTTTTGACTTATAAAGCCTTAAAGGGCTCAAGAGTGCAATACCCCAAGGATCGCCTCTCCCCATGTTAACCAACCCAGACCCTCCGACTGTCACCTGAGGCCATTCTTTTGAGTGCCTCCTCTGTGAGAGGTCCGGAGGGCGGCAACACAAGACCGGGCTCCCCACTTATGGCTCCCGAGGGAGCTTGCCTGGCACCCCCAATACCTGCACCCTTGAGCTCCACATCCTGGCTAATTACCATTTCCAGATTAGTGGTCTGCTTTTAGCCACTTCGAAACAGTCAAATGATTGGTCCCCTGCTTTTTGCAAGGGCCAAAATGTTCTTGTAAAGTCCCCCTTCTTTCAGTTGGCAGTAGAGCAGCATTCAAAACTCCTATTGTTCTAGGCGCGGTTTGCGACTGGGAATTTCATTAATGCGAGCAGTTTCTGAGCTCTGGGAGCAGTACTGCGCCTAAGATTTCAGATTAGAACTGCCACTGGTGGAACGAAAGGAGGACCTTTTTCTTCCTCCCCACTTCTAGCCACTCTCTGAGGACTGGAGAAATAATAGTAATAGTAATAGTAATAATAATTTATTATTTAAACCCCACCCATCTGGCTGGGTTTCTCCATAGTAACCCACATAGGAATATTGGGGGTGGGGCAGGGGATGTATGACTTTGTTTTTTGCAGTCTTCAGATGAGGACTAGACCATGTGAAAAATGAATATAAAATTTTAGCTGAAGTTCATTCATTTTCAGCTTTGTGTTCTTGTTATAAAAAAGCACGCCTGGACATTCCATTGCAGCGCCCATAACCTAGGTTTAAGGTGAAATTTAGCTCCTAGCTTTCATATCTCAGTTTCCAACACTGCAGCAGAGTATAGAGGGGTGTTAAAGGCTGTGTTTACAGCATCCAGCAAAAAAAGCAGGGGAGGGATGAAAATGCTTATTTTACATTGTCTTGAAACTATGAGGGCAAGTAATGACACTGGATTCTTTGCTTTCTTGCTAGTAGAGCAAACTTAGTTCCAGATCACCTATCTGAAAAGGTGGTCAATCTGTACCTCCTTTATTCTGGCTGGGATGGTGCAGTGAGGGAAATACAAGCTCGAATAATGACTGGATTAAGATCCTCCCTGCTGCCAGTATTCATACCTGCCAAGTCTCCCGCTGAAAAATGCGGGATCAGCAGCGGCGCAGCACCGAAAGTTGCGTAGAAACAACTTCCGGGGCCGCCCATCTTGGTGACAGCCTCCGCCATGCAGCCACCACCAAGATGGCCACCGGGCATGCATAGAAGCGACTTCCGGTGCCACTCTGCCTGATTTCCGGTGCCCACACATGGGAAGAGTGGCACCCAAAATGGAGGCTCCCTGGCAGGTAGGAAATCCGGGGGATTTCCGGGATTTTTCTCTATTCGGGAGAACAGCAGGAAACGGATTAAAATCCAGGGGTTTTCTGTGAAAAACGGGATACTTGGCAGCTAAGCCAATATTTTGTGTTGGGAAGGGTGCCTGATAGAAGCTTATTATTTAGCCACAGGCTCTGCTGGAATACCTTGTTTGCTGCAGCCCAAAATTAAAAATGGGAAAGGAGGTAAGATAAAAATGCAGCGATTTTGATTTACATCTTCCTCGGATTTAAGTGACAGATGGCAACCTATTCCTAGTATCCTGCCAAATCACCTCGGTGCTCGCTTGTTACATTGAGACTGCAAATATGCTAGTTAATCTACAAGGGGAAAGTTTGAGAATTTGGAATGAAACCTTCTACAGAGGCCTGCTATCTTGATCTTTTGTGCTTTTGACTGTCATAGCTGAATCTAAATTTGCATCCAGTAGGAATTGTTTTTATAGCATAAGCATTTTAGCGCCACATGTGAAGGTACCGGTAGCTTCAAAGGTTACAAATTTCTCTCGTGGAAGAGCATTTGTTGGGACAGTGTGGAAATTGTTACATGACACAGCTGTAGAGATGTTCAGTTGTTGTTCTCCATTTTGTTTATATGTTTGCACAGAGTACAAAACATGTGTGAGCGTCGCAAGTAACAATCTTCACACAGTTTACAAATTTTTTCTGCACTGAAATACAGAAAGCACCCCATTTATGCACGTTCAATATGTGTGCAACCATGTATTTGTACTGAACCTGGAAGTGACCCAGAAACGTCATAAAGACGTCACTAAAAGGGCAGAATGGGATGTTTGCAAGCTTTTTCAATGAGTTTCAGTTATACACGATTTCCCCTATCCATGTGCCTCTGAACATAACCCTCACATAAACGGGGCTCTCTGTATTTTGTAGAAAATTTGCAAGCACTCCTTAACAGGCATGTATCTTATTAATGAAGTGTGTTGCTTTTATTGCAGGGCACATGTTCAGACAGTTAGCTTCCAGGGCTTTATTATGCTAAACACTGCTCAAGACACTTGTGGAACACTTCTTCAGTGGTACTTCATGTGTCTTAAGTCAACAAGGGACCTGTGCAATCACGAAATTTGTCTAGCTGACCTTGGGGACCTTTCACACCTGACCGAGCTTCTCCCTACTCAGAAGCTCTTTATATATGCTCTCAATATGCCGTACTTCTAGTTGCTGTGGGCTGGGGCTGCTGCTTGTCACATGGGTTCAAAGAGTGACTATAGAAAGCATATTATGTCTGTCTTAAATTTTAGATCCATTATGTTAGTTAGATGGGCTTCATGATTGTCTAGATTTCTTGCTCCCACGTCTTGGAACGTCCCTAATGGCACTATCTTGAGGACTCCACAATTCCTTGGAGTCTTGGGTGGGTAATTTGTACAGCTATTATTAGTTTCCAGGACTTCCATGCAGAATAGATGAAATTTGAAGGGAAAGTGAAAGCATACTGAAGTATGTGTATGTGTGTCAGACAGGTGTTTCTTGATAAACCTAAAGTGAAATAAAACTACACTTTCTTGACTCCAGTAGGCCTAATCCATTTGTCAGTCAGCTACCAGGCTAATGGTAATGTCATAAATAAGCCAGGCAATAATAATGTGGCTGCTTATAAGGGCCACACATATGAACAGTCTTAAATGCAAAATTCCACCTGAACAATATGGTTCTGTTTATGGAGCTTTACGGATGCATGTGTTCCTTAGTAGTCCTACTGCCTGATCCTTTAAGAAGGCCTTCTGCTGCCATTAGGCATCATAGGGCGCTGCCACAGAATATTTTGACAGGGTTAGTTTATATGTAGTTACCAAAGTTTACAGCCGCTCTTCATGCAAATAAGATTTATACCTTGCTACTTCTGGACATTCATAGCAATGTGCTGAAAATAACCAAATCCAAGTAGAGAATCTCGGAATGCAAATGACTCTCCACATAGTAGCAACCATGATCAGAGGTGAACAAACAGGTTTGTGGGACCTGGCCTGATTATATAGTTCACATTTTGGCAATATATGCTGCAAGTTCTGAAACTGATTATTTTGCCAAGTATAGTAGCATGTTTACTTTCCTATAGAGGTCTTATGGAGAAAAATGTCTTAATTTCCCATTTTCCTTTTGTATGGCAGGGCCTTAAACTCTGGGGTTGAGTACTACTGGGACCAGCTGAATGAGACCGTCTTCACTGTGCATTCCAACAGCAGGAGTACCGAGCGGCCTGGGTGAGTCTTGGAGGATGAGTGTAGGGGCAATCAGTCATAGCTTGGGAGCACATGCTGAACTGTATGTTTCTTCCATCGAATTTACAAGGGCTGGTTATGCCTGTGTTTCCCTCTTATGATGGCTGAATATTTAAAACTTATCTACCCCTTGGCACTTGACTGACTGCCAGTGGTTATGTTTGGTCTATTCACTGGTGCAGGCTGAAATTTTAAAGTACATCTGTCAACTGCGGTCCTTCTAGCTGCCAATCATACCCTCATTTAAGTCATTTGAGAAGCTATATGTGCTTTGTGTGAAAATGTTACATGAAATTGAAATAAATGATGGTAAGGGAAATGCTGTGAGGCTAGACTAGTTACAACCTAAAACATAGAATCTGGCACTAACACTGAGGTCTTTAACCAGAATCATTCATAGAGATAAAAGGTAGAGGATATCTAAATAGACATTTTGACTACCCTAGATCATGTTTAGTCAGTATAGTGTCCTCCATATGTTTTGGATAACAACTCCCAGCATTGCCAGTGGTCAGGGATGATGCAAACTATAGTCCACAACATCTAGATCATTGTACAAAGAAGATGCTTATGGTGTTCACTGAAGTGCAAAATAAAGTACTGATAAATTACTGTTTTCAGGGACATAGAGGATGTTGTGTGTTTACCCTTCAATTTATTTCTCTCTCTTTTAGAACTAGCAGAGCCACATGGAGGACAGACAGGGACATGGGTCTAATGAATGCCATAGGCCTGCAGCCACGGAACCCAACCACTTCTGTGACATCACAGGGCACACAGACTCTGGCTCCTCAGCTGCAGAATGCAGAGACACAAACGGAGAGGGAAGTTCAGGAACCAGGAGGTTCTGCTTCAGGGACTGCAGAAGGTTAGAACATGTAAAATAACCAAAAGTAATGGGAACATGGGATGTGACATTCTTAAAAGTAGAATCTATCTACATATAGAAGCTGCCTTATCCATAACCATAGCCTTCCTTGATAGAGTGAAAGAATCTTCCTTGATAGAGTGAAAGAATTTTTCCAGTATAGGTTACCTTCCTTTTGGTCTTCACACCTCTTGAGCTTGTTGTGTCCAAAGAGGCTTGCATCTAAAACATTATCAATAAGCCAACAAATTGCTGCTCCTTCTTCAGATTAAAGAGTGCTAAGATTCTAGCAAAGGAAACTTTTCCTCTCTGTGTAACTTGCGGAGGTTTAGAAAACATTTCTCTCACACATAACAGACCACAAACGTTGTGTGAATTGCAAACATTTGCAAGTATGTTGGGGACTTCACTGAATGATGACAAGCAACTGATGGAAATCAGTTGTTGGTCACCAGCACTGTGTCTCCTCCTGCGCTCTTCTCTGTTGTTGTTTTTCTGCCAGCAGGTGCCCACATCTAAATAATGTTTTGATGCTTAGCTTCTGAAATAGTGCTTGCCACCTACCCATAGTCTCTTTGGGAACATATGTTTCACTTAGACCTTAGGTATACTCTTGGCTGGGGGGGAAGTACCAGAAGGCCAGACCTCAAGAGATACTGAAGAACTGGTTTGATTTGATCATTCCCTTCCACTAGCTATTTGGAAACACTGCCCACCCTATATTCTGACTTCAGTATCTTGATTTGTTTTTATTATTATTCCTGTGCAACTCTGAGAGCTAGAGACTTAAAAGTTAAAGCTGGGATTCTGGAAATTCTTGTGAACGTGCTGGGTTTCAAGCTGGAAGCCAGATTCCTCCCACTGGTGTCATTTGTAAAAGGCCACTGACACGGAATGCATCAACCTGTGTACATAGGAAGGTTCACCAGAAAATCAGATTGTTTGGAGTCATCCATACTAAAGTAAATCCTTAAAACGATTCTATAGTGCTCCTCATTATCAGCTGCCCTATCATAGGTGCTAGGCTTCCTTTGAACAAAGATATAGGGGTCTTTTCCACTTGCACTTAATAGAGATGGAGCATGTTAGTTTGTAGGACATAAAGCCTTGACTTATCACCTCAGTAAGCAATTCACTTTTTGTTACAGGCACAGCTTCTGCTCGCAGCAGTTGTAAAATCAGTTACTGTGAAGTGATTGCAATCTTTCCTTCAGGTTTCTATTTGAGGATAAATTCAGAAAGTAGATTTGCATCACATATCAGGAACCACCACATTTGTCAGTAGATTGAGTGGATAATAATTGTGTTTGCTTCTAATGCTGAACTGTAGCTCCGCTACCACCTGCTCTCCCAGCATGACCACCAGGAGAAAATTGGAAGCTTGTTTTCCCTATTTATTATTATATATAGTTAATGTTACTTGAGAACCCTACATTCTGCTCAGTCTTTAGTTTAGCTTAATAAAGCAAGCCCTCTTCATAAAATGCAGTTTGAGGTTGTCGTCCAGGTTTGGATGTCACAGTCTGAAGGAGAAACTTTTTTTAAAAAAATTGATATTTTATTGAAAACATTTCAAATATAAAGCAGTAAACGAAAAAGAACAAAGCACACAACTGTGTAAAGGGGGGGGGGCAACATTATATGAATATATCCCCAAAAGAGGAGAAACTTCCCAATTTCTCTTTCTGACATTGACCCAAAGGAGGAGGGCTTGTGAAGGCCTGAGGCTTGCTGCAGCTCATCTTTATAATATTAAAGCATGGTTTAATGTTACATGTTACCACAGAAACTGACTAATGCAATGGGTTGGGGGTTGGTGTAAATACTATAAAATTATTGTTTCTTCTCTGCATATCTCTCTTGAAGAAGATATGTGGCAGCAATTTTATCTACCGGTAATTATTATTTTAACTGAAGACAGATAAACACTAAGGGTAAACCCACACTAGTATTCTACATGTATTTCATTTCACTTTTGCTCCTTATGAATCTCCACATGTTGCTTCCTCCCAAAATTAGACTCAGTAGCATTTTGTTTCCTAGATTTTTTTCCCCACAAAAAACATTGAAAAAGAGATTGAAGAACTTCAAGAAAATATGATACAGTGGCCAGTGACCAAGATCAAAATTAATGATGTGCTAAAGTGGCCCTTGGAATGTAATGACTCGTATTCACTGCTAAAGAATAAATGTAAAAATAAAAGAAGTCTGATAATGATGCTGGGATAGGCCAATACATAGGAAGGACAAAACATCAGTCCAGACCTATCATACAAAAGTACGTACTAATTTAAATGAGGTAGAAAATTTCTTATGGTGCAACTAATGCATACAGTGATGGGTCCTTGGAATAGACTCCACCCTCACAAAAATATCAGTAGCCATTCACACGAAGTGCCACATCATAAGATAAGCAACCATGCTCCACTCTCACCCACAAGACAAAATAAGAGTCAATTTTTGTGTTTTCTTTATTCGAAATGTCCACACCAGGGGTAGGTAACCTAAGGCCTGTGGGCCGGATGTGGCCCAATCGCCTTCTCCATCCAACCCATGGACGGTCCAGGAATCAGCGTGTTTTTACATAAGTAGAATGTGTCCTTTTATTTAAAATGCATCTCTGGGTTATTTGTGGGGCATAGGAATTTGTCCCCCCCCCCAAAAAAAAATAGTCTGGCCCACCACATGGTCTGAGGGATGGTGGACCGGCCCACAGCTGAAAAAGGTTACTGACCCCTGTTCCACACTAACTAATGGCAACTTGCCCTGGGGTGGGGTGGGGGGAGAGGAGGAAGAGAAATAACAGGCAAAATTTTTGTTAGCAAAGAAGACTGACATGGAGGGCTTGAAACAATATTTAGACCTCATCTTTTAGAACTAAATATTTACCGTTCAGTCTAAACAGGCTCAGATAGCTCCTGGGTAGCAGAGTTCCTAATGTCTTCCACTTTAATCCATTAAGCTGAGAGCATTTAGAATTCCTGTTTCCCATCAGTAATTTGATAGTTCATAAAGGTAAGGTGTGGATGCCTCTGCAAGTCCTCACTACTACAGTGTATCTCACCCCCAACAGTAAGCTTTTGGGAAGGAGAGGGGACCCGTGGAGAGGGCTGGGTCCAAGCATTGCTGGGCTTGGTGCTTTCTCAGAAAAAGCCCGAAAAGACCACATTTCCCCCAATAACTTTCCATGAAAGTTTAGAAAACTGAACTGCTTACAAGGCAAGCCAGGGGGTGAGGAGAAGCTCAGCCATAACTATAAAAGTGAAGCAGTATTCTCTGCCAATCAAGTAACGCAGTTAGGATTCAAAAAATCCTGAGTGCATATCCGAAATCTGCCATGAACTCACCATGCAGCCTTTGAAAATGATTGAATTTGTCTGTAAAATGGAATAAACATTTCCTACAGTATTTCCCCGGGAGGTTTTGTGGATTAATTAGTATTTGTAAAGAGCTTTGTTGATGTAAATCATTATGAGACTGAATAGTATTGGTGGCACTCAGCAGGATGATAAAAGACATTACTCAGTTGGTTCAGTGACTGCTTTGGAAGAAGACAGAAAAGGAGAAATGTGTATTACAAATGGCTTGGATTGCAGGCTTTCTTAATATGTATAATACTTTGCCAGGGCAGGGCACTTTTTATCACAGGTGTCATGTCAAAGACCTACAACATAGCATTAGAAACAGGTCTTTGTCACATTGGTAAATGTAGCCCGTTTCCCCTTCTGCAGGGTTCTGCAGAGATTGTCTTTCTGAGAGTCTCTGCTCCTTCTTTGGAAGGATGACGATAATGTGAGTAAACTTATTAAAAGTGAATCCCTCTAGTGCAGATGTTTCCTTTTCTGTCAGTTAATTGCTGTCTTGTGTACTCTGTTGCTGCTGAAGCCTGCATCAATCAAAGAAATGTAAGTGTAGGCAAATGAAAATGACAAATGTTAGGCTCAAAGATCTCTTGCTGGTTAAAAATGTTTCCAGTACAAGGCAATATCCAACCAAAATCCCACACTTCCATTGATTCCATGGGGGAGATTTACGCACACGTTTAACTCTTTCATTGAAATAAACAGGACACAGATTTTGCTCATAATGGCTATTATTCTTATCATTTCTGGCCAAATACTGTGGCTGTCAACTTACAAATATGAGGGCACTGGCAGAACAGTGAAGGGGAGCTGATCATATACCCCATCCTTGGCAAGTCGTCAAGCCTTTGACTTAATAATGAGAGCAATTGTTCTTAATTTTAAGATCAAACTCCTAAATAATTTGCATTGCTGCAAAGGGAGATGTTGCAGCGTCTTGTCATCTTGATGTCAGGGTTTCTTCCATGACTTGAGATTTGTAGCCAAGATATTTCAAAGCCCAATGAGAAGTCATACGGTATATGAGTTAGTGATAATCATCCTTGAATGAGTTTGTGGTCTGTTACCTTGAATATCTTTGTCCATTTCTGGGGGTCTCCAGTGCAGGGTGACACGTCATTTTCAGGACTTGCTTCTGCAGTTATTCAGGTTCATGTAGAGTGTGTTGAACACATGTAGGAAAATCATTCTGGATGTAAAAGTTTCCCCAGTTCCTTGGAAAATACCTCCTTTAACCAAAGAGGCCTCCATTGTGGTTGCCAATTGCTTTGGAATCAAATTTTCAGGACTTAAGTCCTCCTTCAAATACAGTTAAGTCATTTTAAATGAGGAATCTGGTAGTTGCTTTCTGAATTTTGTATCCAGTACCTGATCATTCTTTCAGACTGAGCAAAATGGATTGTAATTGTGGACTCGCACCAGTGTCCCTCTCTGTGGAATGAGATACCATGATGGTGACTGTATGTATTATAGGCAATAGGGTTTTGTTTTTGTGTTGCACTTGGACACATATTTTTTAAAATTTCATTTGTGCTCATTGAGCTTTCGGCTGTTTCAAAGACTTAGTGAGTTCATTCTCTGAATGACATCCGCATAGAGCAAATGGCGGAACTGCTCAGGTGTTTGAAGGGTAATTTTGCTTTAAGATGATTTCCAATGTGGGAACAACCAAAGTGAAAGGACAGCAGCTGTTTTCCCTCTGTGTTACATCTGCTCACATCACCCAGTGTCGTCTTTGCTGAGTTGGTTTTTCAGCTGGTTTGAATTTAGTCATTTATTCGCTGTCATTTTCCCTTCTAAGATTGAATGATATTTAAGGGCACATGGCAAACTTCATTTTCACCTTTTTAGAGGGTTATGTCAAGGATGCACCTAGGCACCCTTTTTGCTTTATGTATAGAACCCTTAGCTAAAAAGGATTTATGGGTAGCAGGGAAAAAGAGGATTGTATATTTAGGAACTACAGTAGTGAACTTAAGATGTTGTAACCATTTTAGAATTATTAACCTTTTCCCCCCAGCTATTATGAAAGAGACAAAAAGGTTCCTTGTCATAAAATTATTCTAAATCAAAGTTATTTACTTCTAAGGGTAAATTGCATGCAGTGAAGCACAAAAATTAAATACCTTGCAATCATCTTATCAAATAGTATAAAAGATCTATAGAACTCAACTTCCTACCTTTAATTAAACTTTTAAAATCCACTGTAATATTAAAGAAATTATACAGTATCCTTCCCAGACAGAATTTCATGTATAATAATGAATCTGCTTCTTAAAATCTCTCCCACCTGCACACACGCACATACATACATGCAATTAATAAGCAGTGCTTTTCCCCCCCAGGGGGTACTCATGGGTACGCAGTAACGGCACCCTTTTTTGTTGTTAAAAATTGTGGCACTTCCTGTAACAACTTTGTGGTGAGAACCAGCACCTATTTTTCTAAAACAACAACCAAAAAGCCACCAAACACTGGTATCAAATACAGTAATATTCTTTTTTCTAATAGAGTTATAATATATGGACTACTGGCGATGTCTGTTGTCCAAACTATTGTTTCTATGTGGCCCATATAAAGGCTATGGCAGTCTGATAGCAAGGTGATCAAAACAAGCAAGAAGACCAAAAAGTACCCAAGCAATCATTTATGCTGCCCTGTGATCTGAGTTAAGAATCCCGCACCTAGGATTTCAGGTCTCCATGAAAGGAGTATCATAAAATGTAGCTGCTGGATATCCATTATCACAAATGGAGGAATTATAAACATTCAAAACTCTGCTTTTTTTAAAAAAAAACTAACAAGAAAAAGGATAAAAAAATTCCTTCAGTAGCACCTTAAAGACCAACTAAGTTTATATTTTGGTATGAGCTTTCGTGTGCATGCATATAAACTTAGTTGGTCTTTAAGGTGCTACTGAAGGAATTTTTTTATTTTGCTTCGACTCAGACCAACACGGCTACCTACCTGTAACAAGAAAAAGGATGCAACAGGACTGCAAATGTTCTTTCACCATGGAGAAACGGAACTTAAATATATGTATGAGTAATATAGTTGTTTCCACTTTTTCATATTTGCAAATAAATGTCATGCAAACAGCAGTAAATTATCAGTCTTTATATCGCCAAGCAAGAGCTAGTTTAAGTAGATAGAAACTAATTAGTCTTGTTTTAGATGCAAGACCAGTCTTTGTCATGTTGGGGGGAAATAATTGATTATGCTGGTGGTTTCTTGTCTTGTTGTAAACAACCCTGGGGTTCCTTGTGTTTACTGAAGGCTATTCATTGAGAAGATAAGTAATGGTGAGCAACAATCCTAGTAAGACACCTGCCCACATTTATCAATCCTTTTCTAAATGCAAAGTTGCATGTGCAGGGTATTTGATGTGTTGGGTTGCAAATTTTGGATGAAGCAATGTTGAGTCCCAGTGAATCTAGCCAGTATTCTGCATGGACAGAATGTGTGTTCTAGAGCTCTTTACATAATTTTTTGCAACATGCATGGTATTCCACAGCAGATATTGGTGTTTCCTTGGGAGATGAGTTTATATAGACAGGGCTTTTTAAAGCAAGAACTTTAAAAACTACTTGATTAGAAAAAATATCTCCTGAACAATGAACCATATGGAACAATGCTATTTCATTTATTTATACAACCATGATTAGAGGCAAATTTATAAAACTGTGATCTAAATACCATATGGCACCCACCTGTTTATAATTTCATTCGTTATAAAAAGATATTTGGGACTCAGAGCTCAGCTGCGCTTTCATTAGCACATGGGAACTGCTTCCTTATGTTGAAATTCCACTGTGACTCAATACATGCTCATAACCAGGAGCCATTTGAATCACTCTTTCCCACCTGAATATATGATCTCCCTCCCTTCTGGCTCTGTAATATCCCAATAACAAGCTGCATAATTGGCTTAGATTAACAAATTTACAGGAGTTGCATGGCACCATAAAATAGTAGATTCAGGTAGGTAGCTGTGTTGGTCTGACGCAGTCGAAATAAATAAAAAAATAAAAAAATTGTCCTGTAGCACCTTAGAAACCAACTAAATTTGTTCTGGGTATAAGCTTGCGTGTCCATGCACACTTCTTAAGATACACGAAAGCTTATACCCAGAACAAACTTAGTTGGTCTCTAAGGTGCTACTGGACATATTTCCATAAAATAGTAGTTCTCATGCTGTTCCAACTGATTATGTTGAGCCTTCTTTACCGGTGGGGCATCAAAATTGTTATGTATCACCAATACATAAGCATGGTGCATCTAAATTACTAATAAAGCCTGAAAAGGGGATAGTGTCCAGGAATGAATATCTATGCAAAACAGCATTGGAAAAGAGATACTTTCTTCTATTGCTGCTGCTTGTTACTTTGGGTAATGGCTGACATTCAGTCTTTAGATCATGTGCTGCATCCATTTCTCTTACACTGAGGAAAGAGTGCTGCACCTTTTTATAATGTGCAATTCAATTCTTGTCATCAGGGGAAACACCTGTTGCATTTGCTGAAGTTGGCTCATGCCACAATAAATGTGTGCATCTTTAAAGATGCTGCGGGACTCTCTGTTCTTGCTGCACATGGTGAAAACTGTTTCCTGTTTGAAATTTCTAAGATGAAAGTGCTAATACATTCAGGGGAGGGAGAGGGAGAATGAGTTAGGCCAAGAGAGCAACAGGGCAAATGGTGATGCCTTGTGGGCCTAACAATGCAGCTGAAGATGAAGCCCTTGGTAAAAATGCTAACTTCGGCTTCTCTGCATTTCCTAGTCTATATTAATCAGATCACTCCCGACATGATAAATTACCAAGCAGCCAGTTCTGCTGTGGAATCAGCACCTGCTGCTTCTGGGACTAGAAAAGAGCCCCAGCCCCTGGAATTTTGCCCTTGCCGCAGAATTAAAACAGATGACTTGTGTGGAAGAGGAAGCCAGGAAAAAAGAGCATGTTGGCATGTTCTACCTGAAAGGCTCAGCACATGATCATCCTAGGGCTTGCAAGTGAAGCAATAGCTGACAAGTGTGGTAGACTTACATTTCTGAAAAGGATGAGCCCCTCATTTTATATGACAAAGATGTACAAAGGGAGGACGTCAGGTGCTAAGAAATATTTAGATGGTTTCTAGTACTTGGGGCTGGTTTTGTTCACATAAAGCAGAAGGTCTATGGGTGTAGTTAATATCTACCTCACTCAAGTCATTCCAACAGTATCCAATGAAAGATGCTAGATTTAGCTAAAGCTTGAATGCCCTTGTGATAAGGATAGGATTTGCTAATAAGATAGAACTCCTGAAGGTCTTCCTTGCTTGAAGATGGTCACCCTTTCCTGATGTATTCTCAGCAGATGGGTAAGTGCAGTGAAGTTGTTCGCGGTGAATAGCTTCAGAGAGGAGAAACCACAAGGACCCCCCCCCTCCTTTTTTCCTTGTTGTCCACTAGCTATGTAGTAATACTGCATTAGTTACTGGACTGGAGTCTTCTTGAAATGAAAAAAACTGTTCACCTTCTCTGTGCCATGCATAATTTTATAAACTTCTGTCATGTCACTCCTTACTCGTCTTTTCTCATTTGTGTAATATAATTTGCTTAAATACAGCTTCTTACATTTATAGCTGTGATTCGCATAAACTGGGATTTTGGTCACCAAAATCTATAGAAGAGTGGCTTCCCAAAATGTAGATGTTAATGATGGAGAAAGAACAAAAAGTCTTGTAGCACCTTAAAGTCTTAAGAAAATTATTTAGGCATTCCAATGTCTTGTAGCCATTTTAGTACTTTGCAGCAACAAAGTCTTGTAGCATCTTAATGACTAACATGTATTATACCATAATATTTTTTTTAGTCTTTAAGGTGCTACAAGACTTTGTTGTTTTTCATGTAGCTGACGGTCATGACTACTCTGAATTTTGGAATGTTTAAACTAAGCACATGCTGACTGGGGTAATCTCTTCTTCTGAGTGTATTGGGGAATGCTTTGAGAAACTTGGGATGCCAAACTCGTGGTAGAACATGGCCATAAACTTCTCCAAGTTATCACCAAGGCTGCTCTGGGTGTATATATTTCGTTCTACAGCTCAGGATAGAAGATAAGTTGTAGAAAAGAAGAGAAGATCACCTCCTTTTCCTGTAATCTCCCAGTTAGGTTTTTTTTGCCATTTTTTCATAGAGCTACCACCCATGATAGCTATTTTATACCTCAGCTGTAGGAGGCCTCAAGTCCTGCTTGTGGGCTACCCATATACATCTCATTAGCCACTGTGAGAACAGGATGCTGTACTAGGGGGCCTTTCGCCTGATCCAATCAGCAGGTTCTTACGTTTTTATATGCCGCAATGTCAACATCTCTTTCCTGGCTATCTCAGATATCAACTGAAGTGTTATCTTTGTCTCAGTATATATAAGTTTGTATGTAACTTGCCTTTAACCTCATCCAGCATTTTGTTGCTCATTCATCCAGTTTCAAGAGGTTTTTTTTTTACACTCTTCACAGTTCTCTTGGGTTTTTGCTATCCTGAATAATGTGTCATCCATAAACTGGACTAACTTACTGCTCATCTCTGACTCCAAATCACTTTATGAATAAGCTAAATAGCATTGATTCCAATTAAAATTCTTTGTCATTATCTACTTTTAGCACCTAATGTCAGTATTGCTTATTAACAGTTTTCATCCCAGGGGAAAGCTGTAGTGTAAACATTATGTAAAAAGCATTTTCCTTAGAGAAAAACATTCTCATGTAGCTTACTTGAACTCCTTTCTGTTTGCTTAATGCTATGGGAACTTAGAGGAGCATTTGATGGTACATTGCATGCTTTCCTAGTACACACTTGACAGAAAATCTGCTTCCATACTCTGCACACCTGTGCTTCTGGTATCTTTGTACTGTGGCAAATAATTCCAAGCTATATTGGGTACATAACTGTGTGTTAAGTGTTATTTTATTTTGCTTTTCATTCAACATTAGTTGTTAAGCTGCTGTTTTTTCCAATGTTCTGTTCACTTTGCCTGTTGCTTAGGAAGCATTTGGCCACTTCTTCCTCTCTTCTAATTGGTCCTGATGGCTCTTAGAAGGCTGGAAGAAAGATTTATATCTTTAATAAGGATCAGGTAGCCTGTGGCTGCTGCATCCCTCTATGGAGCAATTCAAAACATTCCATTGAATAAGGATATTTCTTTTCAGCAGCCTATAAGTGAGAGGCAGCTAATTGCTGATCCTTCCACCAGGCTGTTCCAGTGAGCCATTTTTTTCCTAGCTACAATTATTCCTTGGGGCACCATTCTTTCCACAATTCATGATTCTTTGAGGGCTTGAAGAATAGGCAGTGCTTTTTTCCACAGTCTGAGAGGAAAGGGGACAGCGACTTTTTTAGTAAGCAGACAGAATTGAAAAATATGCATACCTCTTATTTCCACTTCTGGCTGAGCAGTCCAACAGCGGACCACTTTTTTGCATCACATTTGGATGCAGGTTATGAGGGTGTCTCTGCTGTGTAGGCCTTGGGACTGTAAAGCACATTATTCTGCTAATCCCATTTTAAAATGTTGATTTCAAAAAGGATGCCTTTACTTGAAACCTGTGTTGAGTTGTGCACTCCACAGCTTAGTTGACTGCCAAATGATTTTTGTGGTTGAAAGGTAACTTCAAAATGTTCAGCCACTTTTCAGGTATTTATTGGGACAAGTCTCATGCTATGTGGGAAACTATAAATAAGAGCTCATTTACAAGCGCGCACACACCCTAAATGAATATGAAATTATATGATTATTATTTTAATAACAGTGTGAAAAATTATTTTCTTGGTCTAAGGCTATATGCTGGTTCCATACTTCGCTGTCCATAGGGTAGCAACATGGAAATAAATGAAATTTAAGCTAGTCATGATTTCACTGGTTCCACTCTATGACTACATAAGATTCAACCCTATGAGTCTATTTCTGGATATTATCTAGGTGGAAGATTTGCTAGGAATGGAAGTGGTTGGTATCTTGTTTCTGTAGTAGATGTTTTCATGAACCACTTAATGTTACAACATGTACTGTTTTAAGCAAAAATTCAAATGAAACGTTAATAGGAAAGAAATTGGTTATTTACCACTGACAGTAGCATACAGTGGTCCAGTAGGCAGTCAAATAGTACTTTAGTGTATGCTAGTTGCATTAACACTTGAACTCCCTTGGTCCCAATCTTCTAACTCTTGTGTGCAATATTCCATCACTGTTGGGAGAATAGGCTTGATGTGGTGCTGGGCTGAGGGGGTAGGTTGCTGCTGGCCTTTCAGACAATGGAACTGAAGAGGTCTCGGTGGAGCACACAACACTTAAGAAATGCTGGTGTTACCAACAGTCTCACAGTCATATCCAGTAGGTGCCCATTGTGCGAAAACTTAGCCATGTTCCAGAACTTAAACAGAGGAGCAGCAGGCCCACATGATGAAACTGTTGCAGGATGATCCCATTGCATTACTGTGGGTGTGGGGATGGATGTTTGAATGTTTCACCACGTGAAGTACCCGGGGCTCTTACATAATTAGCTAGTTAAAGAGAAGGCTTTTCATTAGCCTTTGCACGACATGACGTGTTAGCTTTTGTGGTCAAACAATCAGTTCACACACTTGTGGAAGGTAATGGTGCAGCCCAGCAATAAATGTGTGACTGCTGCTTGTCTATTTTAACTCCTACATATAAATTACAAAAGAATAGTGCTGTAGCTGCTGCAAAGAGGGGTTTGAATTTTTCTGAATTACAAAAAATAGGGTATGTACTGCTCACAAAGTGATAGACACGTAAAAGAACACATTCCTGAAGGAAGTTATGTGAAATGAGTACAACAAACGAGTACTCAACATGCAGTGCTTATACAAATGCTATTTAGAACCACCAGGCTAATTGTAGGCAATTTAAGCATTTGAGAATTTTTTAGGACATAGTAACATCTTATACAGGGTGGCGCTGTGGATTAAACCACAGAGCCTAGGGCTTGCCGATCAGAAGGTCAGCGGTTCGAATCCCCGCGACAGGGTGAGCTCCCGTTGCTCGGTCCCAGCCAACCTAGCAGTTTGAAAGCACGTCAAAGTGCAAGTAGATAAATAGGTACCGCTACAGTGGAAGGTAAACGGCGTTTCCGTGTGCTGCTCTGGTTTGCCACAAGCGGCTTTGTCATGCTGGCCACATGACCTGGAAGCTGTACGCCACCTCCCTCGGCCAATAACGCGAGATGAGCGCCGCAACCCCAGAGTCGGTCACGATTGGACCTAATGGTCAGGGGTCCCTTTACCTTTACCTTTAACATCTTATACATGCTGTTTCCTTTCCCAACTTGTGTGCATCATCCTGTTATCTTCTTGCCTATTTCATGGCCTTTTTTGTGCCACAGATTTCTGCCTTTCAGGCATTGGCTGAAAGATATTTTTATATGCTCAGGCTTTTGACAGCATTTAAGTTTGGTGAGATTTTATCCATACATTTCCTGCTATAATACTAATTTCTGTTATAACGTGTTGTATTATTGGGGTGTGTGTGTGTGTGTGTGTCTTTTAAATAAATGTTGTCAGCTGCCTTTTCGATGAAAAGATAGGGATACAAATCTTCTAAACAAAAATTAAGCTGCCTCCCTCTTCCTCTCTTCCAGGTGGTCCAGAATATGGGGCTTCTGGGGAGGATGCTCTAATCCGAATCCAAAGGCTGATGGCTGAGGGTGGCATGACTGCTGTGGTCCAGCGAGAGCAAAGCACCACCATGGCATCCATGGGTGGTTTTGGCAACAATATCATTGTGAGTCACCGGATCCACCGCAGTTCTCAAACTGGCACTGAATCCATTGGAACAGATGGTAGCTCAGCTCAGCCGTCCACTTCCCAGGAGCTGTTATCCGAGCTTGAAGGACGAACCCTTTCTGAGTCCATGCAGGTGACAGAGCGTGGCTTGAGCCCACGGACATCCTCTGATGAGGTGGAGGGAGAAGAAGCTAGTGGGCAGACCCTGTCAGAGCAGGCTCAGTCCTCGATGGACACTGAGGGACCAGTTGAGTACAGTGACCTAAGTAATAATAACCATCTTCCTGACAATACCAACTTCTACAGTAATGGTGGCACCAGTGGAGAATCTCGGAACAGGTAGAGGTGAATTGTATTTTGGTGCTACTCTTGTACTGCTAAGCAGAGACTTGTACCTCACAACTGACCAGGAACTGAAGGAGTAGGAGATTTTGGCTCTGACCAGATGCTGGTAACTCAGTGGGCATTGGTATATAGGGTGGGAGATGAGAGGGAGACCATCAGTTGTATAGGAGGATCCTTAAAAGAGGTTTTATTCTGTGTCTTAGCTTCCCGCATCCGTTTTGCTGCACATTTTCTACAGTAGCTGTAATAAACCTTGATATTCAGCTGAGCCTTATGTAAATTTCTCAGCTCACTGGCTACAGGAATCCATTAAGCTTTGCCCTAACCCTGCAGTGCTTTTAATGTTACTCTTTGTTTTGGGGTTTTTTTTTTTTAAAAAAAAACTCTTTCCCTTCTTTTGACTTACCAGCTAATCAGATAAAAAAGGACTGTAGTCTCTTCCTTTTGGAGATCTGCAACCTTTATTGAGTGTGTATGTTTAAGTGCTACTGTGGAGGGGATTTGCACCCCAGCTCTGCTACCAGAGTGGAATTATCTTCCAGGCCAGAGTTCTACTCCCTGCCACCCTGCTAGCAAGCGCTAGGCAACTCTTCAGGAGTTGAAAATTTGGATGGCTTGAGATAATGCAGACTGGATGAGGCAAGGTAGTCTTCTCCAGGGCTCTATTCTACTCTTCTTTCCAGCCCAGAACTGGAGGTGGGGAGAGCTTTGCTTGGGCTTCACCATCCCTTCATGCTCAGGAACCTCTCGGGAGTGTGGGCCTTTTAGAGTATCTACTTTGTATGCAAGCAGGACCCTCTTAGGGGCTGCTGTGGGTGGGGCAACATTATAGTTGTAAAGCATGTGGGTAGGGTGGGAACCGCACCCCAATAAAAATGGCACTTAGACAGAAGTTGCCCAGGACTTCGCACCCCTTGCTGTGCCAATAATAGTAATTCAACCTGGCGAGGCTTGGCGGGATCATGGTGCCATGGCCAGGTTGCACTTCCCTGGGTGGGGCGGGGTGGGGTGGGTGGGAAGAGAGGGTTAGCTCCGCGTCAGAGCGTGAGGTATGTGTCTGTGATGTAAGGTGTTGCATGTGAAAAACCTTGACCTTGTACATGTAGTTTCTAGTGGAGAAATCAAGGCGCTGATATTTTTTTGTTTCTAGTCTAAAATGTGATTTTCCTTTTCGTTTGTAACTCTCCATCCCAGTGAGCTTGTAGCAGGAAGGTAGGGGGAGAGTGTGCTAATGAGGGAAACACCAAAGATCAACGTCATTAAAATATGACAAACCCTTCTCTGGACTCCTGTCTTCTCTTGTGGGTAAGGGGTTGGGTTGAACGTATTTGGAATAAAGGGCTCATGCTTGTGCCACCCTTTCACTTGACCATACTTTGGGGGAAGAGGGGAGCTTTCTCCTGAAATTCCCAGGAAAAATGTGTGGGAGAGGTTCTTCTCTGCTTGGCTCTGGAAACAAGCAGTATTGGCCTGCTTTGCTGAGGAATTGAATTCTTTTAAGCTTTGGTTTTTTATTATTAAAAAAACAACGGATCTTGGATGAGAAGAAAGGAAACAGCTAGTTACCCTGCTGGTGCAGGAAAGTGAATTTACCCTGATACTTCTGAAAAAATGCTTACACAGCACCTGCAAGAGACTGCCCTCAGCCTAGCTCCTGTGTCTTCTCAGCACCATGAGTGCATGACAATAAATACCGTGTTTCCCCCTTTTTAAGACACCGTCTTATAACTTTTCCCCCCTCAAAAAACACAGGGTGGCTTACTTTCGGTGGGATGTCTTATTTTTTTATTACCGGTACGGGTTTTACGGTTCAGGGCGCTGGCTCAGGGCGCTGCTGGGCTGTCTTGAGTGCTCGGCGCTGCAGCAGCCCCCAGTTCCGGGTGGCGGGGTGGCAGGCGTCTTTGGCCGGGCCAGGCAGAGGCCGCTGGCTCATGCGCTCCGCCCGCCGCTGCAGGGCGCTCCAAGCTCCTTGGCCGGGCCAGGCAAGGAAGAAGCAGTGAGTCCAGCAGTGGCGGCAAGCACGGAAGTGGCAGGGATGGCGGTGGACGAGAAGGCAGAGCGCGGGGATGCAGCCAGCAAGGCGGGAGCGCGATCAGCTGTTAAGCGGAGCTCTTGGAGCGCCTCTTCATAGCTGATCACGCTCCTGCAGTGCTGGCTGCATGGGGTGACTCTGTGAGTGAAGGTGCCTGTGGAGGTTGGTTTCCGCGGCGCGGAAGTATGGCTTATTTTCGGGGTATGTCTTATATTTCTCAAATACTTAAAAACTCTGCCATGGCTTACTTTATGACTACGTATTAAAAAAGGGGAAACAGGGTAAAGCCTATTGTTAAGTAGCTCTTATGCTCACAGTCAGAGGAGTCTGTTAGAGAACATTAAGCAAACGTTTCCTTAAATCACAGCATGGAAATGAACTTTAAATCAAATCAGCTGGCTGCCAGGCCTCATCAGAGTGTTAATGAAGCACTAAAATCTGCCCTGTGCCAGTTGCATTTCTAAGCTACAGGAGCCTTGGCCAGATAATGGAATTCCCATCTATAGCTTTGCCGCATGCCTACATGGGAATAGATTAATGCCCAGAGTTCACAAATGGCTCACTACACTGGAGGAAAGTGGGTATGTGAGATGGGGGTGTGGTGGGTTGGGAAGGCTTGCATTACATAAGCAGGAGAGTGAATCAGGATGTTTCATGCAAAAGACTACATTTTTTCTAAAGTCTCCTTCTTCCCTAAGAACTTGCAGAGAATACCCGCCAGATCAGTTCTTAATTGCCTTTCCCTGCCACTGGTGACCAAACAGCAAGGTTGAAGGTCCTGGTGTTAAATAGAAAACTATTATTTCTTTTGGTGCTGTTTCTTGAAAGGAATTTGGAGCCTCAAGTTTGTTTTTTTCTTCTCAGAAGACTGGCCAGGACTTTTGTTTTGTTTTTGCAATTATTGAGCTGCACATAGATTTTAAATTTCATAATGAGCCAGTGTTTTCCAATATCTGGGTTGAGGCAACACATTTTTGGCATGATTGCTATTACCAAGCCAGGAGACAGAACAAAAATACTGAACATTATGAAGTGATATTGGTGGGTCTCTTATTTAAAATACACAGGTTCTGGTGATAAGTGAACTTCCTCCCTCCCTGGTTTTGATCACATTGAAATAATGTCTGAAAGTGCAACCCACATGGCAGGGTTGAACACATAAGTCCGTCTTACGGAATTGGCATCCCCCAAGGGTGCTGATTCCATGGGAAGCCCCCTCCTGTGCCCATGTGATGTGCTGCTGCTGTGTTATTTGTAGTGTGGGGGTCACTCCATATTCTACTCAAATGCTGTGGGGTGTGAATGTGAAGGAAGCCTGACCAATCAGATCTTGTAGCTGCAGCCTAATCAGCTTTTCTTAATGGACTCTGTTCCTCTGGAAAAGGGACATGAAAACTTTCTTAAGAGCTAGGTAATGTTTAAAAAACATAATAAGTTCGAATCCTGTTGCATGGGGTATGAAAAGCAGGTAGGATCTGCCAATGCTGCAGACAACATTTGCGATGAAGATGGAAACACTGGATGGATGGACTACAAAATGTGAGCAGCCTAGGAGGCAGTAATGAACAGTGGGTAGGTACCACTTCTTTCCCCACTCCCCCCAAGTTGTACTGATTACGACCAATTTACTTTTTTGAGTTAGTGGGTAGACTTGGTGCCTCTCTTAGTGTGGTGTAGTGGTTGGAGTGGTGGACTTGTAATCTGGTGAACCGGGTTCGATTCCCTGCTCCTCCACATGCAGCTGCTGGGTGACCTTGGGCTAGTCACACTTCTTTGAAGTCTCTCAGCCCCACCCACCTCACAGGGTGTTTGTTGTGGGGGAGGAGGGGAAAGGAGATTGTTAGCCGCTTTGAGACTCCTTAGGGTAGTGATAAAGCGGGGTATCAAATCCAAACTACTACTACTACTACTCCTCTTCTTCTTCTTCTTCTTCTTCTTCTTCTTCTTCTTCTTCTTCTTCTTCTTCTTCTTCTTCTTCTTCTTCTTCTTCTTCTTCTTCAAGTCTGGTAGTGCTTGAATTACAGGGGTGCCAGGGGGACCCAACCCCTTTTGTGATGTCCCCCTTAGCTACTATTTTTTAGAAAGCTAAAGCATGATGGAGCTAAAACAGGGAGGGGGTGTTGATTTCATTAAGCCGGCTTGCTTTCCTCTATAATTCAAGCACTAATGCTTGGGATGATAGCAGTGCACACAAAGGACACATACATAACCATGTCATATTGCATACATTTGCCTCTGGTATATCTGAGTTGGTCCTCCAGCTGCTCTGGAAATGCCTTTTGATGAGTGGGATATAAATAAAAGGCAGTGGGAACCTCTGAGCCCACCTCTTATGCTAGGGAAGTGCAACCTGTGGTTCTGTGCAGATGTTGTTGGATTCCAGCTCCCTTCAGCTCTAAGATGGTGGGAATTGCAATCTAGCAACATCTGGAAAGCTGCAGGTTTACCACCCTCCCCTTACACTGTATCTGCACCTCTACATCTCCAGAGCTTCTCACTGTATTCAGTTGCATCACTAGCCTTTTGCAGATGTATTTCTGCAAAGGGTTCTCACACATGAACAGGGTAGTGCCAAGGAGCTACACCTTTGGCATTGACTAACCCTTCCCTTGGTGTCTACTCTGCACAGCGAGTCACATACCTATTCCTATTCCTTCCACAATAAATGGGAAGGATGGGTTTCATAAGACCAACATTATTTATTTTGAGGACTACTGTCTGACGAACACATATCTCTGAGTGGTGTACTGGTCTTGTCACCACTAGAACATGCAGCTTTCCATTGAGGTGACAACTTGTAACATTTAAACAAAACCTGGATTGGTAAACCTGACTATGTGCTCCTACTGTTTGCTGATGTTCCCAGAGTCCACAGCTGGAAATTAAATGAGAGAGCTATCATTTGGGTGCAGGGAGTCATCTGAAGACTCAAGGCTTTTCTTGGCTCAGCCACCTGCTAGACATCTTAAGAAGCATGGATGAAGGAGAAGGCTGGCGAGAAAATGTATTAAACTTTCAAAAAGCCTTTTGATAAAAAAAGCCCCACACAAGGCAGGTGTTTAAGGAAATGTGGCCACCTTTAGGGTTAGAGGTAAGGTTCTCTTGTAGATTAAAACCAGTTGTGATAGGAAGCCGAAATAAATGGCCAATTCTCAGCGTGAAAGGTTAATAATAGGTTGGGCCAAGGATCTAAACCAAGGCCCACGTTCTATAAATGTCTTAATGAGCGTCAAGAAGGGTGCTACAAGAACAGTGAAACTTGCTGATGACACACAGTTATCTAGGTTACTCAAGAGGAGGAGGGAACTGGGAATACTAAGCTGTTGTGGAACTCTGGTTAAGAGCTGGCAAAAAGGGGAAACTACTTAATAGTGAAAAAGGCAGAGTAGAACCCTCTTAGGCAATGACTGGAAAAAGGTTGGCTAGAAACTCCTTAAAGCCCCAGTAGAAGATGTTCAGAGGCCAAGCCAGCACTGGGCCCAAATTTTTGAACATGAACAAGAGTGAAGATGCAAACAAGGCAATTGTTGGCATCTGTCTGTCTCGGGAGGCAATGGAGTATGCCTCCAGGAGTGAAGTCAAACCGCTGTGTTAGCAATACTGAAAGGACCTCCCTGGGGCACAAGCCTGGGCAACCTGTATGGAAGTGCTGGGCTGCCCAGATTCCCCCTCTCAACCTTTCTGAGATACACTAGTCCAGGGGTCTGCAACCTTTAAGACAAAAAGAGCCACTTGGACCCGTTTCCGAAGAAAAAAAAATAAACTAGGAGCCGCAAAACAGGGACGTAATTAGAAATCAGAGGGCCCCATAGCAAAATTTGCTATGCCCAATAATAAATGCCCCAAAATGCCATAGAAAATTATTCAGGGCCCCAGTGTACCATAAATCCTAATCAGTGCCTGATGTAAATAATAATTAATAATGAGTGCCCAATGTCATCCTCGTCATTATAAAAATAACTTTGAGTTTGGGCTGCCTTGATTACTGGGAATGGGCAAAACTCTGACTCCCTTATTAGGACACCTGTATGGTTTCATGTGTGTTGCTCCCATCAAGTGAACTTATAAAATTTCCTCATATTGAATCAACCCATTGATTAATACATCTACCTCAATCTCCTGACCAGGCCAGCAGGAGGCCACAGGCAGGCCGCAGGCAGGAGCAGCAGCAGCAAACACGCGATCCGAGCCCGCAAGCCTTTTCTGCTGCTGGGCGGAAAGAAGCGCGCCCGTTTAAAAAAATAAATAACTCTGCCCCCGCCCCCCGTGAGCCTATTGGCTGCAGAAATGCGGCAGGGAGGGGCTGATGCAGGGAGGGGGCCGACCACGCTCCCTGGGCTGCTAACGTCACCTTGCGTCCTTTTTGCACAGTTCACGCGCACAGCGGAGTTGTGGACTCCGGCGGGCGCCATGCGGGGCGCAGGCGCACAGCACGCCGCCGCAGCAGTGTGATCTGGCGGCGGTGGGCACCGCGCGAGTGTCTGGCGGGCGTGGCGGGCGCCGCCGCATGGCTCAGGCAGCGCATGGCTCGGACGCCTCCTCCCCTCGTATCTGGCTCTTTTACACCTTTGCTGCGGCTCCGGAGCCGCAGGTTGCAGACCCCTGCACTAGTCCAAAGGAAAGCGGAGCAATACTTTTGGCACCAGCTTGGCTACAGGAGTTGCCAGAAGGAGATGTACAAGGCTATCTTCCCAGGTTGACAAGCTCTAGAGCACATGCAGCAACTGCCTTCTTGCCTGTTGGACTCACTATTGGTCTCATGTGCTCCAGCTACCCGAGCCTGTCTTTGCATACGGGGGAAGTCCCTAACTCACCGAGCGTTTGAGACCAATCTGTGGGATTTAATCCACTGGAAGCAGTCAAATACAACATTCCTTGTTTTGCTAGAGTAGACATGCAAGGAGTGTTTGGTCCAGCCAGCCGAAACTTCCTGTTCCTCCTGGCCTGGAGCATCCTTCCTTGCATGTGACTAGTGGGTGGGTGTGACCTTTCCAGACCTGGTAAAGGGCCAAGGCATGCTGCCACTCTCTCTCTTTTCCATCTTCTTTTCGTCCTGCGAACTTCCTGGCGTGGAATGAACTGGCTGCCAGCCAAGCAGTCCCTCAGGTCATCTCCCGTATGGGGTAAACCTGTTTTTATACGTTTGTAACTTTAAGCCTAAAGCCTGCCTTCAGGGATCTCACTGTGCCCTGCCTGATTGTGAGTAAACTTTTTTTATTTCTTAGGCATAAGACTGTGGCGTCTTTATTCTTTTAGGAGGGATTCAAGGGGTCTTACCAGGAAAATATTAGAACACATTTCAATCTGACAAGCCAAATTGAATTGTGTATTGTCTTAAGAACTAGAAGAACAGATCGTGAAGCTGAGGCTCCAATACTTTGGCCACCTCATGAGAAGAGAAGAATCCTTGGAAAAGACCCTGATGTTGGGAAAGATTGAGGGCACTAGGAGAAGGGGACGACAGAGGATGAGATGGTTGGACAGTGTTCTCGAAGCTACGAACATGAGTTTGACCAAACTGTGGGAGACAGTGCAAGACAGGAGTGCCTGGCGTGCTATGGTCCATGGGGTCACGAAGAGGGCGGACACGACTAAACAACAACAACAATTGTCTTAAGAAACCCACATGAGTTTGCAACTAGTTTTCTGCTGTGTAAAGGGGAATGCACTCTGCTAAGTAAAGGAACTTGCTAGCACAAGTTAGGAAGGATATTAATAAACAATATATATCCTCTACTGCCACCCTGAACATTCCCACACCATCAGCTACCCTCACCTGGTTTAGCCTGCCAGTCAAAACCGTTCCCGTGGTGTGGCCGCTGTTGCATGCTAGGAGCCACGGGAAAGATCTGAGTGCAAGTTGGGGACCAAAACTGGACAAATTACCCCAGGAGGAGTCCCCCACCAGAGGTACCATCCCTCCCCTAACAACCCCATACTCCCCAAAGCAATGGCTGAATGCTTTTAAGAGAGTTCTTCTGGAGTGTGTTGGTTCTTTATCTCCTAGTAATACAGGCGTTTGTCCATGTCTTTGTTTTCACATTCCCTTGTCTCTGTTTGCTTTGCCACTACTCTCTCACATCCTTTTAAAATTCACCAAAGGCCAGGAGCTGATGATGGTAGGGAATTTTCCTCTTTATTTACTAGTAAAATGTCAATCTTAATAGCAAACACAGGAATATGCAGACCTTCTGACTTGGGTGTCCATGGTGGATGGCCTCTCTCTCGCTTGCTCTTTTTCGTTTTCATTTTTGCTTCATCAAAAAAGAGGCAGGCCGCCATCATTTTTGAGCCATCGTTAGAGGCTGCCTTCTGAAGTCCATAGTCCTCCTGTCTTTCACCATGATGGCAGGTTGCTAGGGAGGAGGAGGACAGAGAGGGTGCGGGTGGGTTCAGAAACTAGCCTATTTTCTAAAGGTACAGTTTACATTCATTTCTCTGGCCCTGCCCAGCTCTGCCATGTGCTCCCCTAGAAGAGAATCTTGCCCTCAAGCTGAAAGTTCCCCCCACCTCTGTAAGATTGGATCAGAATCCGCAGAGTGCAGGCATGTCCAAAGTCTGTTTCAGGGGCCTAATTCGGCCCCTGTAGCAGTTTTCTATGATATTAGGCTTCTATGCCGAAATCGGGCTTGAACGAAGCATTCCATCATAATCAATAGAATAGGTTGTGGAGTGTTGCTTGGTTGCAGTGTGCAGCGGTGATTCCCGTGACCGTTTCTCCTGTCCGAAAATGTGCCCACAGTCCCCCCAAAAGGTTGGTGCACTAGAGGCACCACATCCAGCTTCCTTCCTTGATATGCATCCCCCACCCCTTTAAAAAGCATTCTGAAATGAAGACCCACAATGACAGGGATGCAGGATTGTTTCCCTGCAGATAAATTAATTGCTACTAAGAAGGGGCTCCTCTTTCTCAGAGGTGAAGTTTCAGATGGATGCTCCGTACAGGCTGTTAACAGGCTGTTAACATTGAAGTTAGACACCCAGAAGAATGAACAGTCCAGGAGAGAGAGAACTTTTTCTGTTTTAACGATAAGGAGGAAATACCTGCATTGATCCAGTTCAGCTACTTTTCTGCCTGAGAATTAGTAGACTCGTGGTTTGAAAGATTGATAAATGTTCCACTTTTTTTGCAAGATTGATAAATGTTCCACTTTTTGGTTCCCCATTGAGTCAGTCCCCCTTGCCTGCTTAGCTTCCCCCATCCCACCCACGCTGCTTTGTGTGTGTTGCATTGTCTGTTCAAGGAGGAGCAGAGATGCGGGGAGATGTAATTCCTCACTTCTATTCCCACAGAACTTCAGATAAATGAACAAAGAATACATACGCCATGCACTTGTGTTTGTGTCCAGTGTGGGGCGTGGGGTGCTCTTACTCTCCCAGTAGACTCAGCCTGGATGGGCATTGGCTCACGCAGAGGAGGAGCTGCCACCCTGCGGAAGGAGGCAGACCTGCCTCGCTGCCCTGCCCTGGACTGAAGCGGATGGAAGAAGCAGCCCGCCTCGGAGCAGCTGCTCTCTCTCCACTTAGTCCCAATCTGTCAGCAAAGCTGTTCTCCAACAGGAAAAGGCATATTAATTAAAGCGTGCCATGTGGTGAGCTGTCCTAGCTTTAATTGGGATCTCAGCACACAGCATGTAAATGTCATTCTCCTCCGAAATTTGTGCAAAGGGAGCTCTGTGCTGAGAAGGGGAGGGGGAGTGCAGGCACCAAGGGGGCCACGAACCTTGATTCCCAGCCAACGTCCTCTGTGGAGCACGGAGCAATTACTGCCTCGTGCCCCTTCCTTTCCTTCCCCATCCCCGCTCTCCTTCCCTGAAGGAGCACTGGCCTCTCCCTTCCTCCCTCTCTCCCTCCCCACTTCCTCCACCCTGCTGTCACTGCCTGGCATCCCTGCCATGGTAATTGGGTGGGAGGCTCATTAAAACATGTTCACTGCGTTCCAGCAAATATACGTATTTGTTTCCCCACAGCGTCCCTCTTCGAAGCACATCTCATCTGTTCTTGGTTACTTCCCTTTCCTCGTGTTTGTTTTTCCTTTCAAGTTAGCGTTGCTAGCCTGCAGCACATACTGGAGCAAATGGTCCCCAATCTGTACAGCCTGGCACACCAGACGTCCAGGTTTTTCATGCTCTGGTGTCCTGCCTGTGGTGCCAGGAGGTGAAGGGGGCGATGTCAAGTTTAAAGCTGATGAGGCTTTTGACAGGAATGTTTCCGCCCTTCACTGTCTCTTTTCCCCTTGTCCGACTCTCCTTCATGTGACTTGAACAACACAGCGGGTCTTCCACAGGGGTAGGCTAATGTGGTGCCCTCCAGAAGTTGCTGGACTCCAATTCCCATCAGCCTCTGTCAGCACAGCCAATGGCCCAGGATGATGGGAATTGTAGTCCGGCAACATTGGGAGGACACCACATTGACTCCCCTGGTCTACCATCACAGTGGTGGCCTGCTTCCTAACGTGTGTGTGTGTGTGTGTGTGTGTGTGTGTGTGTGTGTGTGTGTGTGTTTCTCCCAACAAAGCTATTCAAGAGCTGGATTCTCAACATGGCCATAGCCCAGGGGAGGATGACTGTGGGGCAAAAATGCCTTTTCTTTCTGGACGTCTTCACTGAAGATAGGAGTACTGTCTTCTCTCTACTCCATCTCTTAGCGATCTCTTAAGCAAGATTGGAGTAAAGGAGTTCAAGAAGTCAGAAAAGAAAGCCAAGGCAATTCTGCTCTAAGACTCCTACAGATCTCATCCAACAAGGTACAGGCTTGTGACTTCAATGAGCTGTAGGTAGAGCATCAGACAAAGTCTTTGGAGGCCTAATGCTGGCCACCGGTCACCAGCTTGCTGTGATGGTGTAGGTGCTCTGTTTTCCCTCCATCAAGCTATGCTTACTTTTTTTTTATTAAAGATTTTCTTGATTTACAAAAATATATGCAATGTCTCTCATAACCTTTTTACAAATCAGTTTCATTTGTTGAGACATTGGGAAGAAAAGGGGAAAAGAGGTAGGTGGAAGAAGGTAGGTGGGGTCGGGTGGCAATGTTGTTGTTTTCCAAGCTATGCTTACTTGAAAGAAAGTCTTGTTTCCTCATAAAGCTGAAGTATGTAAAATGTTACATAGCAAATCATTTGAACAGGGGTATGTACAGACCGTTAAAATCCACAGAGACACTGTGAAAATCAAAGAAGATAGTCTATTAAGAAATAATGAGTTTGGCATTCAAAATGTATCATAAAAGTATTATTAATCTGGGTGACTGACTGAATCCAGAGTGCTCAGTAATGGTTCCTCATCATACTGGAAAAAGTGACAAGTGGGGTGCCGCAGGGTTCTGTCCTGGGGGCTTTATAAACAACTAGTATCATGAAGCCTGTTAAATTAACGGGTGCTAGAACTACAGCGGCGACTTCCAACTACCGGGTGGCGGAATTTAAAAGGCCCCACTCCCAAATTTCTCTCACAATCTGCGTGCTTCTTTCTACCCTCGTGGGATTGAAGCCCAGAGTGGCGATTTCTGGCTGAGAAGTTTCCATGGAGAGAGGGAGGAGAGGAGGGCAGGGTGGCCTTGCCTGGCTGCCCGCCGGCCCACGGGTGGCGAAGAGAGGCAGGGCAGGCACCGCACAGCCAAAGGCTGGGGAGAAACTTTCCTTCGCCTTCGCCCTCCCCTGTTGAGTCAGATGTGCCGCCTCACCCCAAGGAGGGACAGAGGGAGGCGCTGCTCAAAGGTGCCCTTCCTCCCCCCATTCACCTCCGCCGGCCTCCACCCTCGCTTCCCCGACACGCCCTGCCTCCCTCAGCCGGCGCCGCTTGGATGTGGTGGGTAAGTGGTCAGCTGAGTCCTTGTCAGGGGAAAAAGGCGGGGAATAAATAAACCAACAGCCCTTTTAAAGAAGCGCTGCTGCTGCTGCTGCCTTCCAGGCACCTCATGGAGCCCGCGTGGAAGCCGCGCCTCCTCCTCCGCTAACCTGGCGGGGCGCGGCAGCCCCAATTCCCTTCTTTCACTCTCAGAGGAGGTTGGAGGAGGGCGGCAGCGGCATCGCTGCCCCTGAAAGTGGCCCGGCGGCAGGACGGCCGAACAAAGAAATGCTCCCTTGGCTCGGCTGTGCCGCGACCTTTCCCCCTGACACGTTCCGCTTGGCTGCCGCTGCTTCTTTCTCCTCTGCGCAGCGCCCCCCCCCCGCGCAAGCGCAGTGAGGCGCTTGTCCGGCCGGGAGCGGCGGTTGGCGGCCGCGGGAAAACGGTAGGCAGAGGGGTGGGGGTGGGGAGAGCGCGTGTGCGCGTGTGTGCACCCAGTCTCTGCGCCCAATCCCTGTGTCTGTGGGGCACATGCGCAGTAGCGCAAACCCAGGGACTGGACGCAGAGACACTTGGACTTTATTATATAGGACTAGGATGGAGGTATTGAGGGGGTGCTCATCAAATTTGCAGATGACATCCAACTGGGGAAGTGTTTATTAAGGAAATGGTGCCAGCACTGAGCAAAAGGATATTGCCCATACAGTGGTACCTCAGTTTACAAACACAATTGGTTCCAGAAGTCTGTACTTAACCTGAAGCATACTTAACCTGAAGTGAACTTTCCCATTGAAAGTAATGGAAAGTGGATTAATCTGTTCCAGACGGGTCCACGGAGTACTCAACCTGAAGTGTACTTAACCCGAGGTATGAGTGTAATTGGTTCTGGAAGTCTGTACTTAACCTGAAGTGTACTTAACCTGAAGCAAACTTTCCCATTGAAAGTAATGGAAAGTGGATTAATCCGTTCCAGACAGGTCCGCGGAGTACTTAAACTGAAAATACTCAAACCGAGGCGTACTTAAACCGAGGTATGACTGTACTCAGGACATGAACCAATCCTTGTCATACAAGATGGCGAGAAGCAGGGTCTTGTGAGAGACAATCAGGAAACTTTGTGCAAATAAGATTCCATTCTTTGTGCTAATGGAAGCAGAGTAAGTAGCATATTTCTACCTAGCAACAATGTTGATTAGTTTTTAACAATAAGGAAGCAGGAGGAGAGGTAGATTCCACTTCCTGCAATGCCTTTCTGAAAGAGACCAGCTTGACAGCACCCTGCTCTGCAGTCTATGCCTGTCAGATTGAACCTGCAAAAGAAATGGATCAAATACCTGCAGTGGCAAGGCTTGAAAATTTGACAAGCATAGTTAGCTCCTAAAGAGGGTTTGGGCCCTTTTCTAAAATGGATGTTATTTATGTTAAGCTGCAACATACAAGTGAAATGGCAGCCCTAACATCACTTACCTGGGAGTAAGACCCATTGACTTTAATAGGACTTACTTCTGAGTAGACATGATAAGGCTTGTGCTATAAGCTTTTGTGGCCAACGCAGGCCTAGCTCAGCATTATAAAGGTGCCAGGCCAGCAAAAATCCACAGCGAAGAGTTTAGTAGGCAGGGGCACTTATGACTTGTGCTTGTCCTTATGCTGTTGTAGTGAGGCAGCAGCTGAGGCAATTATTTCTGGTGGCTGGGGGGTTTTGGGTCCACTTTCAGGGGAATCTACACTTAGGCAACCAAGGAAAGAACAGTTAAGAACATCTAAGGAGCCCTACTGGATCAGGCCAAAGGTCCATCAGTCTAGCTATTGGGCTATTTTAAAACGAGGCTGCATATTTTTTTAAATTTAAAATCTTAAATTGTATTTTAATTAATTTGTTTTTTCTTTTATTTCTTATTGTAATTTTACTGTGTCAGCCGCCCTGAGCCCGGTTTTGACTGGGGAGGGCAGGGTATAAATAAAAATTTGTTGTTGTTGTTGTTGTTGTTGTTATAATTATAGCATTCTGTTCTCACAGTGGCCAACCTGATATCTGTGGTAAGCCCACAAACAGGAAATGGGTGCAACAGCACTCTGCACATTTGTATTTCCTGCAACTATTATTCAGAGGGGGTAGAGTATAGCCATTGTGGATAGTAGACATTGATAGTCCTATTCTCCATGAACATGTCCTAACACTCTTTTAAAGCCCTCCAAGTTGGTGGCCATTCCTATGTCTTGTGGGAGTGAGTTCCACAGTTTAACTATGTGCTGTACTATCTTCTGTCTTTTTTGGGCTGTTTGCAAAGCTCTCCCCACATTACCAGTAGTACCATGTAAATAACACTGGTTGCCAGTGATGGTTCAGAGTGGGGTGAATTTGGAGGCAGGGAGTAAAACATTTTCACCCTCAGGAATTCGGTGTTCTTTCTTTGCTCCCTTGTAGAAAATGGAGTGTGGTCTTTTTCCTGTAACTTTAATGCTAGGTCCTGATAAGATCATAGCTATTAAAATAGGTTGCTCAATTCCCAGTTCAATAATGCAGTAATACCCTGATAGGATCACAGGTTGGCTCTGATCACAGATCAGCTCTAATCTATCCTTCAGAGCAGAGCACTGGGCAAAGCTGCTGTATCAGAAGCTAACTTTAATTTGCAGATTATTTATTTTTGTGTCAGACTTAAGACGGAGCTGGGGATAAGCAAGAGCCTGTTATCACCACAGCATTCTCTGGCTGCTGACCAGGCATTTCAGCAGACGTTTTTCTCTCTCCTCCCAGAGAGGTTTTAATGGGCTCCAAAGTGCTTTGATGTATGGTTTCTGAAACCAACCTCTGTCCTTCCACCTACTCCAGCAAGATTTCTCATCTTTTGTTATTATACTGCTTAGAGCTCCACTTCTATAGAAAGCTTGTGCTGCATGCAACTTGAAGCCAGAGGGGCCCCAGTCCAGCTGAAGTTGTGACTAATGCTGCCATCTTTATTGACATTTACTTGAACGTATGCCCCACTAACCACAGGAGAACATGGTGATGGAGTAACCACAGGCTGGAATGTGCTGCGGGTTTTATTAGAAAGCAGTGGAACTTAAGGCAGTCGTCACCCACTTGTCCTAGAACAGCTTTCCCCATCTTGGTGACTCGTGATGTTTTAGGACTACAGTTCCCATCCCATCCCTTGATCATTGGCCCTGCTTGCTGCTGATAGGGAGTTGCAGTCCAAAACGCCTGAATGACACCAGGTGTGGGAAGGCTGTTCTATCAGTTCCAATGGACTTTGGTTTCAACCACCTTTAGCGGCATTGGGGCCCAGTTGCTTACTTCCATTTCTGCACCTTCTCCCAAGAGATTTTATTTGCTTTCCTGTTGTTTTGTTTTTTTACACGGGAAGTAGTTGAGCAAAACGTGCAAACCCCCTGGAGCAGTTTGCAGATCTCAAGAACATCGCAGTGTCAAACTCTTTTGCACCATGTAAGTTTTTTTAAAAACAAAATAAAATTCAGATAGATCCATATGTCTAAAATTGATTATTAGTTTTAACCTGGGGCAGTTGCTGCCTGCACCCTCTTTTTGGTCACCAGTGGTGCATCCCCTTCTATTATTTTGTAACTAACAAATAACCTCCTTGCTAAACACTTAGAGGAAATACTGCAGCTCTCTGAAGGTATATATAGCCTTTACCTCTTGCTCCAATGGGCTAAAGCACAATGTGTGTCTTTTGTTAAGTTGCCAAACATTAGGGAAAACATAAATTGGCAGAAGAAGATCCACTGACCATGGTGCTGAAATGGCTGTAATGATTCTGCCTGGGAATTAAGGGCACGGCTGATCCAAAATAAACGTTACTTCCCTAATTTGAGGATTATTTTGCTACCGCCAGGAAATCACCTGAGAGACATGATGGCTGAGAGACATGTCAGATTGTCACCAATGCTAGTCTTACTCAGAGTTGTTGTTGTTGTTGTTTAGTCGTTTAGTCGTGTCCGACTCTTCGTGACCCAATGGACCAGAGCACGCCAGGCACTCCTGTCTCCCCCTGCCTCCCACAGTTTGGTCAAACTCATGTTCGTAGCTTCGAGAACACTGTCCAACCATCTTGTCCTCTGTCATCCCCTTCTCCTAGTGCCCTCAATTTTCCCAACATCAGGGCCTTTTCCAGGGAGTCTTCTCTTCTCATGAGGTGGCCAAAGTATTGTAGCCTCAGCTTCAGGACCTGTCCTTCCAGTGAGCACTCAGGGCTGATTTACTCAGAGTAGATCCACTTAAATAAATGAACATGACTAAGTTGAGAAATGTAAGCTTAACACAGATCTCGCCAGAGTGTTGTAGAAATCTCTTCCACGCTGTCTGATCTTGCTTAGGTTACTTTAGGAAAAAGAAATTACTTTTGCCATTCAAATGGAATGACTCCTCAGATCAGCACCTCCCGGGAGAAGAAACATGTAGTTTGGCTGGCCTACATTCTTCCTCCTTACGGTTGGTGCTGCAGCAATCTGGGACTTAGCCTTGAGGGAAAGAGGCTGTGCTGCTAAATTAATGGGTGAGTTGGACCTTAGACTGATTAAGGATGCAATCTAATACCCACTTACCTGGAAGTGAGCCTCCTTTAATTCAATGGAACTTACTTCTGAGTAGACATATGCAGGATTGCACTGTAAATTTGATAAATGCTTGTGTTGTTATGAGACTTATTACTTTGATCCTCACCATCCCATGTTTTATCTTCAAAGAATGTCACTTTGTCTTTTTTGAAGCGGAACATATTTGCTTTTTATGATATTTGGCAGCATTTTTATACCACTCATTAACAATGAATTATCTAGGCCATGTACATTTTAAACACACACACACACACCAGGAAACATAACATCACATGCCAGTTTTGCTAAGGCTACCCTCCCTCCCTCTCCAATTTTACTCCTGCCAAATCCCAGTGAAAGTTACCCAGAAGCCAGTCTGACTCCAGGATGATGAACTGTAGTTGCCACCGTGACAAAAATGACAGGTAAGTTTCTGCTCCACTCTTTTACCTGCCCCTTCCTCTGTGAAACAGACAAGGCATGGCTCTTCTTCAATTATCCCTGGTAATGAGACAGTGGAGATAATTAACAAGAAGACAGCAGTGTTATTCTGTCAAGTAAATATCATGGTTGTGTTCTCAAACTTGATCCTGCTGAAATGTTCAAGGCCATCTGAAAGCCTCTTCTGTTACCAAGTGCAGTGGGTTCAGCCGTAGGCATAATTAGAAGAGCCTCAGTTGCCTAATGAAGACTGACTGGTAGCTATTAGGAGGGTGACATTAAAACGCTTAAATGCTATGGAAGATGTGGCAGGCCCACATCTGCCTGCCCACTGTGAAAGTGCCCAAGTTGCACTGCCAGAAGCCCCCTGCTAATCACCTATATCAAAGCAAATACTAATTAAAGCAATTATTTAAGGAAGAAACCAAACTGATACTTGTGCATTTCCAAAGGCAGCCTTGCTCAGCCACTAAGTTTTTGCTGCTGGGCCTGGAGTAAAGAACGGCAACAAATGGAATTACCAAGGACAAAGCCATGTTTTCTAATATGCCTCAAAATGCTCCAGCTGCAGGACTTTGGCCGTGGTCATGGCCTACAGAGAACAAGAACAGCATCAGCAATATGCACTCCCTCAAGCATCTCTCTAGTCCTTCAGTTTTGCTCTGTTAACTGTGTGCCTTTGTCTTGCCCAATATTGGCTCAATTCAGACATAATGACAAGCCATGGTCTGTCATTATGAGGACAATTATGTGCAAGCCAAAGGCTCACATGCTCCCTTCTCCCCTTCCTCTGCATGCAAAGGGAAGGAGGGGAGATTAGAAGCTTCTGCTTCTAGCTGATGATACCACAACACAAATTTGCATCCCAGTAAGCAGAGTCTACTCTGCTTGAACCGTTGTCTGTCCACAGAAAATTGAAAAGAGAGGGATTTTATTGTGTTGGTCATTTGTTATGTATTCCGTTGTACATTGCCGATACACTTTTTATGAGTTGGCTGTTTATATATATTCAGATAAATAAATTAATAAGGGGGAAAGAAGATTCCAAACCAGGATCAAAACATGGTTTGGGATCCTGGTTTGTGGGCAAGCTACAGTTTGAGCAAACCAGGGTTTCTTCTTATTTCATAATGCTAGTGCTCAGGATCATCCAATGACTGGAAGTGATTCAGGGCAGACCAAAGAAAATACTTCACACAAGGCATAACTGAATCAATCAAATTCAGTTCCATAAGATGGGGGTGATAGCTAATAGCTTAGGTGGTTTTCAAAGGGGACTTAGACTACTTCATACAGTCTCGAGCAAATTACACTCTCCTGTTAACTAGAAGTGGAATCTACTAATCTCTTCCCCTCTTACATGGAAAGGGGGCGGGCAGGAATGGGAGAACAAATGAGCAGGGATGACTTTGAGGTAATGAGAAGTAGTACAGCTGAAAACGCGGGCAGCATTAAGATAAATTCAACAGTGTAAACAAGCTTTGATGCACGCAATAATGGAATACTGAATGGTATAGTTTTTGTAAAATATACAGGGATTTATAATATGTAAAATGAACCATGGAAAGAGAAGAAGGGAAGTCATTGATATTTTAAGGATGTCAAATGAATATTTTAAATTGTAAAACAGAAAACTTAATAAAAAGATTTATACACACACACGAGAGAAGCATTGGCCGCTTCCCCAAAAACATTTCCTGCTACCCCCTTTGCTCTCAGCCACAGTATATTAAGGTCCTATAGCATTGATTAAATCATTGCTCCTCTGATAATGGGCTATGCCACCTCTTTGCTCCCCCAAACTAGTTTCTCTGGGGCCATCCCACCAACATGCACATCCCTGGAGTTTGCATAAGCTCATCTTTGTAAGCATGATTTGTGACCGCATCTGAATTCAGTCAAAGTGTAAGCTAAGCTGATGTTTTTGAGGAAGATGGCATTCATGGTGTTCATTACTGTCCTTTATGTTTCTGTGGCCAGAAAATTCAGAGCTTTCCCATCTTAATTTCCTGGTGTCATCTATCACTCAGAGCTATGAATATGGAAATTCCATTTAACTTAGAGTGTCTGGAATCAGTCAGTCTTGATACTCAATCTTCTATTTTATTTAGTACACCTTGAGTTTTAACCCAGCTAGGTCTGAAACGCAGCTGACATAAGGATAAAACATAAAATAATAAAAATTAAGAAATTAAGTTAAACAACAACACCAGCTGTCAGTCAATAATTACCACTCCATTGATCCTGGAAATCTTTTGGAACAAAACTGTCCTGACCCAACACCTAAAGTTTGACACTGATTGTATGTGGTCTCATGTGAGAAATGAGGCAAATTCTAGTTTCTTTCTAAGCTAGGCATCAAATCTCCTGATATATAAAAATAGGATATGTTTGGCTGCTTGCTTTTGACTCCACTTCAAAGCTTTGTACTGGAATTGAAGCTTTGTACTGGAATTTTGGCACATGAGAGTCTAGCTGGTATGTTGATGAGATCTTGTCCTGAACTTAAACTAAGCTCCCGAAAGAGAAAGTCCTGCCTTGCAGAGAATGAGTTTCTTGCCGCTTGCCATAGGAACTGTAATAAAAGGTGTATGTAACATGGATGTTGGGGCAACCATCTGGCTACTTACTGTAGTGTAGCATATTTGTTAAATGTGTGGGATGTGAACCCAGAGGTTCATGGTTTAATTCATGAATGAGTCGCTTGTAACACCCACCCACACCCAATACTGTTGGATTCCAACTTCCATCACTCCCAGAAAAGATGGCCACTGGTTAGGGATGATGAGAGTTGTAGTCTCGTGACATCTGAGGAACCCAGAATTCCCTACCCCTGGTTTCAACCTCACTTCAGCCTTACCTTATGGCCACCTAACATAATAATCCAGGTATACCGTACAGGATTGCTTTTAGGATTACCAAGGTATTAAACATGAAATGCTTTCAACCCTTGTAATGCACAGTGCAAATGTTAAGTGTTGCATGGTATAGCTCATTTGCTCCATAAAGCCTTCATGTGCATGCACATGAAAGCTCATACCAATGACAAACTTAGTTGGTCTCTAAGGTGCTACTGGAAGGATTTTTTTTCTTTTGTTCCATCTAAGCATTCCTTCTTGCAACACACAGAAATACCATTTTCACACTAGAGCTCTCTCATATTACAGGTAAATATCCCAATCTATAAAAATGTCATCATTTCTCATACTTAGTTCAGGGACATAAGCGGATAAACACAGGAAGATGGATAAGCATGTCCCAGGCTACCTCTTGGTGTTGTCTTTGCTGCATGGTATCAGTTCTGCTCTCTAAAATGTTTAGGTAGAAGTTCCTCATAAGAGCTGGAGTGACAAGCATTATTCCATACCATGAACAGATTCCAGTAATGGGTTTGTTTGGGTTTTTTTTAGATTGCCATGCCCTGGCTTTATGTCAGATTCCTTTGGTTGCCTGCCATTCTCCTGTGTTTGAGCAGGGCTGTGCTTCTAACAGTTGCAGTCTAGCTTGGCAATGCCTTTGTGGTGCCCTCAGATGAAAGCATCATAAAGCATTACAGTGACTGGGCAGGAGAATGGGGGGAAAGGACAGGTGCCCAATATCACTTGATGCTGAATTGTTGTCCAATTACAACTTTTTTTTTAAAAAAAGATATTTTTATTCAAGCAATCAGGATAATAAAAAGGTGGGCTCCCTTCATTCTTCTGAAGAGCAATTATAAAGGACCAAAATGTAGGATTCAGAGGGGCCCAGTGGATCAGTTAGTCCAACACACACACACACACAGCCTCAGATGTAGGGACACCCTATATCTGAA